>NW_025335941.1:12775932-12779805 GCF_004798865.1 Varanus komodoensis | reverse complement strand
GGCCCACAATCATAAATAAATAACATAATATAAAACAATATAATTTAGCAGTATAACAGTAAAATTTAAGTCGCCCTGGCCAAAGAATAAAATAAATAAATAATATTAACAATTAAAAAAAGTTTGAATAAAAAGGTCTTCACCTGGCGCCGAAAAACAAATAACGACGGCGCCAGGCAGACCTCTCTGGGGAGCGCATTCCATAGAATGGGCACCACCACAGAGAAAGCCCTCCTCCGAGTGCTTACCCTCCTAATATTCTTCACGGAGGGTTCCTGGAGAAGGGCCTCTCCCGCTGATTTCAAGGGGCAGGTGAGCAGATATCTCTTCATCTAGAAATGAAACATTATGCTTTCTTCTAGTATTTCTTGACACAGGTGTTACTTTTGCCCCAGTAGTGTTGTTGAGCAATTCAGTTTTGTTTCACTTTCTTTTCCAATATGTTGTTTGGGTTGAAGAGATGCCTAATTATGTTCCTTATAAGCTAATTTCTATACCAACTTAGTGTCATTGAGTTAGTGATGGAATTGTTGCTTTTGCTGTTGATGCTTTTAGGATACTTTATTTTTTATAAACGCTGATTTCCACTACCTTTTCAGAATATGGTTAAATGCCTGGGTCTTAATGATCCTCCTGGGCTGAACAAAATTCTAAACAGTAATCTGCACAATTTCCTTTTATTTTCATAGCTTCTGTCATATTAGATCTTTCATTGCTTTTAAATGAAAAGAGCAGTACAAATTGTATCTGAGAAAATAAATCTCAGGGTTGAGCTGATATATACACTAATGCACAGGTGGAGAACCTCTTTCAGTTTGAGAGCCAAATGCAACTGTGGAGGAGCTGTTGTTGGCATGATTCCAGGGGTGAGTCATTATTTTTATTTCATTATTTAATTTCTATACTGCCCAACAGCTGAAGCTCTCTGGGTGGTTCACAAAAACATATTTAAAAATTGGCAAGAGTTAGGCAAACTGAAAAGCAAAAGGATGGGCCAAAATAGCACAAATATTACCAAAGTTTAGCTTACTGCCAATAACTAAACCATAGGGCAGGCACTGCAAGCTTTTCTGGCTTTTGTGCATCATTTTCTCCAATCATTCTGCTTTGTGTCATGCGAATTGCATACATATGGGCTTGTTCTAATTGTTTGAAATGCCTTTCTTAAGACTTAGTTACAGCTGTTGGAGGCTTAAACTACAATATGCTGAGCATAATTAGGGAATGAATTGAAAATAGAACCATTCTCTTATAGAGATCTATGTTGTGACCACAGCTCTGGTCACTGTATCTTAAAGAGAATATTGCAAAGCTGGAAATGGTGGAAAAAGTGGCCAAGGAACTAAGATAAGATAAATAGGAAAGGGTATAATGACTAGAATGGTTTAGCTCAGAAAAGAGAGTTTCCAGGTAGACATGGTAGGGTTAGGGTGTACAAAATGATGCATGGTATAGAGAAAGCGGGTAAAAACACCTCCTTTCTCTTCCAGAAGTCTGCAATCCAGGGTCATTCCATAAAGCTGAATGGTAGGACATTCATGGGGGATGAGGCTGTCAGTGACCACTAATTATGATGGGTACATCAGTTAGGGATGCTGGAGCATCAATAGCTGATCCAAATGAGTTCAGATTTATAAGAATCTGACCTGTAGATTCTAAGTAGACCAGCTTTTTCCAAGTTGTACAGATTTGCAGACCAGTTTTTTACTGCGGGAGGTGTATGGGTATTTGTGCAAGTGGTCATTAGTAATAATGTGCATTTGTACAAGAGCAAACAGAGGATTAGTGAAAGTGGACATTTGCACATGTAGAAACAGGAATGAAAGCTTCACACATCTCTAATTAGAAAATCTAATTCCATCAATTAATGGACAATGGAACAGAAGATGCCTAACAGTCCACAAAATGATGACAGAATAAATTTAACAAAATTTGTCCCTCACTGCCTCCTGTGTTGGAGGCAGGTATCTTCTGTATTCCACTTGCTGGGGAACATGAAAGGAAGGGTGCTACTTACTGCTCTCCTGCTTGTGGGCTTCCCACAGGCAACTGGTTGGCTACCGTGTGATCAAAACCCTGGACTAAAAGGGACGTAAGTGTGATTCAGCATGGCTCTTCTGGTGTTCTGAAAGGAATAATTATCTCTTTAAAAAGACTAGAATAAATAGCATATGCTATGTATAGTCAAACACAAGCAGTAGATTAATAACATACAAACATTTTAAACAAAAAGACATGTTTTTTGGGGAAAAAGTATACTGTCTAGAAAGTTACAATCTGTTCATAAATCTTCACAGATTGAGACAGAAGTTGTGTGCAAAAAAGTTATACAAATTCAGGTAGTAATTATTATTTCAATGCGTTACACAGATGGAGATTTAATTAGTTACAGCAGAATTCCATGAACTGTGAAGCATGTGAGTTTATAATCTTTAATGCTCTTTTATTATGAAATGACTGCTTTGCTATGTTTCAACCATTTATGTAACCTGAGGTCAAACGGTCAACTTATTAGCTCAAATGAATTAGTGACATGTAACCCTCCTTAACTTGGAATCCTTTCCCCGTGGCACTCCAGCCACTGAATCTCCCTCATCCAGGACATGGCTCTTTCCATTCTATGCCCCAGTGTGACTCTCACTCCCCCACATGGACAGTCCTTTTTCTCTCTGGATCCTTCTTCCTCAATGTCCTGTTTCTGTCCGCCTTTTCTTCAGGCCCCCTGCATGTTCCTCTCAGGCCTTACCTCTTTTGTTGTTGTTAGTTGCAAAGTTGTGCTTGACCCATCATGACCCCATGGACAACATTCCTCCAGGCCTTCTTGTCCTCCACCATCCCCCAGAGTCCACCCAAGCCCATACCCACTGCCCCAGTGACTCCATGTAGCCATCTCATTCTCTGCCACCCACTTCTTCTTTGCTGTCAACTGTTCCCAGCATTAGGCTCTTCTCCAGTGAGTCCTTCCTTCTCATTATTTGGCCAAAGTATTTGAGTTTCATCTTCATTATCTGGCCTTCTAAAGAGCAGTCAGGGTTGATCTCCTCTAAGACTGACTGGTTTGATCTCCTTGCAGTCCAAGGGACTCTCAGGGTTAGCTCAAGATACTCAGCTGCCTGAAGTGAAGCAGCAAATTCCTCCCGTATTCCCTCCCTACCACACCAAGTGAAGATGGGTATCCCTCAAAGTCACTTTGATAGCTGAGGCAGCAAATCCCACAAATGCCTCTCACTGTCCTTGGCAGTACAAATACAAGCTCAGTGAACTGAATACTGAATAATTTCATGAAAACACAAATAAGCTGCCCGAGATGGCCACCACAGTCAGTCTAATGGGGGGACTGGACCTTCTCTTACTACTTGCTGTGTCCTTTTTTGAGCCACCACACTTATGATTATCCTGTTCCTGTAGGTTATTTATTTATTTAAAGCTTTTCTATCCCACCCCAAACATCTTGGTACAGATTGGAAGTTAGACCATGGGTCCTCAACTATGGCCCGCAGGACAGATCCGGCCCACCATGCCCATTTATCCAGCCTGCGCGCGTGCTTGCTGCCACCTTGCTGCGTGGGTGGGGAGGGCTTGCTCACTCGGAGATGGTCTTGGACTCATTGGGAGATCTCCGACTGAGCAAGCCACTGCTCTGCGCACCCGACACCACCTCACCAGCCTGTGCCCCCAGGCACCCCCTGCTCCACCGGCCCACACCAGTCGCCACCGCCTTTCAACTGGCCCCCTATTGAAAAAGTTTGAGGACCCCTGGTTTAGATTCTATACCTCTTGGGTCTTCTTCCCACTCATCTCCCAAAACTATACTTACCTGCCCGCATCCCAGCCTCTTTCCCCATTTCCAGTCAATATCACACTCCCTTCCAA
>NW_025335941.1:12748538-12775832 GCF_004798865.1 Varanus komodoensis | reverse complement strand
AAGAAAGAAAGAAAGAAAGAAAGAAAGAAAGAAAGAAAGAAAGAAAGGGAATTGGCATTCACATTGATGTTAGGAAGATGACAATTCTGCTTTCACAGAAAGCCAAATGCTGTGGCAATGGGGAGGCTGTCAGGAGCTGGGGCTCCTCTTATCCATTTTGAACAATAAACAGTTTCTTTGCAAAAGAGCTCTTAATTTCCAATCCACAGCTTACAAAATATAACCACAAGAAAATGTATCTCTGTGCATGGACAAAGTGATCTGATAAAACTTCTGAGATCCCTAGGCTCCATCCATCTGGGTGTGTGCTCCGGAGATGGGCTAGCCTCCTAGACCTGTGCAGGCCCTCTAACTGGGTAGCTCTTCCCAACACCACATCATGGGGTCAGGGACTGGACTAGGGTTGACTTCCTCCTTTTTCTTGTCCCCTCCCTTCACTTGCAAACACTGTTTGTTCCCATGGTCTGCCTGAACCCCTGGAAACAGACAACCTTCCCTCCTCCAACATCTCAGTTTCCATGCTCTGCCTCTCCCAGCCATCACAGTCCTCATCCAAAGCGTCTGTGCAATCTTGACCCTGGAAAGTGTGCCAAGAATAACTGCCCCTTTCATTCCCAACAGAGGCATTTTCTGAAACTAGAAGGCATATTTTTTGTTGGTTTGATCAACATTCTGGATTTGGCTGTGATGAGTGAGGGTATCTCCTGGGCATGGGGGGAGAATGTATTGTGATCGTGACATGAGCAGTGATAAATGAACAGATCTGTTCTGTTGATTTAATTTGTTTGGTTATAAAAATGAATGGTGCTTCAAAGAAAAACTTTCTGAATGTAAAGCCCAATTGTTATTCATGCATATTTTCTGCTTAGCTTCTACTGGAATGAAAAATTGTGACATGCAGGAACAGTGAAACTGACAGATATAAAATGGAGAGCCCTTAACCTATTTATCTGAAGTCTGGCAGGTATGCTCCTTTACAGCATTAGTAGAATGCCTGGGAAATTCATGCCATTTGGATGGAAAAACAGGAAAAAATGCATATGGCTTTGCCATTGAAACTACCGGGAAGAGCAGGATGTATACCTTTCAGAATTGCTTATAAAACAGAAATGCTTTGTCAAAATGGTAGGAAATCTGGTAGGTCTGATGCCCTGGAGAATAGAAGGGGTGGTAAAATTTTATTTTTAAAATAGAATATGCCATTTGGATGGAAACACTGTTTTAGGCAGAAGAAGACTGGATTTACCATTGGAAATAATAAAAGGAATGGATTTACATCAATTTAGTGATGATAACAAAGAAAAGAGAAGTGAGTGAATAATAAAATAAATGAAATCCTTGCAACAAAAATAAAGTGTTTTATATTTTTGTTGTTCACATCTCTGCAGTAAAGAAAAGTATAACTACAGGAAAAAAGAACCTAAAATGTAGACATTGAATAGGCAAGTGACTGGAATCAAGGGAAATTGACAAAAAGAATAGGATTGTAGATGGGATCCTAGACAAAGATTTCCCTTCTCTATCCCAACATGGCACCTACTCTGTGGTCTTTCCAGAGTCAAGTAAAGGATTTAAAAATTTTCAGGCTTTGGGGTCTTTTATTTTTAAAGCATTTCGTAAAGTTTCTAAAATCCATATGCCATAATACCACTATCAGCCCAGCCAAAAGACTGCCTGCCCCCCCCCCCCATGCTGCAAGCTTTTGAGATCCCTAGATCTCTACAAGATGTTATAAAAGGTGGTGGTGAGAGTGACTAGATGGTGAACTCACATTCTCTACGCATTCAGACTGGTCCCAAGTGTAGTGTGAGAGGAGTCTGTGGGCATTTAGCAAGTCAGGTTCAGCAAGTCATGCAATTAGTTACTGGAAGCTCCTGGTGTTGGTGGGGAGTGGGAAATGTCTGATCTCCCATTTGCAGGGATATAAAGTCCAGCTGTTCTCAGAAGTGTTTTCCATTCCTGTCAAAGCACAAAGATTCCTTTTGCTGGAGATTACACACAGAAATTACACAGTCTTTATATTAACAAAGTGGGAGATATTTTTAGATGCTTTTCTAGGTGATAAAAGTTAATAGAAGTCGATTTAGGTAGCAATACTTATAAGTTGGGGTGGGGATGAACACACAGAGAATTAAGTCCTCCTCCACTATAGGGTCCTGCTGTGGAACATGGCTTCTGCAGTCTATGCTTTGGTAACCCCCAAGTTAGACACTGCAATGTGCTGTGAATGGGAGTGCCTTTAATGGCAGTTCAGGGCCTGCAGCTTGTGCAAGATCAGATGAACAGAAGGACTAAGCACATGAAATGGATTCTCTGCCTGCTCATATTGGCTGCCTATACATTTCTGAGTCCAAGTCAATGTGCTGAATACAAAGCCTTATATCAGGGCCACAATATCTGAAAGGAGACCTCTCCCTGGGTGAGCCTTTCCATATACAGTATTATGCTCATCATCTCAGGCCCTCCTCCAAATGCAAAGGGAAACTCGGAGGATGTCAGCAAGGAAAAAGGCCTTCACAGTCTGATTATGGAAAGCTCTTCCTGGTGAAGACACTGCCATCATTTTTGTGCCAGGTTAACACTTTCCTCTACTCCCAGGCATTTGGCAGCATTTGATAAGTTTTCTAACAGGCCCTGGGATTTTCTGTTGATTGATTAAATTTTATATGTGCATATGTACACATATATATCTAGCACCATTCTCTTTTAAACTTTTTAATATTTATTTTATGCTATGCTGTGCTTTTTATTTTATGGCTTTAAGTCTTGTTTTGTGAACTGTTATGGGAGCTTTGGCTGATCGGCATCATAGAAACTTAATTTTAAAAAGTATGTATTACATACTCTTTTACAATCACTTCTCCCTAAAACTTCAAACATCCAAGTTGGCCTTTTTTGTTGAGATGGTGCAAGTTTCTCTTTGAATTCCCAGATACCTAACTATTCCTGGCAAAGACTGAACTGGCAGATTTTGTTTTAAAAGAAACACCCTAATTGTATCTCTTGCAAACTGTAAGACTTAACTTGGCAGGATAACAAAATGGCAAAAGTAAAAGAAGAAAACAATGTGGCAAAGAAAAACAGCTTTGCTTTGAACACTAGCACTTTTAAATTTAATTGCTTAAGATGAAACTCTGAAAACAATGCCCCATTAGATTTCTGGTAAGTATTAATTTATGATAAAGATCCAATCATTTAAAATTTGATACATCTAATTTCCTACTTATGGCCTAGTGATGGTTAGCTTTGAGTTAGGGCTTTGGCATCTTAATGTAATTACAGCATAGGGTGCTGGAGCCAGCTGTCTGTAAAGAAAAGATAGGGGGTTTTGTTTTCCTTCAAATTGTTTGCTTGCAGCCAAAGACCATGAAAACAAAGAAATGATTGCACAGATGCACATACAAGATTGTGACCTGGAGATGCGATGCACCTGAAGTCTGGTTATTCAGAAAGGATAGGTTAAGGAGAGGGAGGAGCTGTCACTGCTTCAGCTCATGAGGCACTCCTGGCAACCTTAAGGATTCGTTCTGATAGAACCTGGACACGTTTAGAATATTCCCTTGTTGTGGAATGTTATTTTGTCCCAAAGACACACATTGTTTTAGACATACACAGCCTGCTTCCACTGATGGAGGAGCTCCCTCTGTCCACAGAAGACTTTTAATTAGGTGCAGTAGGAATAGGAGAGGTAGTCAATTTGGTAAATTTGCCCTCTTCCTGCGGTTCTGTATCTATCCTCCTGAACTGCTAGAAAGAATTGAGGGACCTTGCAGATCACTCTGGGAAATGGCACTGTGGACTAAAGTTGGAGGAAGCATCAGCGGAAGGCTACTGCCCTCCTAGCAAAAAAAATTACGAAGACAGATGCTTCTCATGGCAGTCTCTATAGATATGCCCTAAAGGAGAGGCCAACAATACAGGCAACTGTCTTCATCCACAGTTCTACCAGTTTTGATCCTAATCAGGAGCGAAGGTTCTCAATCACCCATTCAAAGCCAAGCCACCTTGAAATACATTGTTTTGCAACAGAAATAGCTCACAAAAATAGATAGTTGCAGGGAAAGTCCATCTCCCCCCCCACCCCTCAATACACAAAGTACTGTGACAACAGCAACTCAGAGGGGACAGGGAAGCCTGAAGGCATGCGTGGCAGATAGTAATCAGCTCTGCTAATCAAAAGGTTCTGGTACTTTGGGCTATCCTGCAAAATTGCCTCACTTTTCTGCTGGCCAAACTGTCTTGAACACTTGCTCTGGAGGAGGAAATGCTGGATTCAAGACCTGGACTGCAGTCTACATAGGAGAATGACTGAGTTCCCTTCCCTGCTTGTGCAACAGCAAATTTAAAGAATATGGTCTGTGCAGGAGCAGTACAGCCCTTGGCTGCACTGTACCTTTTTTCTTGTATGGTAATTCACCAAACTGAGAAAATGGGGCGTCTCTGTGTAATCTTTGGCAGGTAAATGGTAAGACCCCATGCCAGCCCAGTGTGTTTCAGTCTGATTGCAGGTCCAATTGCAGCCTGAGAACATGTTCATGTGGGCAAGTGGCGGGGGGGGGGGGTGTGGATGTGTGTGTGTGGTCTGGGAAAGAGGGAGAGACTTATTAATGGCTGGACCTTCTCATGGCTTCCCTTCGTGCTTATGGGAAGATCTACCATTTTAAGAACTTACTGAAACTGTATGAGTTGGGTATGAGTGAAATGATGTCAGGAACCTAACAAACTGCTTTATACTGAATCAGACCATTGTGCAGCTAGTTCAGTTCTATTGGCACTGACTGGCACTAACTGCTGAGGATTTCTCCAAGATTTCACACACAAGTAGTTTTTAACTCAGAGAGAGCTACACTACAGCCCCTTCCATTTATGAAGGAACACAGTTACCTTATTAATGGAAAATATGTTTATCAAATTTGGGGCACATACTAATGCACACAGAGTGTCAGGAAAAATGAGCATGTGTCATACACAAATGCAATTGCAGGAGGAATCAGAAAGAGGCGGAAAGATGATGCGTGCAGAAAATGACCCCTTAAATTCCCTGTTTTGGCTCTATTGGCTTTGTAAAGGTGTGAAGCAGCAAAACAGCAAATGTATTTTTAAAAAGAAGAAAAAAAATTGACTGCTCCTCCTGCGCCCTCACAAAAACCCTGAAGAAGGAGAAAAGGTGCTGCTACTTGCTCTTGTCCCCCCCCCCCACCAGGGTAAAGGCAGTGGGACCACCAGCTCCCTGATTTCCTTCCACCCACCCACTCACAAGCAAGCAAGTACAACCGCCTCCCCTGCAGACTCTCCTGAGGAGTGGCTCCATTAAAGTCAATGCAATTTAATTGTAAGAGAATCAGCTTTATTTCTGAGTAGCTCCATTTCAACTAGCTGTTTCTTGAGCAAGAGGTCAAGGAAGACAATCAGGAAGATTTGGAAAGACACTGCATACTGTATTTTTCAAAGCAGTGGGAAGGGGGTCATTTGCTTGTCAGAGAAAGAGAAGTTGTGGGTGGGGGGTCAAGGGAGACAGGAAAGCCACTGAAGGATCTCTGAATTTTTGTTTTTCCAAAGCCAAATAAGATACATCCTCTTCCCCACTCTCTTTGCAACCTACCAGCCAACTAAAACCATTCTTCTCAAGCCTAGAACAACAACAGATGTTTAGTGCATGCACGCGCACACACACACACACACACACGCGCGCGCGCCTACACCAGGAGAAAAATGCAGTGTATCAGAAGCCATGATATAACATGGTTGAAGAAATCCAGGACATGTTTGCAGGCATTGCATGAAAAGGACAGGTTGGGGTGCGCATTATGTGACATGCCATTGTATCAGGCATTATGATGTTGGTACAAATGCCTCATGCAGATGCACTATCCCCTTTGATAGTGACCAGGACTGTGTCGCTGTCAAGCAAGTTTATGCTTTTTATTGAACTAATCCCTGCAGAGTCATGTGTACTTCCTTCACATTCACACTGCTGTAAGATGCCCATGAAAGGTGAGATGGTGACTTTAATCACTGAATGGCACAGAATGTTGTTCTGCTACGTGCCCTTCCTATTGCACTCCACTGGGTCAAAAATCCCAATGCAGGAGCTTCTAGAACAGCTATTAACCAATTAAACCCCAAATGGATTATTCTGGCATTGCTACCATTTCTCTGCTCTTCAATTTCAGGTGGATCTGGAATGTGTATGGGCTTGATGCCTATCACCCATTATTAGCATGTAGAAGGAAAAAAAATCCCGAAGAGCTGTAAATGAGATTCTGCCACAGTGAAACCCTGTAATATAAATTGCATAAATCTCACCTCAACAACTGAACTTCTAGTTATAATGAATCACTTGCAATTAACAAAACCCATTCCCTGTTAGTTTAAAACAATGTGGAAGCCACTTAAAAAAAGCTAGAAAGATTTTTCATGCAAATGTTGATCTGTTAATAGAAATATTTTTTCTTTTCTTTTTTTAATTAGGTAACAAGAAGTTTGATAAAGAAGCAGGGATGAATTGATACTAATCTATTCATTCGTTTTTCCTATTTTAAGTCTTGATTGTGCCATATATAAATATGCTTCTAAGAAGAACATTGTTCTGTTTTGTGTGACTTGATATATACTGTAGTGTTAGTTCTGATGAAATTCAGCATTTCCAAACTCAAGCTGAAAAGCCAGCCATATATATGCACAGGGGCATCTCTTTCCTGCCTCAGAGGACAGGACTGGAATACTGTAAATACTGGTAAATACTGTAAAGAAATACTGTTCAGTATTTAACAGGTAAATACTGTAAAGAAATAGATTCCTTCTGAACATTTGGAGAATCTCATACTAAGAGCTGTTTGACAGTGAAGCAGAATGCCCTAAGTGGAGATGTGCTCTCCTTCCTTGGAGCTATTTAAGCAGAGACTAGACAGCCATCTGTCAGGAATGATGTGGCTAAGGTGGGTTTATCTTTCGTCAACTAACAGCTGACTTTTATTTTGGAGCAGCTCCTGACGGACTAGTTCCAGTGGTGGGTGGGACCAATGGAAAAAGTGGTGGGACCAAATACCAGCATATTTTAGCTTAATTCTCTTGCTACAGGCAAGTAAGCCTTAAAGAAGGCATTTTAGCCTTGCAGACTGTGGCAGAAGTGGGGGAACTAAACAAAAGCTTGAGAAACAACTAGGTGATCAGTGGTTTGGAGAAAGAGGCAGGAAAAGGGGCAGGGTCTGCTGGTGAACCTCAGATGAACTGTACTTCATCCTTAGGTCTCGTGTTCTGCATCTATGATAAAGATTATGTTTGTGAGCCGCCCCGAGGCTTCGGCAAATGGGGTGGCATAGAAGTTCCCTAAATAAATAAATAAATAAATAAATAAATAAATAAATAAATAAGATTATGTCATAGAGAAGAGAGTTGGACCAGATGATCTTGAAGCCCCCCATTACCTCTAAAATCCCATAATTCTGTGATTCTCCCAACTGGGAGAAACTTGTGTTTAGCTTCTTTCACCTGCTGAGCTTGTAGGTTAGCTAACATGTGAACTTTTTCTCCCCTTCTTCTTTCTAAAGAGTTGCCTTACTGGGCCACCTAAGGGTCCATCTAGACAAGCAGTGACTTCTAATCAAATGATTTTTGAAATGAGGTCTCCATGTAGCTGTCAAGGCTAATGGCATTTGATATGTCAATCTTCTGTTAAACTGTGCAGGTAATTTTTCCCTGGGGTCTCTAGACCCATATGGTTGAAATTTTTCATGGTGACTTCTAGACTCACATGGTTGGATGGATAACAAGTTTAAAACTATCGGAGAGTTTAAAAAACTTTCCAAATCAGCACGGAAAGAAAGGGAGCTCATTCTTTGGTTCTAGCTGTCTGGTGAGTGGCTTCATGCAACTCTATTAATAAACTACAGATTTTTTAGAAGGTGACAGCTGGTAGGATAATAAATGGACAAGCTTGCAAAACCCATTTTCAGAAACAAACTGTTCAGACTGCAAATAAACACCAAGTGGGTACAGAATCACACTTTCTCAGGATGTAAATGTAAATTTTGTAATTTACATTTTCTACAAGGAATGGTTCAGTGGCCACAATCCAAAGAATGTTAAGCTGTGCTTGTCTCACTGACATTAATGGGAGGTGCAACTTCAGTCCATTTTTACAAGGAAGAAATTCCCACTTATTCCCAAGCAGGTCAACCCAAGACTGTAACCTTTGACTGCAATTCTATACACTTAGCTGGAAATAAGCCCCAACTACTTCAGTGAATAGTAGCATCTTAGCATGATTTTAAATAGCTAAGATTTCAGCTCTTAAAGATCCTCTTTATTTATGAGAAGATCCACAGAACTAATTCCAAGCGATGTTTGTAATACAACATACGAACAGAACTTAAGGCAATTTGCCTTATTTGTATAATATCATTAATGTGCTGGATAGTTCAAAACTTCAGTTCTCTGCAATTCATGGTGATGGTTACCTGAAGGAGTGCTTACATCCATAAACACCCGCCCGCCCCTTGAGATCTGCGGGAGAGGCCCTTCTCCGGGAACCCTCCGTGAAAGAAATTAGGAGGGTAGGTACTCGGAGGAGGGCTTTCTCTGCGGTGGCGCCCCATCTATGGAATGCGCTCCCCAGAGAGGTCTGCCTGGTGCCATCATTATTTGTTCTTCGGCGCCAGGTGAAGACCTTTTTATTTAAACGTCATTTTAATTGTTAATATTATTTGCTTATTTTATCTGGCCAGGGCGACTTATTTTATATTGTTAATTTGTTTTATATTCTGAATGTATTATATTTTAATTTTATGTTGTGAGCCGCCCTGAGGCTTCGGCGAATGGGGCAGCATAGAAATGTTTTAAATAAATAAATAAATAAATATGGCAATAAAATGAAGATCCTTGTAATGAAAGTGGGAGGGTCAACTAATTTTCTCAATGGGAAGTGAGGCAAGGGTTCCATTCACCTATTAAGCACATGAAAAGGCTGAAGGACTGGGTTCTTCTGTAAAAAGATGGTGGCGTGGGAAGCCTTCCTGCTGTCACAGCGCTCCTAGCCAGACTCTCAGCCATGTGATTCCTCCTCAAATACCCAGGAGGGGGGGTCTCTCAGTATTTAGGAGCTGCCAGCCGCTTAAAGCTGCTAAGAGCCTGACCAGCACTGTGAGCAAGATTTTCTGGGGAAACAGGTTTGTGGTGTCCAGGGTCCTGGAGACTTCTGAGTTTGATGGCTTAAAGCTCTTAATTTTGTCAAACTGGTCTATCCTGTTTTGCAGCATATTCAGCACAAGGCAAAGTCATGTGGATATTCCATTATTTCTAGAAAATGTGCCACTCCTTCAGCATACTCCTGCATGTATGCAGATTCACTGCTATTCCATTTAGGGGATGAAACAGCCCTTTCGGGCAAGGAAGAAGCCTGTATTTCCACAGGGGTTAGGACAGGCTATAAAGAATCCACCTCATCAATTGCATTGGAGTTGACGTCTATAGCATACTAACTCGAATCTTGTAAGCTTTTATTGGGATCACTTCATGATGAAGAGATATTCCTTAAGTCCAATTTGTTCTGGAATGAAGAATGAATGTACTTTTACAGGCTCTCAATCATCTAGACATGGGATGGCTTAAAAGCTAGAATTAAAAGATCAGTTAAATGCCTGTTCAGTTTCATGATCCATGACAGCTTTTATCTGGAGAACAATACAACCGTTAAGAATATAAGGCATATAAACAGGAGCTGGGAAAATGACAGCGTGATAATGTTTACTCCCCTGCTAATGAACACACATTGTGTGGGTAAATGGGTAATTGATAGGTAAGGGAATGCTGTGAAGATGGGGAACCGTTTTCAGAAAGCAAATGTCAAGTAATTGCTAAAACTAAGGAAGGCAATAAGTAGCAGTGAAGCATGTTGAAATTCTGATATGATGATGAACTGAAATGCCAGCTGAGGACATATGTTCGGAGATGATTCATGTCTGTTTCTTGAGCCAATAAGCTATAAGGCGGATTATGAGCTTGAACAATGTGGATGTGTTAGACTGATGACAGACATGATCTTAAAAAGGCTTGGGCTCTGGATCCTGTGGATGAGTTTCAGGAGTTTTGGTTCAATCCAGGGAAAGGAACAGCCTCATGTGGGTTTGTGGAGACACACATGGGCTGTGCTGGATACAGGGAACTGAGCCACTAGAGAGCATTTGGGATGGTGTTAGAGAAAAAAGCAGATGATGCAGGTGGAGGATCTGAATACCAATCCTGTAAGTCAAGACCCTGGGAAAGTTCTCCGCTCACTTGATCCAGGTTGCTTCACTAGCTACGGGTCTACAGTTCAAAATACTGGTTATGTCCCATAAATCCTTCCATAGAAGCAGGCTACTTGGAAGCTTACTTTTGCCTGTATACACTTGCATGGTTTTTAAGAACTTTGGGAGAAGCCCTGCTCTCCATTCTACTGCCATCAGGGCCTCATTTGATGAGCCTTCTCCATGTTGCTCCCAAATTCTAGAAGAGCCTGTTGAGGTGAGGTGGTTGCCCCCGCCCCCATCTCTTTTATCCCATTGATAGGCAAATACAGTTTGTTCAGGCAGACCTTTGGCATATAAGCTGGTCTGTTGCAAAGGAGCTTTTAGCTGGTTGGATCTGTTTATTTCTTCAAACAGTTAATTGTGCTTTTAATGCATTTGATTTTATGTGACATTTTAACAAAGAGTTTGCTTATAAGCTGGATTTTAGTGTTAGATATCCTGGATGCCATTTGGTAACAGAAAGGCAAGGATATCAAATAAATAATAAGCCATGTCCTAAATAGAATGGCTTATAGCATTGTGTTGCCACATTCAGATTTCAGCTTGGAAGTTGAATTTTGCCATTGTGCAAGATATATAGCTGGAGTAGAATCAGTGGTATAGCATCACAGCCTGACATGAATGTGCCACAGTGACCCTATTATTTTTGCCCAGTCTGTTCAATTCTTGATGGACAATTAATGGCAAAAGGGGATTGACTGCCTTTCGGCATAAACAGCAGTTTCTGGTCCCTTGCTTGACATGATGTTGCACTGCAGCGCAAAGCACGCATAATTATGCTGAAGAGGTTTCCTTGCACTGCCAAGTCATTGGTCACTTCCATTAAACACATTCATTCTTCCTTTAAAGCATAATAGGGTGTCACAGATAGTTTGTTATACCTACACAATTTGGTTTGTGGCTAAAATAAAGGTGTGATTAATAGTGCCCAGACCAGCCTTCCCCTCCAGGCTGGGGTGATGGGGGTTGTAGTCTTTAACACGAACCAGTTAGTAGCTCTGAGAGACAGGGAAGGTATGAGGCAAAACCCTGACCCTAACCCTGACCGCAGAATAGTATCTGGGTATATAGCTGAGGCTAGGCTGAACTTTGTTTTATGTCCGAGTGGGCCAACAAGGCCTGGGAGTCTTGGTTGACTGCAAACTTGCTGTTGCTGCTTTCCAAATTCCCTTTCCCTTTCCCCTCCCTGCTTTCCTCTTTTTATCCTTTCATCTGTAATTTTAGTACAGGGCTCTGGGAACAGGTAAGATCTGTGTGTGTGTTGGGGGGGGGGGGGTTGATTTCTTAGCCCAGTCTGTTGCAGGGCTGGGGAACTCTGGTCAGCTTACTGATACATGGTCCAATAAAACTATAAGCACCAGCACTTATCAGACAAATTCAGAAGTCACAAAAAGCCATGCCAATCTTCTGAGATGGAAGTATTTTGGCCAAATAGCCAGGTGTTCCTTTTCTTGGAGAAGTGTACTTGATGGAACTTCACTTTTAAGCTTTCACAGATGCCCAGTCAGAGCACTTGCAGATGAATTTGGAAATTACCTAAAGTCATCCAAAGCAAAACAGAAAAAAAAATGGTCTCATCATAGAACATTAGAGCTAGAAGGAGCCAGAGGGCCACCAGGTCCAACCCCACATTCAGTGCAGGATACAAGTCAAACCTTCCTTCTCAGATGGCTGTCCAGTTGCATCTTGGATGCCTCTAATGTCGGAGAGCCCACAACCTCCTTAGCTCATTGGTTCTATTGTCATACTGCTCTAACAGTCAGGAAAATTTTGCTGATGCCTAGCTGAAATTTGGCTTCCTGTAACTTGAGCCCATTGTTCTGTGCCCTACACTCTGTGATGATTGAAAATTGATCCTGGCCTTCCTCTTTGTGACAGCCTATCAAGTGCTTGCAGAAAGTTCTCCTATCTCCCCTTAGCCTTCCCTTCTCAAAGCTAAATATGCCCAGTCCTTTCAATCTTTCCTCATAGGGCTTTGTTTCCACTCCCTGGATCATCCTTGTTGCCCTCCTCTGAACCCTTCCCAGCATGTCTGCATCTTTTTTAAACTGTAGTGCCCAGAATTGGACACAGGAATCCAGATGAGGCCAGAGGAGGAGGTTAGAGCTCAGAAATTCACCTCTGAGTTTGGGGTACTGTTTGCAAGCTCACATCTGGTGATTTGAACAATCCTGTGGCCCCTCAGGTGTTGCCTTGGGCCATAGCACTCTTCCCACTGACTACTGTTAATACTACCTTTTCTCATTATGGTATGAGGAGTGCATGAATTTGTGGCTGTATTTCTGCAATTTAAAAATTTGACTCCTCAATTGGATGCAAAGTTGAACTCTTTTTCAGCTCTTATGTTTTGTTTGTTTTAAAAAAGAGACTAAGAGCTCTTTCTTGTATGCACAGAGACCACATTTGACATGTTCTTGTTTTTCAGGGGTTTTATTTAATAGCTTAATAAGAAACCTGGAGGTTAACAAACCAGTGGCAGCTGCAGAAGAGTTTTCTGGTTGTCAGGGCAACTGTAAGTGCACACTGTGAGTGACTAAATCAGAACAACCATCTTTTGCTCCTTTCTGACTCCCCGTTCCACCTTCCTGAGTCTTTCTGGGCCCAGGTTGATTCAAAGAGACTTCTTTTATAACCAGTTCTGATTAATTTTTGTTGGGAGTGTGGGAAAAAGTTAATATTTCTCCCATTTCTCAAATCATTTATTACATAATTGCTTACAACATGGTCCTATGCCTACTGAAGACAGCCAATGAATACAATGGGCTTACTCCAGGTTAGGGATAGACAGAGCTGTCCATTTTTATTTCTCTCAGTTTCTCATTTTTCCATTGTGAAGTTTAGTTTTTCCTGAACTTAGATAATTTTGTAAACATTCTCCTGACAAGTCATACATATTTGTGTGCACTTCTCTTAATAAATATATTTTTGTTTGAAAATTTGATATCCACAATTCGATTGATATACAAAATAGGCAAGCAATGCGAATGTAATTTTCACTAGTATATGCAGAGTTTTTTTAAACCTTCACTGAAAAATTCAGAGGTGTGAATTTTGAAAGATAATTAAGTTATGCTTTTAATATTGATTAAAAATGCAAAATTGAATCAGTTCACATTAAACTATGAACCGAATAATCTCTCCCTCATTTTAAGTCTCAAGTAAACATTGCTATGATTGCAGTTTTAACTTTCTTGAAAATATTATCCCAAAGATCAATGCTGTTTATGCAAGTGATAAACATTTTGTTGGCAATCTAAAATATAAAGAACTCTAAAGAAGCAAGTCTGTCCGACCCAACTTAATCATTTCCATAGTGCCAAAGCATGGTCTGAGTTTGGAGGTTGGTGAAAACCTCTAGTGTATATTACTTGCCTCCTGCACTTATATGGCAGAAGAAAGCAATTTATTAGCACCCATTTAAGAACAAGAAAGAATATCTAGACAAGCAATATATGTGCACAATAACAATGCTCTACAAATAAAGGTATTGATTTTCACTGATTAATACACTGGCATGCAACTCAAGAAAGATGACATTGTGTGGAGGAAGGATCTTATTCTCGTTCTGTTTTTTTCCAGGCAAAAGAGGCTTACAGAGAACCCCATGATCTCTGGTTTATGGTGGATATTTCTTCTGAAGCTGCATTGATACAACACTGCTGTGATCTCAGGATGGAGAATCTGAGTTTAGATCATTCACCACTTTTTGCAACTGTCAGGGAAAGCAGTGCAGTGGTTACTGTTCTGAGGAGCTCAGGGGAGGCAACATGGGGGTGGGAAGGATCCCTCAGAGCACTGCATTATTATCCCCACTCAGTGCCAGTAAATCAGTTAGATAGGCTCAGAGGTTCATCTTGCTGAAATGGCTGTAGATGAGAAACCTTAAAAGTCATTCCTCTCATCCTACCTGCCTCTTGCTGGGTGGGCTTTTGGGTGGGTTCTGCTCTTTTGTAGCTGGTGTTGATCTTTTAATAGATTTTCTTTTATTCAAAGCTTAGCTTCAGAAAGTTGAGTGTACTTCACCAAACCCAAAGATGTTGAAAAACATGGCCAATCAACTTTCAATTTAACTTGCATTTTAGCACATTTAATGAGGTTCATTTTTGTAAATAGGATAAGATGCTGCTCATTAGCTTCTAGTACTTAATTTTCTCAAGTGCTTAGAAAGTCTTGGCAGATGTACTAGTTGTAAATACTATTTTAAACCAAGATGTGGGTAGCTATAACAACAGGATGGAGCAGTTAAATACTGATTTTTTAGAAGATGACTTCTTTAGAAAGCAAATTATATATGCATACACAGACATGTACATGCACACAAAACAACTGACCCTGTGAAATAAAGAACCACTCCAAACTGTGGTAAGAAAAACAGACATTCACATGGTCCTTATATTATTATAAAAGATCAGCATTATATAGGGGCTTTTCTGGCTTTCTCCAGGCCTAGAGAGCTATAACGCTTTTCAGCATGGTTCTAGGGAACTCTTAAGGTAGATCGATAGTATTGGAAATATCTCTTCCTGTTTGTCTTCTACCATCTCAAGAAATGGGGAAGGCATTTTTCTACTCATCAATAAGCAGGACTGTATGTCCCAAGAGTATTTTCAAAAACCACCCCAAAGGACCAGCCTTTGCATGACTACTCAGAGGCAAGCATGAGGATTATCTGTACCCACAAGTAAGCAGGAATGAATAACTTGGCAGCACCTTCAAATAGTATCACAAATACCAAAACTCTGGAGGTGAACAAGAGGAACCTCAGTGACAAAGCATCAAAACACAGGCAAGTTAAGCAGCTATGAATGTGGAAGTAAGTAGATTTACTCATCTCCTTATTTATATATTATATTAGCCCCAGGAAAGCAACTGTAAACCAGTGTGGTTTGGTGGTTAGAGTGTTGGACCCAAGACTTTGGAGAGCTGGGTTCTAGCCCGCATTCAGCCATGAAGCTCACTGGGCAGCTTTGGTTCAGTCACTCATTCTCAGCCTTACAGGTGAGGCTGTAGGATAAGATGGAATGGAGCAGGTCGGTGTAAGCCATGCTGGGGACTATATAAGATGAAAAAGGGTGGTATATAAATTCAATATCCTCCTTATCACCATCTATTAATCACAGAAGACAAAACAAAGGCCTGGCAAAGGAGGCTAAATCCTGGAAGAGGAACTGATTACAAATTTATGGTGGGAAGCTAATTCTTGTGGGATCCAATAGGAACGTATAGTTCTTGCAGTTTTGCTCAAACAGGGATTTTATATTTAAACTATATCCAAATTTAGAAAGGGGAAAGAAAAGTGATACATAGTTCTATACTGACAAGAGCATCTGTGCAAGCCTAGTTAGTTGAAGAGTTTGCTTATAAACAAAAAAGTGAAGGCTAACTTCAGTTTGACCTTGGTGCAGTTTAAAGTTTTTTTGGTCCCATACAAAGCACAGAAACTAAAATAGAAATAGAATCATGTCAAATTTGAGAGCTCAGGCCATCATTTAGTTTTTAAAAGCATGCAAAAAGGAACTCAGCCCTTCCAGATCACATCCCTTCCCAAAAGACCTAACCTTTGTCTGTTGTCTCCTCCAATAAGCTATTGACTACTGTCTTGTCCCCAGAATAAAAAAACCTCCCATTGAAACTATTGTCTTCTTCCCAAGCAAACATCTCCACTCACAGGGGGTTCAAATGCCTGTACTTAGTGGAAGCTAGTGAACACCAGCCTTTGAGACACAGCCTCCCCAAAATTTAAAATGGGGCCCTCTAACAAGATTGGATTCAGCCAGTCTACCTAGAGCTATATAAGGAGGCAGGCTTGGGTAACAAGCCTGTCTGGGTTAACATATTAGTCCCAAATGTGATGAGCGTTAGTTTTTTGTTGACACAGGGTGATGGTTAATTGAGCTGCATTAATATCACTTCCCTACAGAGCTCTAGTTTGCTCTCTGACATCATCCATAGAGTGTTTAAGCTAAAGAATACAAATTGTTGCTGTTAGTCTAGTTTACCTACCAGTGCAGAATTGATCTGAGTAATATGTGCTTTACAGCATCAAATGAATGGATGGGTCTTCCATCCGTTTCATCATTCTCAACTTGCCTTCTGCTGTTTAAACAGCACCTCCACCTTGTAGACAGCTCTCAGCATATCAGACCACTGGCGAAGTGTCTTCATTTCATCCCATGTTTAGCTGGGATTCCCCGCGCAAAGACTTCTTCTCATGTAATCCTACCGCTGGCCTGCAGTAACATCTTTGCTTCTTGGAAAATAAACACAAAGACATTCAAATCCACCTACAGGCATCCACAATGCACCTCATGCCTACTGCCAGACTTTAAAGTATGCCTTTTCAAAGCACGCTTGCACGTCTTTATGAACATGCTAATTGTATCTCCTGGTAGACAAGGTTATTATATCTTTCATATACAGCATCTCATACTCATGCCCACACAAAATAATTTTACTTGTCAGCCTAGTGGTTTTGCATAGTAAGGAGGAAACAAAGTATCTAACAACAACAGAAACATTCCTCCAGTGTGATAAAAGTTTTTTGACTATTTGGAGTAAAATGCAGCAAATATCTTAGAGCAGCCGAACAAAAATATAAAATTGTATTTAAAAGCTTTTTGTCAGGAGATCTTCCCTGATTCTCAGTTCTTACAAAAGGGCATCTGTCTAATTTCTGGTGTTCCTTTAAAGGGAACTTGAAGGAAATATTCATTCCACAATAATCAGGAAAACTTGGTTGCTGTTTTCTCAAGCAGAAAGTAGTGAAAGGGGAATGATTTGCAGGGCAGGAGCAGCAGGCAGACAGGAAGTGTGTGTATCAGGAATTGTTTAATTCTCAGTTCACTTTCTCCCAATCTCAAATTCTTAAAATTTCAGTAATGCATTTAGGATTTTTTATCAAAATTGAACTGAAATAGAATCCCCATCTATGCTCATCAACCTACATGTGTTCCCAGCACGAAGAGAACCAATGATGTAGCTAGGGTTGGGGCAAACCCTAGCGCAATTCATCCCTTTAGTATTCACGGACTTTTTCTCATGTTCTACCTGGTCTTGAAAGTGAACTGAGCCAAGAGGAAGTCTATAAATGCTTGCAGGAATATACACAGGGATTCAAGCAATGCACTTTAAAGGGCCGAGCACTCAAAGCCTAGAAGGACACATCTACCAGTTTTGTTTCTTCCTACCAGCCATGGCTGACAGCCATTTTGAAATTCAACACCCATCTCTCCCAAAACAAAAGGGAGGCTCTTACTCCCCCTTTAAGGCATTGAAAGAACAAGGGGCACAGCAGGGCCAAGCACACTGGCTCTGCCCTGACGGGGTGTTATGGCTATGCCCCTGCTGCAGCTGAAATCCTTGCCTATCATCCATACCTTCAGCCATCTTGGGAAAAGTCCCCAGAAGCACAGAGCACATCTGCAGGAGGGGATGCTGGCCCAGTTAGGGCACCTCCTTACAGAGAGGAGCTCTATGTGCATGCCTCAATTGACCTGGAAACTGAAACTGACCAATCAATGCCTGGGATGGCCAGATCATGTGTCCTCCCATGACCCCTGCATGCACAAGACCAAGTCTTTGGGATCAAGACCAGCTGTGATGCAGTGCAAGCTGTGTGATCCGTGGATGTTCTGCGCACCTGAGCACGACTTCTGTTCATAGCCATGTTTTCAGAAGGAGGGGGAAGATTGATACACCCCTCACTATTATGCTGTTAATAATGGTTTCATTATTATTCTTTTATGGGACTGTCTCTCCCACAACAGAATGGCAAGTGCTAAAATTTGAACATAAAAGGTTTTCACAGACTGCCTGTCTTGGAAACTACTCCCCCTGCTTTCTCTCCATTTTGGGCTGCAACCCACAGTCTAGTTTTATTTGTTCCTTTTCTGCTCGTACTCCTAGAAATACTGTTTCTGCAGTGTAATTTTTCAGCAGACATAGGTGTTTGTTTTGGTATTGTGCACTTCAGCCTGAAGCAAATTCATTAGAATCCGTTTGGAATTATTGGAAGTAAGGCTTTATCTGCGGTGGTGCGGAGGTGCAGGTGGGGTGGGAATTTGGGCTTGGGAAGCAGGCACCAGCTTAATGGAAGTACTGCAGTATAGAAGCTTGTACCTGCCAAATGTCCAGCTGTTCTTTTTGTGATCGGTTCAAGGTTTTCCAAAATTGGTGCCCTCCAGGTTTTAGTGGATTATAGCCCCTATCTTTCCCAGCCAGCAGGGGCACACTGGTAGAGGGTCATAGGAAGGCTCCAAGGCAGGGATATTACTGATCTATACAGCTGATTCCCTCACCTACAAGATGGCAAAGGAAAAAATATTACCATCTAGTAATACCAGCAGCAAGAGGGTTCTTAGTTGTCTGATGGAGCATTTGCAAGCTACAGGAACAGCCAAACATCTTTGTGGGGGCAAGAGAGATGCATGCTGACATTCACTTTCTCTCCTTCTTATGATGACAGGATATTTTGTTCTTTTACTGCAATTTTCATGGAATTTTCAACTCTTTTCATGTTCATAGGAAACAGACAAGTCAAAACTGCATTTCTCCAACTCTGCAGGGGAAATGTCTCTCTCCGTGCAGTCTGCTGCAGCACGCCGCAGCACTTTGCTGAAGTCAGCGTGATGTTGCCTAGCCTTCAGGCAATGTACTGCACACTATGGGATTTGCTTGTGCACTCCCCTGTTACTGAGCTGCTCTCCAAGCCTTCTGTGGCTCTTGCAGTGATATTTCGGAATACAAGGGAAAGGACCATTGATACACCGACTTCTCGACCACTACACATTAGGGTTAGAATATGCTGCTTTCATATCAGATTGTGCAAAGATTAAGATACATAGGGCTTCTGTCCAATCAACTTTTATGCTGCAAAAGCAAACTGAAAGGAACTAGAATCAATGCTGGCTCCCTGTACCGTTCTTTTGCAATGTACTTGTTAAACAAAAAAAAGTAACATTCAATGTGTCTGCTTCCCACATTATTATTATTATTTCACTTCATTTATACTCTGCCTTTCCTCCTCTTGCAAGGAACCTGAGACTGCTTACAAGCATCTCCATTTTACCCTCACAACACCCACAACGGCCAGTAAAACATCTGTAAAATGGTTGAAAGCATTATTAAAGATAAAATTGCTATGCGTATAGAGGTGGTGGCCCAACTGAAAAAGAATCAGCACGGTTCTTTTTGTTAAATGTTAAGAGCCTTTGAGAGTATTAATAAGTGGACTTCATGTGGACATGTGAATAACTCCATGTGGTCAGGGGTGACTTGCTGGACATTTTTTTACTTGGAATTTCAAAATTCTTTTGATACAGTCCCTCACCAAAAATTCAGATGAAACTTAGTTCTCATGTAAAAAGAGGAAAGATCCTCTCATATGAATCAGTACCTGATTAAAGAACAAGAGGAGAGAGTGGAAATAAATGGTAAGTTCTCCCAATGGAGGGATATAAACAATGGGGTCCCACAGGGTTCTGAATTGGGACTAGTGCTTGTCAACATATTCACTATCTTATGTTGTGAGATGCCCAGAGGTGCTGTGGCACACTTGGGTGGCATACAAATGTTTTAAATAAATAAAGATCTAGAATTAGAAGTAAGCAGTGAAGAGGCCAGGTTTGAAGGTGATGGCAAATTGCTGGGGCAGTTTACAACAAAAAGGGAGTAGGAAGAATTTCAGATGGCTCTCTCTAAACTGGGAGAATGGGCATTAATTGGTAGATGAGGTTCAATAAATATCAATAACAGATACATACTGGAGCAGAAATTCCCAACATCAAGCATAGGGTGATAGGATTTCAGCTTGCAGTGACTGATGAAGAAAGAGATAATGGAGTTGTGATAGACAACTAGATGAAATTGTCAACCCAGTGTGTGCCTTCTATGAACAAGCCAAACTCCATCTTAGGGATAATGAAGAAAGGAATTGAAAATAAAACTGCCAAGACTATATTGCCCTTATATAAATCTAAGGTTCTACTACTTAGAATGCCGTGTGTACAGTTCTGGTCACCATGCCTATAAAATGATATTATAGAGCTGAAAAAATGAAGAAAAAGGCCACTAAAATTATGAAGGGGCTGGAAACTCTCCTGTAAAAAAGGGTTATTTAGCTTAGAAAAAGACAAGTTGGTTGAGAGTTGATAGACGTGTATGATGTGGAGGAAGTGAATAGTGATATTTCTCTGCCTCTCAGACTACTAGAACCCAGTAGGGATATCTAATGAAGCTGGCGGATGGAACTTCCAGGAAAAATAAAGGAAAATATTTCTTCATACAGCATATAGCTAAACTACAGAAGTCATCTATAAGATGTTAGCAATGGCTGTTGATCTGGACGGCTTTGAAAGGGAACCAGACAAATTCATGGAGAAGGAGGCTTTCAATCACTCCTTGTCCAGATAGTTATAAACCACCTCCAGTATCAGAGGCAGTGTGCACGTCTGTACCAGGTGCTGAGGTCCAGGGACAGGACTCCTGTCCAGCTTGTGGGCTTCCTGTGGGACTCTGGTTGGCCACTGTGTGAATAGAATGCTGAACCGGATGGACCATTGGTCTGATCCAGCACAGCTCCTATGATTTCCTTAAAATTTGGTAGCAAACAGCTCCATAGCACTACAGAACTATACTACTTTTGAAACAGCACTATACATACTGATGGTATATGTTATTGTACTTAAGGAATCTTCTTTCTTAAACCTCTATTGCCTGTTGAAAGCAGTGAGTGCATCCTTCAAATTCATACCTATTCAATGGAAGACAACTCTACAGTGATACAGATAACTGACAAAACATTTACGGTAAAAGCTACATATGCACCTGATTTGCCCAGTTGTGCTGTGTAAATCATAAAACCCATTCTTCAATCCTGCAAAACACTGGGGTGCAAATGCAATGCACATTCTGGGTTGTGAGTCATGTGTCTTTCCTGAAGAGGTTACCATGATATTAGACTTATTTGCTAGTTTAAATTAAGTAGACATGGAAGAAAGTTGGACTTCTGTATGAAGAGTGGTTCATTTATTAATGATGGGTTGTGAGGGGGTTGGATGGTTGCTTCTGGAAGGAGCATCTTCTGCAAACAGAAAGTTTCTTCTGCTTTCTTTATTATCAGATGCAGACTACAGCTAGTGAAGTGGGTGACAGCTTCAGAAGAGTTAGGAATGGTTGATGTGTGAGTCATTCACATAGGATCTATTGATCTACTGATAACTAGTTCATAGTATTTATGGTGTACATTAAATATGAAAGGCACATGGATGCCTTTTTAAAGTCAGGTTTCACAGTAAAACACACATGAGCAGAGGCCAAGCTCAGTTCAAGTCACTGATCATATATTTTTGTGCCGTCCCCTTTTCAAGCCTGGTTTAAGCCTTCACACAATTAGGTGAATGTCTGAATAGGACTTACATTATTGAAGGAAATATAGATTGTTAAGGTTATCTTTGCACAGATGGGTTGAGTGGGACTGCCCATCTGGCCAAAATTTTGCTGCACTCCACATCCCCTCAGGTCAAACGGGCTGTCCTAAGTCTAAATGGATGCATTTGGCATAAAGACCTATCCAGTTCTTTCTTGGCAGTAAGTGCCCAGACTGGAGATAGTCATGAGGTGGAAGGTCTCAAGATAATCACAAGACATGGGATGATGCACTGATCAATGTTGTATCAATTGATCTAATATATCTAATGCATCACTTTTGTCCTGCTGCTCATCTGCCTCAGCTGAGACTTTTTAAAAGAAGAGCTTTTCCCTTAATGTCCTTCATTAAGCATAACCTTCCAATTCACAAAATATTCTTCTAGTCATGCATCATTTAGGGTTAAATTCAATGCATTATAGCATGGTGAAGTTTCTTTCCTCATGATTGTTCCCTTTCCATGTTACTGTGAAATAGCTCCATGCATTATCCTGCATGTCCTCCCATTTCCAGATACTTGCTTTTGGTATGTTGCAATAATTAAATGGTTCTGAAGGTCTTACTATGTTCTAATAATTGTTATAAAGCTATTTAAAAAGCATTTTGGAGATCACAGCACAATAGTTCAGAACAGTACCACTTTGAAGAGCTGTATTCAGCAAAGTCATTGTAAAATCACTTTTTTAAAAAATGTAGCTATTTTAATAACTGATCATGCTAAAATGAATTGGTGTCTGTGACAAGGGGAGAGAAAAAAGTCACTAGGAAGGCAGATAAAGCAGGTAGTTCTGCATCAGATTTAATTGAACCACTGCAAATATGACAGTAAATCGAGCCTTCTATTAAAGGAGCATCAAGGCATTTACAAAAACAAGATGAACAGTAAAGATACTCAAATGAGAGAGACCTTTTTTTAAACTTCTGCATTTTTAATTCCTAGTGGCTTGCAGCCAAAGATATGAGTGAGAGGTTCAGATACATATGTAAAATTCAGTTTCTTGAGACTAGGGATATATGGATTTTGTTAAATCTCTTCAATTTGCACTAAACCCCTAAAAAAACAAAAAGAATGATCCTCATTTCTGTGGAATCTGTGTAACTCAGAAAAGTTGGTCCATCTCTAGGTCATCTGTGTATAGCCATCCTTACTTTCCATTCCTTCTCCACTGGGGCCTGAGTCTGTTGCTGTTTCTCACTATTTAGTCTCTACTAAGTTTCCCATGCGAAGTTTGTTTTGTGGGTATAATCTAAATGTCATCTGAGTCCTGGGAAGGTCTCTCAGTTATCTGTTGGCCATACTTGGAAAGCCTATATAGCTGCTGCTCATTGTTTGGGTCAGTTTGAGCTAGATACAGCTTTGGACCAGGTGGTTCTGGGCAGTACTTCTGCCATCTAAAAGTGCTGCTTACCCCCAGAAGGGCTGGCCAAGGTGTAATGCCTGTTATGCAAATGTCCAAGGTGCCTCTACAGGTATCTTTTAAGGTTCTTTCCCCATTAGTAATATGTAAACATTAACTTTGTCTAGTTTAATGGGAGAAGGTGTAATTGATAAACATCAGAAACTCTACAGAAGGTTTGGGATTCTTCCCAAGAGCAGAACCTCAGTCCAGTCCTAGCCAGAGAAGGTTCTGCATGCTGGCCAGGAATCAGTCTTTGCGGGGTTGCTTAGAGCAAAAGGAATGTAAGCATCGTACTCTGTACCTACCTTGCCTTTATAATCACTTAGGGGATGGTTGAGGACAGGAAGGCCTGGAGGAATGTTGTCCATGGGGTCACGATGGGTCGGACACGACTTCGTGACTAACAACAACAACATTTACAGTCAGCCAATAAAGCCCCTTACAGTTTACCCACAAATGTGCTTAATTTTTCTCAATCCAAAGAACTACTGCCAATGGCAAAACAGGAAGGTGCTGCTGTATTCTTTTGGATCTCTATTTGTGAGGGTTTTATGTTGGAGTTCAATCCGATCCTTATTAGAAAAAATACATGTGGATTTTTGTTTTTGTTTTACAAATTATGAATGTGTGACCAAAGAATTCCCTCCTGCAAGTTGTTTTCCTTCTCTCTCAATATGTATTTGGTCCTTGAGGAGGTAGTGGACTAAACTCCGCATCTTAGTGCATCCCTAAAAGCATTTTCAGAGAAACTTTGCTGGTTATTATTAGGCAGTGTGAGCTGTTGCTTTCACAGCCATGCACATGGTAGTACTTTCAACAACAGAGCATAGGAGACTCTAGTTACTTCACTGATGCTGTCAACAAAATGTTGAAAGTAGCAAAATCTAATGATGTTTTTTCCTACTGGGGCGAGGAATTCTGCACTCAGAGGCACACTGAGAAGGCCCAGAATGCTGGCAAACAAAAAGCAGTGATTGTTCACATCTTATGCAAACCCACAAGGCCTTCCCATCCAGCCTGGCAAGAGAGAGAGAGAGGAGTGCTTATCCAAGGCTGTGTTCAAGCTCCTTTTTCCTCATACACTTAGCACTATACTATGATTTAAGATCATGGTAACTTTCTATATCATAATAAGCTATATTTTTCTTTTGGTTGCTCAGATCAAAGCAAAGGCAATCTAGACTTTGGACCCCCAAAAGCATCCATCTGAGTACAATTTTCTTTTGGGCATAGCACAGCACAGCACAGTTTCTTTTATTTTTTAAAGTATGTTTCCTCCTCTGTGGGTCATAGCAGCTTAAGGTGTGTAATTATGTAGGAGAATTGGTATGGTTAACACCTTTCCCCAGCACTGTGGTGGTGACCCATGTGCCCCTGTCCCCAGGGTTGCTTATAGCCAAAAATGAGATCAAAGCTATATTCACATTCACACATTTCTAAGAACACATCCAGTCTAGCCCCAGGTGAGCTTTCACACTACAGGAAGAGCCACCAATTTTACATCCTGTGCCAAAATGAGATGGTCAAATGGTGAGAGTGAAAGTAAAGCCTGTCAGGGCGCCTTCCAGAAAGACGACTCTTTGAGCTTGTTCAGGCCATTCCACACTTTTGGAGATTCAGAGGAAGTGTGAGTGTGTGTCTGGTGGTGAATTGGGAACCAAGGAGCTCAGATAATGCATAGCACTTCTTCAGTGTCCAACATACGAATAGATATTGTGTGCTGCCTTCCTTAGATGCTGTCTTCTGTCCCCTGTCTACAGATATACCATGTACAAAACACAAGAGTCATTGCTTGAAGGCACAGCCAGCCTGCGAGATGCCTTGAGGTTGTAGAAGAAGCTTCTGTGCAACCAGTGTGGCTCTGGAAAAAGCAGTTCATTGTTTCAGAGGAATAATAATAAGTATGAATGTAGTAAGTTCCTAAAAATGGTCATCTATCTGCATATGTCATATGAAAATCTTATATTCTGTTTGGGGCAATGTAAAGCCTCATTAACTAGGGCAAATCAGTCAGTTTTGGCTTCTCTTGCATTCCCACTTTTTATAGTTTTCCAGTTCTATTAGTAGCGGAGCCTTGTGTGTTATGGTGATGTTATGGGGAGGAGAAGATGTGATCTCTTGTTAGAAATTTGGCAATACCATCTGAGTATTAGGGATTTCCCTACCTTCTGTACAATATTACATGTGCAAACCTGTCCTGAATAACCAGAGCAGGGGTGTTTGTCCTCGTTCAGCCCAAGAATGGAGCTCCATGTTAGAGAAACTCTCAGGGGCTGCATTTCAGTATGATGGGGGTGGGGTGGTACAAGATTTGTTTTGTGCTGTCAAGTCACCTCTGATTGATGGTGATCCTGTGAAGGGAAGCCTTCCAAAAAGTCCTATCCTTGACAACCCTGCTCAACCACTCTACATTCAAGGCTGTGGCTTCCTTTATGAAGTCAATCCATCTCTTATTCAGTCTTCCTTTTCTCCTTCTACCTTTGACTTTCCCTAGCATGATTTTCTTCTCCAGCGAGTCTTGCCTTCTCATGATATGTCTGAAATGTGACAGCCTCAGGTTTGTCATTTTTTTGCTGCTAGGGAAAACTCTGGCTTGATTTGAGCTATGCCCCCTTGTTCATCTTTCTGTCTGTCTAGGGTACTCACAAAGCTCTCCTCCAGCACCATGTTTTGAATGTTCTTTAGCCAACTGTACAGATGGGTATTGGATGTGTGTGTGTGTGTGATTATACCTGTATTCCATTACATTTTGTACTATATTATTGTTCCAAGTTTCTGTTTGATTCTGTATTGCTTATAGTTAATATTGTATTTGCTTGATTATATTATTGTATTTGTATTAGAAAAAAGTCCTCAATTTTTGTGATTTTTGTGAACCACTAGAGCTTCAGCTATTGGGCAGTAGAGAAATGAAATGGAATAATAGCAGCAGCAGCATTTATGTGACCGTGGAGCAAACACTGTATATGTATATCTACAGACTGTAGATGCACATTTACAGATGTACATGTACATTTCTAGGTATTCATGTTAAGAATTAAACATTATTTGTGTGCACTAGTAATGCTCCCTTCCTTTGGGGATATGTGCATGGCCAAGTATTGGACTGTACCCACTCCTTTGTAATGTTCTGCTTAGGCTGGGGGTAGATTGTGCCAGAGGAACATCGAGGAGACCTGGTTGTTCAAAAGAACTTGCTTTTTTAATGTATGAGTAATAGCAATTGCCCAATAGCAACCTGTTAAGATGAACAGGTAGATGCCACTACTGGGTTTGTGGGAGAGGGCTCCTCCTTTCAGGCTACTGAAAAAGTCAGCCTGAGAATCAGGAGTGTTGGAGAAACATGGCACCTCATGTATCTCAGTTCTGACCCCCCTCGTCTGTTTATCTAGTTTGGACATGTCTATTCATCTATTCTCTTTGCTGCTTCTTCCAGCATTTGGCTAGTACATTTCCCCACTGATGTCCAGAATAAGAAGTGAGATACAGTAATTGGATGAACCAGGCCACCTACCCATTGGAGAATTCTCCACTGCATGGCTTGATAGGCAGAAAATATGTCAAGTTCTAAATGCCTTTTGAAATACACCTATTCACACAGGGTTTGTTCTTTGAGGGACTATGTCGCTATCTTGTTGTTATGGTTTAGTATCATATTTCCCCCAGTTTTTTCCTATTTATTTATTTATTTATTTATTTATTTATTTCAATTTTATACCTCCCAAAAACCAAGACTTTCTGGGTGGTTAACAGAAGACTTGTTTCAAGATAGGACAGCAATAAACTATGTTCAGATGACTATCTTACTGAATAATCAGCACTGCAGTTTTTGATTTATGTTTTTTTACTTTGTAGTTTCTTGTAGGCTACTGATGAAGATGGAAGTTCAGATTCAATCCATTCATTTGTAATTAAAGTTTTGTGTATGCTAGGGTTTTTAATGATACATTGTCATGAGTCTTTTTGCATTGCTACATTTTAGCTTTATACTATTTAAATTTTATATTCAAATTTGTATTTGTCTACTTCTTGTAGACAACACATTTCTTGGTTACAATGTAACATTAGCACTTCCTAATACTAATTGTGCATTCATATCCCTTAACTCAGGGTTTTGTTAACAGTATCCATCTGTGTCATTCTGCTAGTTCCAAACTCTATGCAAGAGAAGACCCCCAAT
>NW_025335941.1:12684301-12748438 GCF_004798865.1 Varanus komodoensis | reverse complement strand
GTTGGTTCTACTAAGAATCTGCCTATCTGTGGGAACTGAAAATTTGCATTAGTTTTGCATAACTCCTACAAATTAGGATTATAATGGTGCAGTAAACTGGTCAGAAGCCGAATCTGAAGGGCAATTCCAATTACATGGAGGTTGAACCTCTTTAAGGGATTTTAATTGCCAGCTAAGACAAAAAGTCCAGAATCAATGGAGAAATTCCTGTGTGGCCTCACGCTTTGGCTAAGTGTTCACCAGTAGGAGCTGGTTGCAGCACTTTGATGGCCTGCAATATGTTCATCATGGCAAAGTGCCCTAGACAAAGATAAAGGCACATTCCACATTGGATTGCATTTTTATTTACACCAAAGCTGCAGTCCTAAACACCTGTCCTTGGGAGGAATCCCATCGAACTCAATGGAACTTGCTTCTGACTAAATATGCATACCTTCCTTTGGGAATATTCTGTGGAATTATTCTGGCATCTGCATATCAGACTTCCATTATTGGAAATGCCAATAATGTTCCAAATTCATTCCTGGCTATCAAAGCTTGATAGTTAAACTTGTGGAGCTGCTTATTCCTTCCTGTCTTCTTCATCTAGAAAGTACATCATGTAATTAGAGTGACTTTGAGCTGGTCACAGACTTTCAGCCTAATCTATTTCATAGGGTTGTTGTGAGGATAAAGGAAAGTGCCCTGGCTTCTTTGAAGGAGGAGAACAAAGGATAAAATATAGCAATAACTAACTAACTTCACATTCTGTGCCCCCAGAGAGAAAGGTTTATTGAGAAAGGAAGTCACCTCTCCTAATTCTCCCCATTGTAGGCACAAAAGAATGATGCTGTGACAATAGTGATAAAAGTTCAGTAGAGTTTTAGATTTAGTTCTTCTTCTCTCCTTCCCTGCTGTGGGATTGTTCTTCTCATGTTTTAGATGAGCCTTCCCCAACCTGTTGCCCTCCAGGTGTTTTGGACTACAAGTTCCACCTTCCTAATAATTGGCTAAGCCAGCTGGAGCTGATTAGAGTTCAGATCCAAAATCTGGAAGGCATGAAGTTGGGGGCTGCTGTTTTAGATAATATTATAGACATAACCATCTTGCAATGAAACATTGGAAAGGAACTTCTGTGCTAGTGTTTACTGTATTCCTGATGTTATCTGTATTTCTGGTTGAATCCTGAAATCCATATCACCAGATGTAAAAGTCAGTATCTCATTTGTTCTACAAGGATGACATAACACATCCCGAAAGCACACAACAATCCAATGATTTAGTAGGAACCAAACACAAATTATGCATCATGTTTTCTAGCTAACATGGGGAAAACGTTGTGCGGTGCTGGCTTCTGTTCTCTTGAGTGGCTGGAAAATGTTTTCATGAAGCCCTTCGTCAAGGTCTGTGCAGTAGCCATGCACAGAAAAAGCAGGCTGATGTCTGCATTTGACAGCCCTTTATTGATAAATGATGGGGCATCACTTTCAGATTATGCAAATATAGGAAGAAAGCAGGAAGAAAAAGGATGTTCTGAAGAACTGAGATGCCATCTAGTGGATATAATCCAAAGGGAAAACCACATTATCTGTTCGGAAGCCAGAAGATGATGACTTTATATAACGTGAAAATGGGATCTCAGCTTTTGACAGTTATTTTTCCTCAGACCACCATGTAATGTGAAACAATTTGGCCTCTGATGAGTTTTTAAACATCATAAACCACTTAAAGTTAATCTCTAGCGTTCTGGCCGACTCTCTACCCCTGGTCTCTAGCTTACAGGAAAGCTGTCTGTTTTGCTTAAGGCTTGAGCAAGATCTGAGTAACTGTTGAATGTTACATTTTTATGGGGGGGGGGTGTCAGCTGTGATTTGCTTTTGTCTCAACAATACTAGGTACGAGCTGAAGCCCACATACTGTAGCACCCACTAGAATCTAATTCAGTGAAGTCGGCTATTCTACCTACATTCCGTTTTAGGACTGTGATTAACAATGCAATCCTTTTCTCATCTGTTCAGTGGAACTTATTCTTAGGTAAGTCTGAGTAAGATTACAGTGATGGACAAATCTGTCAGGTTTGTTTCTCACATTTTCTCTGTTCCCCCCCTTCCAAGTCTGTCTTGTGATGGTCCTATGTGGTCTTTTTCATATGACTGAAACATATATGTGTATACATTTTATTTGCATATTTTCCAAATGCAGGCATTATATGGTAGTATAAAAAGAATCTGAATCTGAGTGCACCTCGACCCAGAGCTTTCACTGGAAGCTCAGGTGACAGCGGTGGCGAGGAGCACTTTCTTTCAGCTTCGGCTGATCCATCAGCTGCGCCCCTACCTGGTGTACGACTGCCTGGCGACAGTGACACACGTGTTGGTGACTTCCCAACTTGACTTCTGTAATGCGCTCTATGTGGGGCTACCCTTGAAGACGGTCCGGATACTTCAATTGGTTCAAAATAGAGCTGCCAGGCTGCAGACGGGGACTGGGCGTTATGTTCACATGACTCCAGTCCTCCGTCAGCTTCACTGGCTTCCCATTGAAGTCCGGGCCCAATTCAAGGTGTTGGTGATGACCTATAAAGCCCTTAACGTCTTGGGTCCTGGTTACCTGAAGGAGTGCTTATGTCCATATATGCCCGCCCGCCCCTGGAGGTCAGCAGGAGAGGCCCTTATCCGGGAACCCTCCGGGAAGGAAATTAGGAGGGTGAGTACTCGGAGGAGGGCTTTCTCTACGGTGGCACTGGGGAGTGCAATCTATGGAATGCACTCCCCAGAGAGGTCCGCCTGGCACCGTCATTATTTGTTTTTCGGTGCCAGGCGAAGACCTTTTTATTCAAATGTTATTTTAATTGTTAATATTATTTATTCATTTTATTCTTTGGCCGGGGCAACTTAATTTATATTGTTAATTTATATTATTCTATTGAAGTTTATTTATGGTTGTGAGCCGCCCCAAGGCTTTGGCAAATGGGGCAGCATAGAAGTCTCCTAAATAAATAAATAAATCTCAGCCATGATGCTCTGAAAGTTCCACTGGCATTGTTGGTATACTTTGAATTATACACCATGCTCTCCAATAATTTGATTTTTCATAGTATAATGATGTGCACTCAGCTTTATAGACAAAGAATAATCATCCATATAGCTCATTCTCCTAGCACTTCTAGCAATGGTGTGTGTGTGTGTGTGTGTGTGTGTGAGAGAGAGAGAGAGAGAGAGAGAGAATCTTTCCCTGTTTGAAATTCCCAATGAAGAAAAGTTTTTTTCATGGGTTTTGTAGAACACTTCTACAAGCAAGGTATTTTATTCTTCTCCAGTCCTGCCCATTGATCTTTCAGCAAAATCCATGTGGATCAACCTTTCTAGCACAGAAGTTGCTGCCATCGTTTACATTGCAAAGTTGGTGGCTTCACCCCATGTGAGGTGGGAAAATGGCAGCAAGCAACACCACAGTCCCCTCTTCTCTCCCCATCCCTTTCTCCATGATACTTTATGGAGGCTGGGAGAAGCTTTCAAGTTTTTCGCATAATTGTTTGTTTCTTCACACATGCATAAAGCTAATGGATGAGAATATACAGTGATTTTTTTGTCATAGAATGCACCAGAACGGCGTTCCGGCACCTTTTTTTCAATGAATTTTCCAAGTTTTAAAAGTAACTTTTGAAAATGTGATGTTTGGTCCAGGTGGATTTGAATCACCCTGTCGAGTATAGCAGGTCAGCGGCAAAATCATTAAAACGGCGCATGCGGGCTGCTTGTGTGCCGAGTCCGATGCATGCGTACTTCGTCCGCGCTGGTTGTGATGGTGCTGCTCAGCTTGTGGCGCTGCTTGACTTGTGACTGGTTGTGTGGTTGCGTGCTGAGTGCTTACTGTGAGTGGCGACCGTTATGTTTTGTTACACAACTGATGTGTGCGGATGTGTGTACAATGACTGACTATGTGCGAAAGGTAAATCATTTATTTTAAAAAAAGTTGGTGAATTGAAAATCTTTTTTTAATTTTTAGTGTAAAAGTGTGACCCCAAATATGAAAATGAAAAAAATTACTAATTACTTCTCAACCACTGGTCCTGCTAATAAAAAAGCCAGAATATTAATAGACACAACGACAGAACACATAGATACTAACAGCAGGGAAGGGAGTCAAGATTTGTCGGACGAGAATTGGACAAAACTTTGGAATTTAATATGAACATTTGCCTTAAATACAATAAATTAAATTTAGGTTAAGAACTAAATATATATATATAAAATAAAAGATTAACAAGATGTGAGATTTGGCACCTTTTTTCTTACAAAAAAAGCACTGAGAATATATATATATATTTGGGGAAAGGCCATTTCCCGGCATACCTCCCCTTTCTAACCCTTCCTGCTTCTCCCACAATCGCATGTGTGTGTGCGCGCCACAAGATCACGTTCCTGGCAGTGGGAGCTGCCCTGTCTGCCTTCGCTTGTGGCCCCGGCAGTGGTGAACGCAGCCTGCACATGCACTGCCACAGCGCTCCCTGTATGTGGAAGGAGCCTTCCACTTACCCTGCCATGACATCGGGCCAGTTGTAGCTAGTGGGGGATCGGTCTATCTTTTTAAAAAAGAATCTCAAGTATGAATCAATTTGCAAAATTTGCTACACTTTTACCAAAAACTAAATGAAACAAGGTCTTCCCCATTCCTGCCTATATTCTAGTTAAAATCTCAGGGAGTGCAGCCACTATAATAAAAAATTCTTCTTAGCATTCATCTATATGCATATATCCATATTGTTACATGCACTTTCAAGACCTCTATAGACAATAAGTTATCTTCTGTAGCAGCTCAGAAATATGCTTATGAGTGCTCTTCTGAAGAAAATTGAATACTTTAAATCTTCCTTTCCCTGCCAGATTTGTTGGACTTCTCCCATCGCACCAGCTAGCACGGTAGGGGAAGTTTACTTTAAATAAGTGGCATTCCATTATCAGGACTGAAAATATAGCTAGCAAGTTGGAATGAAATTGATTTATGACTCTCTTGGAATTATAGTTTTTTAAGTGATACCTGAACCTAAAACTATGTATGTGTGTGCATTATACACTGATATAATTTTATACCGTGTTATGATTAAGAGTAACCACTAAAAGTTGTGCCATTGGCAATTTTAAAATCTGTTTTGAAACTCTGTGAAGTGAGCAAACTGCAGCCTTGCAAATCCTTTATGTACAATTTTCAATGTACAGGATATGCTGAAAATGCCAGTGGGTTTGTAACAGCACAGGAGTCAAGCTTTGATAAAAAGAGACAAGCAAGAGCTTTGCTGAGCTGATTTGGGTGGGCCAGATTTTCTGAGATACAGCCAATTCATGCAACTTTTTTTTTCAGGTGGAATATTCACTAGAGCCTCACTTAAACAAAAACAAAAATAAGTTCTGAAAAAGCATGTGCTCCATCTTTTTCTAGGACATGTTAATTTTCCTTTTGAGGTGCCAGAGATATATTTTGGGCCATACCTCCTCCATGGGAAGGGAAAGAACACCCCCTTCATTGATTTCCTCACAGGAACAGGAGGGTGGAATCAACATGCAACAATGGTGACAGAACCCCCATCCTGCCATGCGGCTGAGCAAGATAAGCACACATCTGGAAGATTCCAGCTATCCATTGGCCTCTGGAGTTTCATTTAGGTACTCAAGGAAGAGGAGAATTCTTGGATTATAAGATAGGAAACTGCCTTATGCTGGGCCTGGCCATTGGTCCTTCAAGTTTATTTTAGTTGGCATTAACTGGCACTAGTTCTCCAGGGCTTCAGTCAATAATTTTGTAGCCCTACCTGGAGATAGGAGCGAACCTGGGACCCTCTGTGCAGGGATGGAACATGACTCCCTGCCATCGGAAGCAGTGATTGTGCCACTGCCATTGCCCTCTTCTCCACCTATTCTGCACAATGATAACAATAGCAGTGACAGTAGCCACTCCTGATGGTGGTGGTGGTCTCCTCTCTCCTTCCTCAGTGTCCAGACATACCTCTCTTCTCTCTTCCACCCTCCACCTTGAAGCCTGGATGTGAGGAGGCGTTCCTCAGAGCAGGGCATCAGTGGGGAGGTGGTCCTGGAGACTGCTTATGCCATGCTCCCCAGGAAGGTCTCAGTGTGAGGAAGGAGCCCTCATTGTGAAGCATCTGAGGAGCCATGCTTTCTGCTCTCTCTTCTGAGTGGCCAGCAGTGCTGCTTAGAGGATCTGCTTGCCCAGTGTCATATGCTGAGGCATCTTCAAAGTGAGGCATTGGGTGGGTGGAACAGTCAGAACAGCTTTCTGGGGTGTCCGGTGGGCTGATGCCTTCCATTGAAAAGGAAGGTCCCCTGTGATGCTTCAGAAAGTTGCACCAGCTGCTCCCCTGCTCTGACCGTTCCTGGTGTGGCTCAGTGGAGCAGCTGCTCATCCTGTGTCTTACTCTGAGAGTTCCTCAGAGTGCAACCAAGGGTGACTGGTGGCAGCTGCTCTGCAGAGCCACACTACTTTCTTTCCCACAGTGGGAGAATGCAGGAGGAGGAGCGGCAGCAGGGGCACAGTTCTCCTGGTGGCAGCAGAGCACCCAGGAGCTTCCACCCTTCAGGAGGTGCCACCTGCGATGGGGGATTCTCCCTGCTTGCCCTGTTTCTGCATGCAAAGCACGTACTCTGCTATCATGTTCTAGCACCTCCCCTGTCCTTTAGTGTGTCTCTGAGCAATGGGACTGAAATGCAGGTGGCTGCATGTACTATCGTGCAGCTGGATCACCTTCTTCCTGAGGCAGGCTCTCCTGATTGTATTGGGGGAGTTTAGTCTGGGTCCAATTCCTTAGGTCTGGATTTCCATGCAAACTGTCTTCCCCTTCAGCTGCTTTCCTTTCTCTGCTATGACCTTGGGATCTTCCAGACTGGAACCTGTTGTCCTGCCATATTCCATTAACATCTTGGATGCTTCCTCACTCTTCCTTTTTCTTTTCATGAGGAGTGGGGCTGCTTACAGGTTAAGTGCAAAGTATAAGCTAGGAGCTCACAATATACCAGATAGAAACATTTTTGAAAAAGGGATCCCAAAATATATATTTGTTTGGAAACAGCTTCTTATGCTTTCCATTGGCTCCTAGCTTACACACCATGCTGTTCATGCACGCAGAACATTCACATGGATGGGGGGAAAAGAAGACATTATATGTGAATCAACCAAAGGCAGCAGATCCAGAAAAGTTCTTGGTCTAAGAATCCCAGAAAGGTGGGGAGGGGTTATGGACAATTACAAGACCATTTGTGCAAATAAATTAAGTAAAGGGGTTGCTTAGCAGATTTGGAATGCCTTGGCCCTGGGTTTCTGTTCTTTCATGGTCATCACCCACATTTGAATAGTGTCAGGAATCCAGCTGGGATCCAACAAAACTATTTACCTGCAGAGGTTATACGCTCCATGAAGTAGGTACTCCTCAACAATCTCACTGTCATATTCTTGATTAATGGAAGTTTCTGGACATCACAGGAAGCATGTTGAATCATTTAATGCAAGCGTTCAAAGGCCAAGAGAAACACTTGTTAAGTAATCATTTTCCAGGAGAGGGTGCAATTGTTGTACCAACTGAAGCTTATTAAAACGCTTTATCTACAAATGCCACTTTCGGCAACTGGGAGAGAAGCTAAGGGCCATGAGTCCCACTCCCCATATGCACTCAGTCATAATGGGAGAACAGGAGAGATGCCAGCTGTTCAATTTGTTGTGTCCAGCCATCACCACTGGCCCTGTCTTGTTTGAATTCAGGTTCCATCCATTTGCCGCTACTTCTATTACTATCCATTACTTCTTTCACATCTGACACATGATTCAGGACTTGAGCCATCCCACCTGCGTAAGATGAAATCATACCATCAGTATAATGATGATGACCTCACACTTCCAAGTTAAACAGCATTGGAGACAGAATAGAATTGTGCTCTAGCCAGTTTTCTCATACCAGGAATCTTCCAGATGTTTTGGACTACAACAACCTTCATTCTTGGCCATTGGCCACACTGATTGGAGTTTGTGGGAACTGAGGTCCAGACCATCTGGAAGGCACAAGGTTGGGGAAAGTTGCAATAGCCATGTGATAGAATGGAAAGAACAAATTATGTGTACACCTGACAACCCTGAATAATTTCATTTCTGATGGAATGTTATGCCTCATTTTATGATCTGTGCCTAAAGTTTTGATTTTAAAGAGATTATAGTGGAGGTGTTTGAATAATAATAATAATAATAATAATAATAATAATAATAATAATAATAATACAGTTTGAATTATTCTTTAATGGTACCTTATCTACTTTTATTTATTTGTCAATTAAATAATTATACTCACTATACTCAAAATGTTTATTTGTACCCTATACAACATTCTCAGAGTAGTTTGCAAAAAGAATGAAAACAAATTAGAAATGCACATGAAAAACATAGATCAACAATTAAAAATAAAAAACAATGTGGAGTAGGGATGAATTAGAAGCTGAAAGAAGTGGGAAATGCTGGGAAAATTAAGGCCTTGTTGGAGAGGCTTTACACAGATTGCTACTTCCAGCTACTTCCAGCGGGTCTGTGACCTCCTTAGCAGCAGAAGATAGTGATGACTCATAAGAGAACTCCTTGTGGATAAGCCTCAAGCACCTGGACAAGAAACTTGCAAGGTAGAGCTGCAGATTAAGATCTCTGGGAGCCATCAATGGGCCTTGAAGAAAACTCTTTGCCCTGATGAGGACGTGGACCTGCGAGGGAGGCTGTGCCAGTGACGTCGTTGGCTGGGTTGGCAAAGTAAAAGAGTTAAAACCTCCCTGCATATGCTGTGGCCGTAAGACAAGATTTCAGTTTTTGTGCACATTTCTGTCCTATAGCTAAGCTATTGCAGAGGAAGGCAGGACGCACTCCAACGGAGCAAAGCTCAGGGAGCCAAGGTTCCATTTGGATGCCAGGAAGCACTTCCTGACAGTCAGGACCCTGAGGGTGTGGAATGGGCTTCCACGAGAGGTCGCTGAGGCCCCATCGGTGCAGGTGTTCAAGGATAGGCTGGACGTGCACATGGTGGGCATGTTGTGAGTGGAGCCGGCTGGTGCCAGAGGTCAGATTAGATGGCCTGGGAGGCCCCTTCTGACTCGCTCTGTTTCTGTGTTTCTGTGTTTCTATGTTTCTATTGTGTGGTGCATTAGAAAAATAGAGATGCAAATCTGCTGCACATGCAGAAGTGCTGAAAATTTGCACTTGGTGCTTCTTATACCAGACACATGAGGGGAAATTAATACTCATTTATAATGTTTTAGTACCCACAGCTTTTAGCAGTCCTCCTAACCTAGGAATGTGTGAGGATTTGGACTGAGGTGGATTTCTTTCAGGTTTGAGCTGGCTGCCCCACCGATGGCTTGCCTTGCTTCAGCACACAGCATGCTTTAGTGGGAGGTGTGATGCCCAGATCACCTGGTGCAGATGTGCACAAGTCTTCAAGGAGAACAAATGCAGGCTCCTTCCTACTGTGCATGTTGTGGAGTGTTGAACACTCTTTTATAGTAAATTGCTACCAGTGTAGCTCCTTTGAACACCCAGAATGCTTATCCAGGGGGTATATCCATGTTTGCTGACTGTAGAACCTCTCCCTGACCCCATCCACAAGCATCTTGTTGTGGCGCACTAAAGAGGGATTTAGCAGCCATATTGTGTTAATGGTTGTTCACATTCATTCTTACAGCTTTCTTAAGGATTCTTGAATTTTTCCATAAACTTTGGATCTTTCCACCTGTGCTTGAGATAGTGAGAAAGTATAATGCACGACTATAGAAAAGCAGTGCAGTGTAGTGGTTGGAGTGTTTGACCATGAGCCAGGAGACCTGGGTCCTAGTGCCCACAAGGCCATGAAGTTCATTGGGTACCTTTGGGGCACTCATAGGCTCTTGACCTCACCTACTTCACAGGGTTTTTGTGAGGATAATAATGGAGAGGAAGAGGATCATGTAAGCTGTTCTGGATTCCTTGTGAGAGGAAAAAAGGCATGCTATAAATGAGATGGTGGTGGTGGTGGTGATGATGATGATATAGTAGCAGGAAGAAAATAGGAAATGGTAAAAAGACAAAAGGAGTGGGACACAGCAAGTCAAACTAGGTAAGAATGGATGGTTAAACTAGGGATGGGGAGAATTTCTTTTAGTTCATTTTTGATAATAATTTATGTACATTCCCATACATGTTCATGTCTGGATGGAAAGAATTTGAGATTTAAAAGCCCAAAACAGGTATAAACCAAGATGTACTTCAAGCCCCAGCTTGACTCCCTGTGTATTCAACCATGTTTGCATTGCTGTCACTTTTCCGACACAAAGGGTTCCAGGTTCAGTCCCTATCATGTCCAGGCAGAGCAGAGAAAGACTTTGGTCTGATACCCTGGGGAGTCATAGCCAGTCGGTTTTAAGTAATACTGAGATGGAGCAGTGCTTTGACACAGTATTTTGTGTTTATGCAGGCCAAGAAAAGAGCACAAAACAACCTTCTTTGACTTTCCACTTCTGAGTAAGTTTATATGGTCAACTATTTAATCTCTTTGTTATTCAGCTGTCCTTTTAGGATTGGTGATTATTTATTCTCTTCTAGCAAATCCATGCCTTTTCTCTTTTGTTGATAAACTGGATGGAAAGAATCCATTGGGGCATGTTTTTGCCCTTCCCTTGTCTTTGGTTTATATACTGTTTCAAGGACAAAGGAGTTCTAATCTTTGTTAAGTCCTTTAGGTGCTATGGTGATATCCACGCTAATAATTAATAGGAAAAGTTTGTGCTTAGATTAATATAAAATGTACTGACCGTTCCAAGGAAAAATAAACAGCATATTTAACTGTTCTTTCACCACTCTGCTCACATACAAATCTAGTTCTGCTAATAAAAACTTTCAGTGAACTATAGCATAGTTCATCATTTTGGTTTAAAATGACCCTGAAAACATTATTAATTGTGTGTAAATTAAATGTGGTGTGATTTTACTACCTCTTCCATCATATAGTATATCTCTAGAGTGTTCTTTGATGCTATCCAGAGTGATTGTTGTAGTATTGGAACTGCTCACAATGAATGGAGCAAGTAAACAAAATGGCAGCACTATACTTCTGTTGCTTTTTGTGCAACCCAATTTAAAATCCTTGAATAAATAACTTCCCAAAACATTTTCCAACCCCATGTAAATACTTCCTACTACTATAAGTCTCAGAAGAAAGGGGAACTCTGAGATGCCACTGCTTTTCAAATCCTATTGCCACATATCAGAATGCTCTTATTTTCCAAACTGAATCCATTCTGAGTAGGGGTAGACAAGAATTTTATGCATTATTCATTCATTTTTTAAATGAAGACTAACCAACACTTTCATATGAGTGATTGGGCAGGTTGGTAAGGGTGTTTTTTATGGTATTGTGGCCCCATGTTCTTTGCAGGTTTGTTCACTAGTGCTAAAACCTTAAACCTGGCCTTGTGTCAGGTCCAAAATGCAGGAAAGGCAGAGTCAGAAGCAGGCTGGAGTCAAGGCACAGGTGAAAGTGAGAGCAGAGGCAGGGGTGGGTGCATAAAGCAGCCGCCACCAAGCCTTTGCTGTTGTGGCAAAATGGCGCAGTGCAGTGAAGCCTTTTATAGAGCCTTCCAGAGTTCCCAGCTGTGCTGCATGATCACACAGGCTCCAGTCCTCGCAAGTGTGGACAGGTCTGATCTTGGTCCTGCAGATGCTTGCACAATGAACCATGTTGCCTTTCGCAAACACATCACCAGGGGGAGCTAAATCATTCTTGCAGATCCTGACACCTGGTAGCAAATAGGCAGCCAGGCAAAGCGCTCCATGCTGAATAGAAGCAGCTCCTAACAGCAGCCGATCAGCTACGTTCTGCAGTAGCTCCTGCTTCTGAGCGAGCCCGGGTGGCAGCACCAAACGGAGCACACCACAGAAATCCATGCTTCAGGTTACTGGCTCTGGCCAAAGCTAGTAAAAGGCACTGTAGTCACTTGGGTCTTTAGTGGCAGTGATGGATCTAGGCGTACCCCCAGAACGAGTGTAACTCAGTTCCGAACAGTCAGTAGACCCATTTCCCAGACCTTTCTGTAGGCACTTAATCTATCTCCACTGATGGTTGGCTACAACTTCCTATTGGCCCTTTGGCTAATGATGTGGGATAAAAATGCAATACATGATAAACAATAAAATAGTTATGGGTTGTGACTGACCCCTCTTTTTCTCTTTGCAAGTCCACCCTACTGTTCATAGTAGCAAAAAGCCAGCATGTTCCAGTAGTAAAAATGAGAGAGGACATGTCCTCCTACTCAAGTTTTTGAAAATTTCATGAAGAAACTAGTTTCCACAAAAGTGGTTTTAAAGTAGAACTAAAGCAATATTCTGCGCCCCCCACAAAAAAGTCCAAAGTGATTTTTCCACTTCATTGAAGAGCTGATGAATGTAATACCGAGGAAGGGAAAAATGCTCTTCTTAAATGAAACCCTCTTCACTCAGAACTTCTATTTCAGTTATTTTGCTATCACTGATTTCATTTCTATACCACCAAACAGCTGAATCTGTCTGAGCAGTTAAAAACAATACAGTAAAATAGATAAATACAATACAATGCAACACAACAGCATAACATGGCAACTCCAAACTTACAACACTATTTTTAAATTGAGCAACTGCAACAAATTCAGTAATCTCTCCAGCAAAGTAGCGTCTCCCAAACTGGCACTCCAGCCTTACTTTCAAAGTCTGGACATGAGGAACAGGAGAAAGAACTTAGCCTTGAGGAGATGGCATTGCTCCCCTGAAGCAGATTAATTTTCTTTACAAGCAGCTACAGGGGAGATCAAAACCCTAGTCCAGTTTTGATCTCCTGGTGTAGCAAACACCTTTACACAGTGAGTTTACTATACTCTAATTCAGCCATTCCTTCCTAGGATATTCCAGATGTGGTGAACTGCAATCCTCATAATCAAGTATTCTGTCTGGGGCGATGGGAAATGTAGTCCAACATATCTGGAGGGTGAAAACTCATGGAATGCAGCTTTCCTTGTAGGGGGTTTCATATTTCTCAGAATTCCTCAGTGTGTCCATTCATGAAGAGCTAATGTGATGTGACCTAAAGTATTGGTTTCAGCAACCTTCTCTGTGAATATTCAAGACAGGAACATAACCTCAGGCTTCTTTAAACAGGTTGTGAAATGAAAATCAGTGGAACAGCATGAAAAATCCACAGTGAAATGGGATTTTGCATCTTCTTCCTTGGACCAGCACATTGTTTTGTCTCAGATTTCCTAAATTACATAAACCAGGATTTCAGAACAAAGACTCTCTCACACACACATGCCTGTTGGTAGGAAGAATGAATATTACATAGCCACTTCACTGGCATTTTTACAATAGTGCAAAATTAAGAGATGCTTTAAACTCAATATGTGAAGTGTACATTGAATGTTGACCATATGGGGAACCAGTGTGATCCATTGATTATATTGCTGGAGTTAAAGAGGAGAGACTCATTTCCATTTGGCCATGAAGCTCACTGGTGATTTTGGACCAGTCCCTCAGCCTAGTCTACCTCACAGGGTTGTTGTGTGGATAAACTGGGGAGAGGATCATGCATGTCACCTTGAGTGCCTGGGAGGATCTAAATGGAATAAATAAGAAACTACATTATGCCCTAAAAGCATTTTACTTGGCAGCCCAAATAAACCTCACCAAACCTCCCCATGTTCTCCATTCACTGTTCCTTATGTCGAGAGGTTGCTTCCTTCATGGCAGCACTAGCCTCCAATGCACTACCTCTCAGCCTGATTCACTCCTGCTCACAGCTATTTTTCATGCACGGATACTCCACATTTAATTGTTAAGGACAGACCTTGGTTGCATGCGATCCCAATTTCAGCTTGGGCGGGCAAGAAAGAAAAAGAAAGTGCGAGCGAGCGAGCGAGCTTTGGCATGCAGGTGGGCAGGTGGGTGTGTTCAGGAAGGTGGCAGACAGGCAGGCACAGGGTGGTGGGGCAAGCAGCTTTAGTGGGGGTGGGGGGCTTGGGTGGGTTAAGGAGGAGGCAAGGTGCTTTGGTGAACAGGCGGTGGTTCCACTGGGCTTTCAGCACCCAAGAGGGGCCCATCAGCAGCACTATGCCAATGGACTGGTACAGTCTAGTGCCAGTCCTGTGCCAGTCAGTGAAGGCAATACTAGGGTAGGTGGAAAAATACCTTCTAAACTGGTATGAGACTTGTTCCTCTGGATTCTATTGTTGTAAACCTGTTGCACACTCATTTGGAGTAAGTCCCCTTGAGGACAGTGGGGCTCTCTTCTGACCAAAGCAAGGGAAGCTGCCATCCTCTGGATGTCATTGTACCACAAATCCCATCATGTCATGATAATGCTGGCTGGAACTGATGATGGTTGTTCAATGATATTGGAAGGGTCAGAACCTTCTTACTCTTGGCATATCAGCTGATTGTGCAAAATCCTGTATAAATACAAAGCAGTACTATTACTTTCAGTCCTGGCTCAAGTACTGCAAAAGCCCATGTTCCAGAAATGCTAATTGAAAGCTTTTAAATGAGGGTGAAACTGGGAATTCATGCCTGAAACCCATGTGTCAGCTCCTGAGAAGCAACACAAGTTGTGGTGCTGGTGCTGAGGATGAATTGTCTTGTTATCTTACCCTTCCTCCCACTAATTCAGTATATTCTTGTGTTCTTCCTCCCATTTAATCCTCACAAAACCCCTATGAGGTAGGTTAGCTGAGAGTGTGCGTGCATACATGAGATTTATGGGGGGATAAACTGTGATGGATCTGAGCTCTGGTGTGACACACTCTAACAGCAGGTCTACACTGGCCCTCTTAAATCCCTTATGTGTAAACTGGGACCGACTGGAAGTGAAAGAGCTTGGAAAAGCTGGTGAGTTCAGCACAGTAGGTAATGAAAATCATGCAATGCAGGACGACCCTGGGTGCTGAGTATCAGTAAACACTGAGGGTTCAGTTATCCAGGGCTTCAGAAGCACTTTAACGTAGGCATTGAAATATACTACTTATACAATTCTGACCTGCTGAAATGGTCAAGGTTGAGTGCATCAGTGATGCCAGAAAAGTATTGATCTGTTATGGGTCAGTGCCAAGAGGAAGATAGTTCCTGGCTTGAAATATGTAGACTTCCCTGTGTTTATTGTATTTGTTGCTTATGTTTGTGTTTATTTACACCCATCTTTAAATCACAGGCTTCTTTCATCCTAGAGGCAGCTGCAATTTGGCAGCATCCTGGTGCAAAGGAGTCATTAATGGGTGAAAAGTGTTAGTTATAATTCAGTACAGTACGGCATTTTTAATGTTCATTGTCTACAGGATTGTACAAAAAACTGCCTCGTAGCAGGGCATCAAGTAGGATATATTCTTTGCCTTTGCTGTGATTTCTACCCCTGCCATCGGGCAAGAAAAGGCAGTTGACATTCCGATACCAGGCAGGGTTACAGTGATCCTAAATGTTGTTGGCTTTTCAAAGGGAACTAGTTGTAGAACAGTGGTGGAGAATGTGTGGTGCTGCAGATGCTTTTGGATCGCAATTCCTATCACTCCTAACCAGCATAGCCAAGGGTGATAGAAGATGGAAGCTGCAGTCAAACAATTTCTGAAAGACCATACATTCTCCTTGTTTGCTTTAAATTGGCTTTCCCAAACTACCCTTCATTGCAGCAAAGTGGGTAATGGGGAGGGAACAGTTAAAATGGAGTGTGGTACGTAGGAAAGAAAATCTAAGTCCAAATCTCAGGACATTCACGCTCAAGTTAAATTGTCATAATTTATTTATAAGCAAAGAACTATAAAATGGTATCAGACAAAAGCTCTTGTAACAACTGCCAGAAGCCTTGCAAAAGGAAATTATAGATCAAAACTCTGGTGGCAGAGATGCAAAGTATTTTTCTTTGTGTATTCTGATTTTTTGGCTATATTGTATTAGTTGGACCTCTCTGTATATGCATGGGCCACCATTTCAGACATGAAGGTATATTCATGGCTTTGGATGATACCACCAAATTGATAGTCACTCAGTAACCCTTGTATATATATATATATGGAAACTGCAGTCACTTAGTCATAGGAAAATACATGCTTAAGTCTTTAAAAGAAGAAGAAATACATTTTTATTCCTTAAGCTAGGACAGTGATGGCAAACCTTTTAGATACCAAGTGCTGCAACCCAAAACTCATTTATTGCAAGGTGCCAACACTGCAATAAAACCTGAAAACTGAGGTTTTAGTTTAGAAAAAACAACTCACAGCCAGTCCAAGCGTATACATCCTTGGCAGCGCAGTGACTGGCCATGCGAAAGCTCAGACGAGTCGCGGGTAATGAGTCGCAGCTTGTGACATCATTGCCTGGCATGGCTGCTCCTTTCCGAGCATGCACGTGGCCCCTGTGTGTGCTGTTATCCAATGCTTGGCTGCTGGGGCGATGCTGGGGCGACTTGGCTTGCGTGCCGACTGAGAGGGCTCTGCGTGCCCAGTGTGGCACGCGTGCCATAGGTTCTCCACCACTGAGCTAGGACATAGTTCTATTGCTGTGGTCGACTAGGATGAGAACTAGATGGCATAAGGATCAGATAATGGGCGTACAGGTTTTCTTAAATTCTTCCTGTCTGTGTTGCCTAAATTGAAAGGCATCTTTAGTTCTATGAGCCACTCATTGACGGAATTGGATTCTTTCTAGCAGAATTTCATTCTGCGTGTACTAATTTCCATCAGTGCTCATTAGCATGAACACAAGTGTGTTAGAACTAATGGGAACTTGCACAAATCTCTCTCAAACCCAGTCTGCATATCTGCTGAATTTATATGATTCAGAAATAGCAGTGTACTCCAAAATCTCCAGGTCTGTTCCATAGAAATGCAACGCATTTGGATCTAATGTGATCTTCTCCATCATCTGCAGATCAGACTACTTCAAAGGTTATTACTTCCTGATTGGGTTCAGGCCACATGATAATCCGCACTCAAGTGCTGAGTATGGGTTGAGTGTTGGCTGTCACTGAACCGTGGGCTGTCAGGGCAGCTTGGTGCACTTAAGCAACCTAACCTGTGGGAATTGCTTTGGGTTCATAAGACATGACAACTCAGTCAATACCAGTTTACAGCATGGCCTTCTGATATCATCTGAAGGCCCGTCTCCAAGGTCCTCTGGTCTTGGAGCTGAATACTGAGCCCCCACCCCACTCCCCTCACAGCTCGCATGAAAAAGACCACACTGGCCTGGCTGAGGTCAGAAATCAACTTTGGAGAGGAGGAAAACGGTGTGCCCGGGGCAGAGAGGGGGGAGATTGGAGCTGATGGTTTACATTGTATCCAAACCATGCCCCAGCCTTCCTCCCTTCCTCTCCACACTGCTTCATCTACATGGCTGAAAATGCAGGGTACTTGTAGGGTGATTTTGGAAATGCAGATGAAATGCAGGGTAAGAGTCATGGTGGCGGTGAGGACTGCCACCTCCACACCTCACACCACGTACTGGCTGCATGTATACCTTTGAGTTAGGATGCTTGTGTGCAAACAGAGAGGAGAGCATTGCATTGTGACCTTAATTACTCCTGAGTACGACTGCTGTACTTCCATCCATTATCTCCATAAAAATATTACTTTCCAGAGAGCACACCAGGTCACAGCATGGTTCCTAGTAGTAGAAACTTCTTATAAAATATATATCTGACCCCTCTGGGGAGGAATCACAGGACAGAAAAAAGGCAACTTTCCTCCAATATTAAAATGCAACATCTTGTCATCTGTCTTTGTAGCAGTTCAGATAAGTAACTGATCTCAGAAACAATATTTGCAGTAATATCTTGACACAGCAAGGGCATTCAAAGGTGAAGTGGTGGTTAATTAAAAACAGTCTTTTGGATGTAACTTCAACTTGCTTCTCTCCCACCTTCTCCCCCTTTAAAGGAAATGAATGTTGATGCCAATGGATAAGATACACAGTTTAAGATCTTTTAAAGAAACCCCACACAATAGTACCCTAATAGACTACAACCAGCCAAAACTGATAAATGGAGTTCATTATTTTTGGCATACATGCTGATAATGACAAGAAATATTATTTACTGGGTATTTTTGCAGCAGCTATTTGAGAATCACTGCAGTCTGTTAGGTAAGCATGGATTTTGCCAGGTAATGTAGTAATGCAGAAGTTTTTACAGAAGCTTTTGAAATTTTATGCAATCAAACTTCAACTGGACAAAAATATTGCCTAGACCAATAACCAGGAGTTACATCTTGACTTAGGAAGAGTCAGAGGAAGCCATGTCTAAAGTCTTGCTATTCTTCAGTGCCCATTTGTTTCAGTGAAGTTTGCACAAGCTCAAAGTAATGCAACACAAGCCAGGATTGTATCCAGAGATCTAATACAGAATCCTATTACCTGTCCATTCTTATGGCTTATTACCTAATCCAGAATCCTATTACCTGGCTATTCCAACAGCCCAGGCAGGCACAATGCCCTCTTTCACCTATTCTGCCAACACCACCTGTCTTATCCAGACTTGGTCATATTTGGAAGACCCAAAGAAAACAATAGGACTGAAGTAAGCCACAATGAAGTCCCACTGTTTTAACTGGATCTCTGGATCTTAACTGGATGACTAAGTCTGGGTCCAATCTCAAGTTCAGGGATGGGCACTGTGGGGCCCAAGGGCATCAGTGGATTCTTGGACATCTCCCCTGGTGCCTGCTGGGGTGCCCTACATGCCGCTCCAGTTTCTTTCTTTTTTTAATAGCAAAATCTCTTTCAGGCCGCTGGGATCACTTCAAAGCAAACGGGGAGCCTCTAGCTGCTTTCACCTTCTTTTCCCATGAAGGCCTGTGGGCCACATGTGGGCTTCTAAGACATTCTTTGGAAATAAGGATGGCAGGTAGCTCCAGGCTAATACTCTCATCCTCTGTGACCTAATTTAGTGGTGGTGCCCAGGGCAATTTCTTGAACTGCAAGGTATACCCACAGGCTCAGAAAGGTTGCATACCCTCACTCTGGTGTGCAGAAAAGTTTTTTTGATTAATTAAAGAAAGATAAAATAAAATAAACCCTTTCCTTCCCTGTTATACGTGTAATGATGCAAGACATATAAAAGCAAGCCTTCATTTCCCATAGCTCCCTCTTCCCTTCACTCATTAGCATGTGTTAAATCAGCCTTTCCCCAACCCAGCCGTGTAGGCTTCAAAAGATGGGAGTCCAATGCACCTGGAGGGCACTGGTTGGCACAGGCTGCATTACGTGCTCTGTTGCATACTGTCATAAAAGCCAGTGTGGCATGGCAGTGAGGGCGCTGAACTGGGGACTTGGGAGATCGGGGTTCTGGTCCCCACTTAGCCATAAAGGTCACCGGGTCACTGTGGGCCACTCACTCACTCACTCACTCTCAACTTGGCCTATATCACATGGTTGTTCCGGGCATAAAATTGAGCTATATAAGTCACCTTGGGTTCCTCACAGAGGAAAAGAGGTGGAATAAGTTGCAAATAACAATATTAAACTATTTACCATTAGCATGCATATGATGTATCTATTATGATTCTTTTGAAAGGAAGAAAGTGACTTGAGCAAAGGGGAAAAAAAAGAAAGGATGAATTCTAAAAGAAGGAAAGGAATGATGACATCATTTTGTTTATGTGCTCAGTCTAAGTCTATTTCTGGGAATAGCCCATTTGCTTAAGTACAACTAACCAGGATATAGTGCCTTGGCAGAGAGCATGGATTGTAGAAGACCCTAACTCTAACTCAGTTGTCAAGTGGTCCTGTTTTTATTCCTAATAAGGAATATGAGCACTTGTTTGATGCAGCCTTGCCTTGGCAACATACCTTATATCTGTGCTCCTGTAAAAAGCAGAATTGCACATTCTAGCGATTCCTTCCAAACCATTTGTTTCTTTTTCATCTGCTGAGCACCAACTCGAAGGACAGCTTGCTGTGTATGAAATAAATCAAATGCTGTATGAAACTTGTTTTCTTAGTACACAGAAAATTGCTGTATATCCATTTCGCTTGGGCCTACACTGATGCACTGCAAAAGAGATGCCCACACAATCTTAGGCTAGGTGGGTGGCTGGCAGAGATTGTCTTCCTGGGATGTCAGGAGTGAGGGAGATTCACCTTACATGTTAAAAATACATATCACTGCACAGATTCGAAGATGAAAATCTGCATTTGTGAGCTGTGGACCTACATACAGCACAAGAAATGAAGGGATCCTGGCCACATAATCAGCAGCCTAAGGGACAAACCACTCCCAGTCCTGCTGTTGAGCAGCGTATAAGAGGAATGTGTACAGACTGCTTTGCTCTTTAAGACAATTTTATTTTTCTCAGGAGCAGCATAATAGTGACCTCTCTAAACAATGATTGGCACCACTTCCAAAGGTTGCACTCATGGGGCTTTGACAGTGAAAAAATATCACTGGAGAAATTCGTTTCTGGACTGGGGCAAGTCAGCGCAGCTCCCTCCTGTGAGCTCTGCTGACCCGTCTCAGTCCAGAAATGAGAATTTCCACTCACTTGGGTTATTTTTAGAAGCATCAGAGCCCCATTGCACAAGCAGTGTGTGCCACAAGTGCATGGACACAGTAGGATACTACCGTATTAATAGAAGCCATCCTATTTCTGCCTCCTCCATTTTTTTCTGAATAAAATAGGTGGGTCTGACATCCTTTCTGCTATTGCTATTGAAATAAATGGGTTGTTTAAGCATGCTGTAAAATGATCTGAAATTGAATATGATGAACGGCAGTTTTTAAACATTTTAAATGCATTTTTAAAAATTCTGGCTGGACTATTAAGAGTTGCACAGAATTTCTGTCAGTCTGATGTCTCACTGAGCTTCTAGGCAATGCACAGTTTTGCAAAATTGGCACATGTGATGTTGTTAGAGTTGGCTGAATGATACTGCCACTGTTTACATGAAATGATCCATAAAGCATTGTGATCACAGCAGCAAATAGTTGCTGAGGTACAGAGTTGACAGCCATTCTCAAACTGATCTTTCAATATTTGTACACTCGACTGATTCCTATCTAATTACTTTTGTGACTTGAATCAGACAGCGTTGCTGTCACGTTTCCTGCAAGCACGTCTCCCTGTGTCTCCTTTATCACAGAATAACGCAGGCAGGGCCAGTGTCAAGGGTGGGCATGACAAGAGGCCCCTGGAGTCACTCCTTGTTCAGCTGCCGATCACTTTGGCCCAGGCAAGGTGGTGGTGTGAAGGAGAAAGAGCGGAGACAGCTGCCTGTGTGCTCGCTCTCTCTCCACTGGACAGCAAGCGATGGTGGCAATGACAACGAAGAGGAACGGGGGTAACAGTACCTGATGGAAATAGTGGTGAGAAGCACTCCCGGACAGTAAATTATCTACTTATTTGATTTCTATCCCACCTTTTTCTTTCTCTTTTTAAAGAACTCAAAGCACCTTACATCTTTCTCTTCCTCCTACTGTCAGTCTTATCCCCACAACAACCACTCTGTGAGGTAGGCTGGTTTGAGGGTCTGTGACTGGCTTAAAGTCCCCCAGTTGGCTGCATGGCTGAGCGGGGACGAAAACCCAGATTGCCTGAGTCTCGGTCACATGCTCTTAACCACTACGCCACACTGGCTCTCTATTTTGTCCAAGATATTTTACTACATTCCAGCTAACTGATTCACTCAGCAAAAGCAATGTCCTTCCATTGTCCTTCTAGGTCAATTGCTAAGCTGTTGCCTTGGACTTCATCAAGCCCAACCACAAATTCCACATAATATTTCAATTTCGGTGCTGTAATATCACCAGATCTTGGTCTGGAAAGATATACGTTGTTACTGTTTTTTTGTTCCACTTAGACACTGTCAGATGTTCTCTTTGCTCTTTACTTATTATTTATACTAACTTTTTATTTATTATCAGTGTTAGAAATGGGTCATTCTCAGAAAGAAGGGACTTTTTAAAATTGTTTGTGGATTTGGCCAACTTTCCTTGATGTATTGTTGCAACTGATCATTGTTCATTAACTTTCTCTTCTGCCCATTTTCTGTCTTGCTCCTTGTAGCTTTGCAGGCTTCTACCAAAACCGCATTTTTATGACGCTTTCCTTGCCTCTGAAGAGACTTTTTTCCCCTCCATGGCTTTTGTAAAATTTGTGTAGGCCAATATCTGTGGGCAGTGCATTAATATTTTTGAATTCTCTGGAATGGTTGGCCAAGATTATTAACTCATCAATGTTATTTTGTGGAGAACACAAATCACTGTCACGTGGACCTTGGAGTTTATGTTTTTCTTCCATTTCATTATTTTGTTTATATCATTGTAAAAACTCTAATTTCATCATTCACTAATCTAAATTTCATCCACTCGTCCTTTTTGTCTTGTTTTTCTCTTTCTTTCTTTTACATATATTTGTTCCCCATGACCAAAAGAACTGATAACAGGGACAACGCTGAGAAGATAAAATGGAAGCTGCCAAGAGTGGTGGCTGAACCCATTTCTCTGCTGCTGCTGCCATCAGAAACACCACCAAAAAAAGGTAAGCCCAAAGGAGTGACAAATGGGCATCGTGGAATTGGTACAAATGCAAGTAACAAAAGACAAAAATGTTTGCACTCCTTTTATTCATGGCCTTCATTTCAGAATGACTGAAAACTTGAACCAAATTGACCTCATTCAGTTCAATTTTCCATTCATTTCACCAGAATGCACAATCCTGTTTGGCTCTTGACACAGAATGTACAGTGTGGATCTCATCGCATGGCTGTGAGCAAGTCAAATGTTCAAGCTGTTTCCACAGGGTCTGTTGGCTTCCCTCACCAAAACATTCTGGGATTCTCGGAAGGCATGTTTCCCTCTGATACATTTCTGGAGCCAATGACCCAGCTTCTAGTGGATAGTTGCAGGGAATCTGTCCATAACTTTCATCTAGCCTAATTATAGGATAAGAATGAATTGCTGAGTACGGGGAAACTGAAAACACTGGGAAGCTATTCAGTTGTTGCCCAAACCCTGCTTGACACAATGCTCTGAACTGTTTGTCTGGAATCTTTGCCTTCTGGCTCGTCACTTTACCCTCACTGCTAGTATAAATCATGCCATGGCTTTGAGAGTCTGTAAGTCTAGTTGTTTTCTTGAATGTCCTTGAATGAAATGGTTGCCATTCAGCTCAATGGGGGAAACCCAAAGCACTGCACTTAGGAACCCTGGCGTGAAGGCAAACTCTGCCTGCCCCTGGGTGGCCAACAAAGAGATGGAAGTGTGTCTCTGTTGTGACATATTTCACATGCATACAACTACTTCCTACTATAATACAGGGCCCTTGCTAATATTCTGTCTGTACAGGTTTCCTCATGTGTCCCTTTGTCATGCTAGGCTGGCAAATCAGTGCATCTCCTCCTTTACAGGGGATATTAAATGATGGGTGAGAATTTTGTTCCATTCAGTTTTGAAAGAATGTATAAAATTTACAAAGCATATTCAGGGCAGGATGAACTTGAGATGGGAGTGGGAATGAACGTAGGAGAAACCCAATGGACAGATTTATCCATCCAGGCTGAGGGTTTTGAGTGGTTAGCTATTAAAAGCTTCAGTTTGAATCATACTAATTAGCATTGCCACTTCTTTATCTCTGACATGCTCCTCATCTTGAACAGTGGTATGGAAGGCAGGTACATCGTATTTTCCTCCATGCTGGGAATAGCTGTATCTATTGAATTTGGCTGCTGCACAGAATTGAGAATTTCATTTCCCATGGTTTTGAGAAGAATTGACTGATGCTTGCAATGCTCACTGTATTCTAGAGAGAAAGAACAGAGAAACTTATCTTTCTCCTAAGAACATAAGAGAAAGTGAAACTGACAAATTAGCCCTCCCTAGGGGGTAAACACACCTTTGTTTAGCGCAACAAGAGTGAGATGTAGGAGGAAGCAGCTTTTGCATGATCAGAAACTTACTGCTGCTTATCAAGTCTCCTATTATGACTGCCATCATAATACATACCCACCATCTTTATTTCCTCTCTTCTCCCCCCCCCCCCCCCCCCCACCACACACACACATGCAAGTCAACAGTTCCCATGACTTCCAAGGAGATGTTTAGAAGGCAGCAGCTGAAAAAGTGTCTGTAGTTGAGGTTAAGTACAGAAAAATCCCCCCTCCCCGAACATTAACAGGGATCTGGAAGCCAGTAACTGTTGTAAGAGGAAGCACATTCAGCCTATCCTGTTGACAGGTATTTTGCTATTATTGATTTAATTATGGTAGCAACAATGAATAATTAATAATCACTGGGCAGTGCACTTTGTACAGAAAAGACTTTCCATATTCCATGTCCCTTCAAATCAAGATTGTCACTTGTTTTGTGGGCTATTTGGGTGGGTGGGTGCCTGATCTGGCAGCCTTTCATTCTCTGGTGAAGGATAGATGGAAATCTTTCAGGAGAGGGGTGGAAAAAAAGAGTCCAGTAGTAGCCTGAACTAGTTCATGTCCTTAAAACATTTTGATTAAAGATTGTATATCCTTGACCTTTATGCTTGAATCATGGAAAAGTGTAGGCACAAAAGGTCAACAAATTCTGGTGTCTGGGAATGCAAAGAAATGGGGAGGGGGGTTATAAGGCAATTGATCTGGCAATCCAAGTGTACCTGGATTTGGATGATAATTAAATTTCTAGAGGTAATTTTGCTTCATTCATGTTGGAAATGTATTGTAGCTTTAAAAAGAAAAATCTGGTCAGGGCAGCTCCTTACCCTAGAGCAAGGAGTAAAAGAGAGAGATGGCCTGCCCTGACATAATGAATGGTAGATCAGTTTAGAGCTGACCTTCCTCCCCTTTCCCTCTTGCCCTTCATACTCATGTAAAGACTTTTCTTGAAAATGTTTTTGCAGGGTTTAGAGCATAAGAACCATGCACAGAGAGAATGATTCTTAGGGCAGCCACATAGGAACGCCCCCCCCCCCCCACCCACCAAAAGAAAGAAAGAGGGAAAACATCACCAAAAAGACAGGACAAAAGAGAGTATTCTGTTTCCTGGCTTCTACCAGAACAGAGCAGAGGAAGTTACTATGGCTAGTCTAGGAGGTTATACAAGCAGGGAAGATGGAAAAGGCTCTCCAGCGTGCTGACCTACAAGGTCTGTGCAATGTTTGTTTTCTTGCCTGCGATCAACATGGCTTAGTGCAAGCTGGTTGTTCTTTTGGAAGAAAAAGTGAGAGCACTGGAGTGGAGGTTGTCCACAATCAAGAGAAGAAACGAAGAAACAGAGCGAGTCAGAAGGGGTCTCCCAGGCCATCTAGTCTGATCCCCGGCTCCATCCAGTTCTGCTCATGACATGCCTATCATGTGCATGCCCAGCCTATCCTTGAACACCCTCACCGATGGAGCTTCAACCACCTCCCATAGAAGTCCCTAGGGGTCTTAACTGTCAGGAAGTACTTCTTGGCATCCAAATTAAACCTTTGTTCCTTGAGCTGTGCTCCATTAGAAAGCATCTTGCCCTCCTCTGCAGGGGAAAACAGGTCCCTACCTACCTCCGTGTGACACTCTCTCATGTACCTTTATGTCACCAACAGATTCCCTTGGAGTCTCCTCTTCTCCAGGCTGAAAAGACCCAGTTTCCTCAGTCTCACCTCACATAGCTTTCCCTTCAATCCGGTCACCATCTTTGTGGCCCTGCACTGTACCTATTCCAACCTGGCTATATCCTTCCTGTAAGATGGAGCCCAGAACTGAACTCACTCTGTTTCTCTGTTTCCTGTCGCCGCCCTACATTGTTCGTTACCATTGGTGAAGGTAACAGAATGTGCAATGCTAACCCTTGGGGCAAGTAGATATGAATTGGTGGTAGTTGGTGAGGAACCGTCAGATACCAGCAAGTCCCCAGATACATTTCCTGCTGTTCACTGTGATGTCCCAGCCTTTAGTGCTGAAAAATAACATTTGCAAGGAGTTGTGTTTGACTCGCCTCTGTCCATTAGGCAGGTTTATTGTCCTTGGTGACTCGTCGTTCCTCGTGGGAGACATCATGGTGGTGCTCGGGGCAGTTTCTCAAATTGCCAGATATGTCAGCAGGCACAAAAATGGCCTACCCCTGATGGTACCTAAAATAGAATGGCTTTCTGTATCGCTTCCCTATTCATATAGTGCCCAGTTCCACCCTCAGTAAGTGGCTGTGGCCCAGTCAGTGTTTCCCAGCCTCGCTGACTCTGAAGACCTGTGCAGAGGTCAACCCATGTACGCCAAGCAGAGTTCCCTTGAGAGAAGGTAAGTCATAAATTAGAGCAGGAAAGAATATTTGCAAACAATCAAAATCAGAAAAGGGTTCAATCTTGCAGTGGAAATTTCTATGTTTTGAATGTGACACTTTGAACAATTGTCCTTTCGTGTTTGAAAGCACTTTAGATTTCTTGGTATCTGTTTGATATTTTGATTTTGTCCGGGCTTCAGATATCAGATTTTATATACAGTCAAATCACTGTCACATCTCATTCACCATTCCACCTTAACTATCAGAAGTCAAAGGCTAAACATCAGAATAAAACCAGAGAAATTCTAGGAAAGTTGCAAACAGACTGTGTGGAGGTAGCAGAGAAAACCAAGATGCATACAGTACAATGGAAACTAGTTCTATATATACATAATAATTATATTAAATACGGTGTATCCAAACCGCTGCTGATGAGCAAATTGCAAATGGTACAGAAAAGCTCATATAACTAAGCAGAGTTTTCCACTCTGCTCTGCAATGGGCTGGTTTAGCAATGAGCTTTAAGTCCCGGATCCAGTTCCACACAGAATCAATGATGCAAAAGTGAATTGAAATGAAGAGCCATTGGAGTTTGTTGCCTATGCTGCCTTCTCTTTGTACTGGGCTACATTTGCTCAGTTTTGGGGTTCTCCCAAGTTTTCTTCCTTGAGGATGTGATTTTTCTGTTTCTTCTACAGAGATGTAGTTTTAGTGGTGAGAAGGCCAAAACCTGTTTGTATCATAGCAGCAGGTTCCTTTTTTTTTTTTTAACCCTTTTAAAAGTTGCTGCCTATGAAGGCCACAGTGGTGGCAGGCTTCCTTCCCACACTTCATGCTTATAACTAAAGCTACCATAAGCTTACCATGCTGGTAAGGCAGTGCAGAAAGCTGTTGAGAAACGTGGGAGAGAAGTCCTTTGTGTTAGTTCTAAATGTGAGCCAGAAATAAATGTGAGGCTTGGTTTTATGTTATGTAGCCCCTGAAATTTCTTTCTGAGCCTGCACAGGAGAACATTGGCAGCAACTACAACTACAGCTAATTTCACTTACATTGGTTTTATACCCCAGGAGACATCAATGCTACATTCATCTTATATGCATTTGTTTAGGCAGTAACTCTCCCCACTTTCCTAAATCTTTCTCTATCTCCACAGACTTTCAACGGAACTTCTAGCTGTTAAACTGGCCCTAGAACCTCACTGTCCAGTCAGGCCTCTTACCTGTAAATCAATCAATTCCATACTAGAACAAAAGCCACTGTTTATATAGGAGATAGATTATTTCCCTCACTACTAGGGAAATATATTTTCAATTTCTTCTTTCCCCACAAGCTTAATCTTACCCAGTCAGTGTTTCTTTTTCCTAACCAATATTGCTCTTTACCCCTAGAATCAACATAAACATCTAAAACGTTCTCTCTATTTCTTCATCTTCTATTGAAATGGATGTGGCACAGATGCTATGTTGGAAACACTATAAAATCCTGCAGAGGAGGCAATCAGTCTTGCATGTGTACATCTTTATAAAGTATGCTTTATGTTGTAGACCTCTTGCTCTTATGACAACAACTAAATCCAGATGAGATCCTCTGAGCTGTTCAGGGAATGGATGAGGAACATGTGTGAGTGGTGTCAATACTTCTAACTCTGACAAAGAAAAAAATACGTCGCCATTTGCTTATATCCTCTTAAATTTAAGACAGCTGGTTGTTTTGGCATAGGCTCTATATTTAGCCATACGAACAGCGGTATTCCAGATCTCTGAGTTCCTATGGTTGCATATTGATGACATTATTAATGTCTGCTTGCTGATGCAGTTCTGGAAAGAAGTGATGCTGGCACATCTTTTTTCTTTGAAGATTTTTTTCACATAAGATACTAAACCTCCCTGAATGCTCAATGCCATATGACACACGATTATTCCTGTGTTATCTAGTTTAAAAAAAAAAAAAACTAGTAAAAGTTCCTGGGCCTGAACTTTCCATGTCCGCAGTAAAATATTTTTGGGAATGAGGTATGTGTCAGTGCTCCATTAAGACCTTTTTATTTCATCTACTTTTTAATCTGAAATCTCCCCACCCGTCCCTATTTTTGCCTTCCTGATTAAGTTAGTGTTTTATTTTGTTCTTGACTTTATTGTATTTAATGGGCTTTTGCTGTGTTTTTATGCAAGTCACTGGGGGCAGGGGGCAATTAAGGCTGAAAAGTGGCATCCAGATCTTTTTTATCAATGCAGATACAAAAAGAATAAATATATGAAGTATGTGAATCAGTGAATTATATTCCAGAGCCAGCAAACAGAGGCTTCAAAAAGGTGAAAGTATTCCCTTGCCTTCTGCATTTTACTGATTTAGTTCTGGAACTCACATCAAAAACCAAAGTGCCTAAGGCATACTGGAACCATTAAGGGTGGCAAGCTCTTTTTCTACACTCTGTGTTTTCCAGTGTTTAATTTCTATGTCTTGTAAATAACAAAGGAAATGCCACACATGAGAGCTCAGAAAGGAACAGTGGTGCCAGTAATCAGCTGGGAACTATTGATATGCTGGGATCCCAACTTTGTCCATAGTTCTTATAAGTTCAGTGCATTAAATCAGTCCTGCTTTGTAGTTCTTTCAGAATCAACCTGCCATTCCCTTCAATGAAGGAGGATTTGGCAAAATTTTCTCTTTTTCCTGTTTTTTTTTTTTTTAAAGAATAATGTCAAGATTTATTCAAAGCATTTTTTTACCTTGTTTCTTTGGACAGTAAGTTTTTGAAGGGACTTTGATCAAGTTTCTTCAAAGATTAACTGACATCCTTTAAAAGTACATCAGTTTCTTTTTAAGCAGGTATTTGCTTAGCTCATAGCAGGGTGCTGAATGCTAATACTGTTGTACAGTTTCCTGGTCTTTGCTGTAGGTTTCCTTAAGACATACTGCTGACATCACAAAGTCTCTTCTCAGATTCCTTTTTTCCCTCCCTCCGGTTTCCTCATTCAGGTAATTCCAACTCAGACTTTTACAAACTTGTTTTTGACTGACAGCAAGTATAAGGAGACTCGGAGTGGGAGTGTAGAGGAAGGAGGGCTTTGCAAAGGATACATATATACATTACCTGGAAGTTACTTGCTCCTTCAATGAAGGACCATCTGATTTGTCATGAAAGTAATCTCAGGAAAGGAATCTGAACCTTGCTCCTTTATAGGTAAGAGGAAATTATAAAGTGGAATGCAGAGTTCATTAGTGATCACTGAAAAACTTTGAGTGCAAATGTAAAGTTGGCAAATTAAGACTTGCCTTCACTAACCATTTTTATTGTTATTTATTTTTTACTTTTGAAGGTTACTCAAATATCTGGGAAGGATAGCCTGCTGAAATACGATCTGTGGAAGAACAATAGAGGTATGTAGTTCTTGATGGGAAGGCAAATGCTGGCATGCTTTATCCTACTGATGCAAGGTGTAACTGGTCTTGTGATATACTTTTGGGTGGTGGTGGTGATAAATGCCAGAACTTTACTTTAAGAGTCCTTTTCTTGGGGCATTCACTTTTTTTTGGAGAGGTATCCGAATATTTGGTCTGCTCAAAAGATCCTGGTGCTGTCTTTCTGTTTGCATTTCCTTTAAAAACAACAACAGCAACAAATTCAATGGCTGCATTTCTTAACCTGATCTGAATGATTTACGTTCTTTGCTATCTATGTGCATAAAAAGATATGCTGCAAGACATTTTGTACTAACTATAAGGAGTGCGGTTGATCATTACTTGGAGAACATCAATATCTTAGTTACAAACTTATGAAAGGCAAACACTTGAGTTGCAAATTTCAGTGTTAATTCATTTCAAGTTGTCCTAATATTCTTATTGTTATTTATTCCATTTTAGAATGTATGCCATATAGTTAAATTAATATTTCCATGTTGTGTTAGTTTCAGAAAGCATCAGATCTATATGCTTATGTGAATCACGAGAAATATAAAAACATATACTTTTTTAAAGTTAAATGGATCACCATTTTTCTGCTGGATTCACTAACTTCAATTGTTTCCCTTGCTCCTCAAATATCAGTCTCTTTAATTTGAAATGAGCTCTGATATCCATCTTTTAAGTAATGATCCCTAATAAATTGCAGAAAGGGCATCTCAAAAGAGTATGCTTCTAGATAAATATTTTAGCATATAATTTACTTTGCGTTCCCACTCATTTTTATGGCAAAGTTCATCATGTGCTTACATTTTCCCATTGAACTGAGTGGGATTTAGAGCTGCTGCTACAACGATGTATTCAATGTATTCTGTGCTTTCTGATAAATGTACAACTATGACAAAAGATCACTAATCAACTTTAATATAAAAATGAAGGAGTATATTATTACTTTGCTATGATCTCACATCATTTTGGTAGACTGAAGATCAAAGCTTTATAGCCTAGGAACTAAAGCAGTAGTTGTTGACCCGATATGGTTCATATCACATAGTTCAACTAAAGATAGATAGATAGATAGATAGATAGATAGATAGAATGAGAGAGAAAGAGAGTCTTGGTCTGAGATGTCTGTGTGTGCTTGCATTTGTGTGAATGGAGAGTTAATCCCACACATTCTGTTCAACTTGATGTACCTGGACAAATGTACAAACTATTCCACACATTGTAAATGGGAAATGCTGGACTATATTACTTCAGATTACAAGTAGGAGTTAAAACTTCATTAAGAAAGTTTTAACATTATCTCTTACCTGATGTGCTACTTTATGCAGAAAGCTTTTATGCAGGAATCCAAACTTATCACACACACACACACACACACACACACTTGCCTTCTGAAGTGGCCCAATCCAGAATTCTACCACCTCATTTTACTATCTCATTCTAAATATTTATTATTAATTGATTGGCGCTGATTTGTATCATGCCTTCCTACAAGAACGAAGGCATTCAAGGTGGCTATTTACTATCTATTTATTTTAAAAGTTGATACCCCTTCTTTCAGTCAAATAATCTCTAAGACCACTTAAAACATCTCAGAACAAAGCAAAAAGATTTTTTAAAAATCTATTGAGCAAATCTGTAGTGATTCCTAACAGCCATAGTTCCCAGAAGTAGTAGAACTACAATTCTTTTAATCTATGACCAACATGGCCAATTGTCAGGTGTGGTAGGATATGCGATTCCACAACTTCTGGGGTCCCAACATCAGGAACCGAACCGTGGCCAAGTCCAGAAGGCCTTCTTGTCACTTAGTGATATTTGAGGTTCTAGAATGGTTGAGGTAGGTGCACCAGAATTTGTCTTGGGCCAGCCCAGAAATAAGCTTATTTCCAGCAAGTGTACAAACATGCATCTTGTACACATTTTAAGATTTGCTGGACACTGTTCCTCCCACCCTCCAGTGCACTCAAGGTTCAGGCATTGCATTCAATCCTGGTTAAAACAGGTTAAAACAGATCTTTTAAACTTGTTCAGTCAAGCAAAGGAATAATCATCAACTTAGAGCGACACTGAACTTTTGTTGTTGTTTGCCTTGATTTTGCAGATAGCCCTGTCTCTTCCATTTTATTGCCTGAGAAATCTTTAGCTAACACAGACAGCCTGTAGCTTCTGGTAACTAGCAGAAAGTTAAACCTCGAAGTACCAGACTCTGCTGAGATGCCAAGCCAAAAGCAACAGAAACTTAACTATTTTACACACTGACTCTGAGATGGTATTTTCAATTAATGTTTGATTTTTAAAAAACCCTATCCTAATAAACTAAAACAAATCTTGGGATATTTATATGAATTCTCCCACTATCTTTCTGGCACAAACTTCTCTCTCTCTCACTCTGTGTGTGTGTGTCTTTGTGCATGTGTATACAGAGGCATGCCCTAAATACAGGCTTCTGGATGAAAGGGTTAAACGCAGACTTCACAGAATCAGGGAGTCCATTAAATGTCAAGGGCTTGAAGGCTGCTGTTGTGCTGTTCTCCTCCTGACCTATTGGAAAGAAAGAAAGAAAGAAAGAAAGAAAGAAAGAACACTCATGAATGAGTTACTGCAGACTCAAGCAGAACATTAACATTTTGTTAGACAAGAGGGTAGAGTACAAAGAATCCTAGCTGGGGGTGGGGCGAGGGAATAAATGGTGGGGAAATCCCCCCTGCTACTTTAAATATGGGCACAAGAGTGCTATAGTGCATTAATCTGGCGTTGGACAAGCATCCCACATCCAGGCATGGGGATGCATCTTTTCTGTGGGGGGTGCATTTGTACAAAAGTCATTTGACAGGGGCCTGGGACTGCAGGTGGCAGGGACTGCAGGTGGCACAGTGGTTTAAACCGCTGTGCTGCTGGGCTGGTTGATGGAAAGGTCGCCGGTTGGAATCTGCACAATGGGGTGAGTCCCCTTTGCTCCGTCCCAGCTCCTGCCAACTGTGCAGTTCGAAAGCATGCAAATACAAGTAGATAAGAAGGTACCACTTCGGTGGGCAGGTAACTGCGTGCTGTGCACTTCAGTGTTTAGTCATGCTGGCCACATGACCCCGAAGACTGTCTACGGACAAACGCTGGCTCCCTCAGCTAGGAAATGGAGATGAGCACCACCCCCTAGAGTCAGGCATGACTGGACTTAATGTCAGGGGGAAACCTTTACCTTTACCTTTTACTTGCTGGTCATGGGCAAGATCAAAGCCATTTGTGAGCAAAGCCAAAGCCAAACGTACTGAGAGCTTCCTCCCTCCTCTGTCGTTTGGATGGTTCCTTTTTCTTTCTGCTGCTCATTTCCTCTTCCTAAATACCAAACTCTGGAGTCCACTCTGCTCAGCAGCTGCCAGGAAAGGGGCCCACTTCATGCCACACTTTTGATCCAGTGGCTTGCGGGGGTGGGGGTTGAAAATGGGTGAAGGGCTACATGAAATTAGGCCAAGGCCTGAAGGGATCCCACCCATCTCTTCAATCCTGTAATACATGTGTGTGGTCTAACCCATCTCCCTCAGGAGTATGGAAGAAAATGGGAGTGAGGCATACTCCTTCCTTCCTTCCTTCCTTCCTTCCTTCCTTCCTTCCTTCCTTCCTTCCTTCTGTATTTACCTGCATACACGGGATAATTTCCCTGGGTAAGCAGGGCATCCTCTCCTCTATAGGCAGTCTTTCACTACCTCGTAATATGCATGGGCCACTAATCAGAGGGAAATGATTAGTCTGCAAATACATTATGAAAGAGAATCAGGGCAGACCTGTTGTGTGCCAATATAATTAGTTTCAAATCAATAAATGTGAGAAACATGGTGTCTGGATGAGGCCTGGACATACCCTGCTTCTCCCTATTGGCCCTGTTCTCATGACTAATCCAGGGAATGTACATGAAAGGAGGACCAGGGTACAACAGCAGTGCCCCAGTCAGTGCCATAAAGTCCCCAGTCAGTGCCCATAAAGAGCCTACTTGCACATAGACCATGTTTTCTGCATGTGCTTGGGAAGCCTGGAAAAACCGGCTGCCACTGGTAGGAAGAGAGCCCTGTGCCTCTGCAACTGCCTGTGTGCTAGACATTCAACCACATGGACTCGGGAGGCCCTCTGCACACATCGCCTGCTCTTGCTCACCCTTGACGTGCCATGAAAACAAGGCTACCATAAGATCAAGCTGCTGCCCAACATGTGTCTGTTTTATCTGAGCTAGGGCTAGAGTGTGGGCAGGATTCAATCAAATTTAGATCTCATTGGTCCCAGTAGGAGAAACTTAGCTTTTCTGTTGAAATTTGTGAGAAATTGGAGGGGGGGATGCTTAGATCGGGATCAGGGTGCAACAAATTTACCCAGTGGGTCACATCAACTTGCCAGGCCATTTGCAGTGGTCTGTCAGAGTCCCCCAGATCTGCTGCAATAGTGTCACTGCCTGGGGCTTTCCAGGCCAGTGCTAGCACAGGAATGCCTTCCTCCACTCTAAAAAGAGATCAGAGAAAAGAGTGATCCCCAGGGGTGAGCGTGTGCGGACCCTCTGGAGTCCCCCTGTGCACCCTCAGGACAAACAAACGATGGACCCTGGGCTGCGTTGTTGCTTTTGCCTCGGGGCACTGAGGGCTCTCACAGCTAGAGGCAACATGGCGGTATGGGAGCTAGGCTTTAGCAGTCTTCCTGTGGAAAGTGCGCATGGCTTAGGGCATGATTGATGGCCATATTTTGGGTCAGGGAGGTATTTTCCATTTGGTCAGCCTAGCGAATGCCTTGCAGCATGGTGATTTTGTTGCTGTGTTGCTGCTGCTCCCTGGCTTGGCTCTCCTGGCCGAGTCATTCAGTGCCATTGCTCTGCAGACAACACAGTACGGTGCACCTGGGGTACTGCTCCACGGTCCGGATGTGTTCTGGCGGTTGGACAGGAAGACCAGGTGCAAAGGAAGGGATTTAAACCAGTGGGAATTTCAGTAGCTACTGCTTCTTATGCAGGTCAGGGAAAAGCTACCCCTGCCATAATGATCTCTTCTACACACTGGTTGCAATCCAGAAGCTGTATGTTCCTCCTGCCAATGCTTTATGAAATGCTTGCCAGTCACATTTTTACGTATGATCCACCTCAGTGGGGCCTTCAGTTCTTCATGCAATTAAAGTCATATGAGGAAGAGCAGGGATGTGCTGATCAGCCCACATGCAGTTGTAGCAAGCAGTTGCTGTTGTGACTGTGCAGGGACTGGCTGTTGGGAATGCCAGAGCAGGCAGCGATTAGAATGGCAAGAGGGGGAAGAAGTGAAGAGGGCCGTTGTTGCTTGCTATTGCTGGCTGTTGCTTGCTATTGTTCTAACGTCATGCAGATGATCGATACGCAAAATCAACATCACTGGACGATTAATGGTCAGTTAAGCACCAGCACATTGCAGTACATTTAATAAATTAGATGCCCAAAGGAAAAAAACAAATTCACTTGCTCCAGTTCTTCCTTGCCTGGTAGGCAACCTGCTGTTTTCCAGATGTTTTGGACTACAGTTCCCATCAGACTGAAACAACATGGCCAATTGTTAGGAATTTTGATACTGTTGTCCAAAACACTAATATGGCAGTGGGTTACTAACCCTTCTCCTATGCTGTCCACTTAAGGACTATATATAAACTGTGGTTATCAAATTCATCCCAACCACGCCTTGAATCTAGTTCTAGAAATCACTTATGACCTGTTAACGACCTCTTCTTGTGGGCTGAGTTTCCAGTCAACAAAATCATATCAGTGTTCAGATTTCAGCTCTGCTCTTCCCCTCCCCCACCACACTTGTGATATCCATCACCAGCATATTACCTAATTAAAATATTTGCCAGAGGCTAATATTTGTTGTTCTTTTCCAACAGGTGACTTAGAAAACAGCATTGTAACTTCCCACCTTTCTTAAGACTGGGAAAAGTCAATGAAATAAGTGATTAGATATTTGGACTGTCCCATTACAATGTCCTAGTTTTGATTAAAGGAGAAATCTGTTCATCAAACAGTGAACAGTGCCACATTATTTATTGCAAGAATTTCAGAACTCAGAGTTTGACATTCTCAAAGTCTGTTGAACTTTTGAGCAGAGACGGGGCTGTAAAGGAACAGTAATAAAGATAAGAGAACACGGAATGTAAATAAACAAGAACCACTCCACCTCATTTTACTGAAGTTATGGACGCTTGATAATGCTGAGAGATTTTCATTTGTCTCCCTTTGAATTATAGCATTGCAAAACTTTCTTCAATAAAAAGACTTGGTTATTAGGACCCAGTGCCCAAATTATGATCCTAAAACTTCTCTCAAGGGTTTTGTTCTGTTTGTGATATGAACTCTATGAATGGGAGTTTGGAGGTTTTTTAGGCTTGCCCGACTGTGCTGTGGAGCATCTCTTTTAAACCAGCCATTCTTTTCTCTGATTTTAGGCATTGCTCAAGTGCCAAGCATGCTGCTGTTGTTTCTGCTGTTGTTTTCAATATCAGGATCAGAAATGCTGTGTCCTGGTAAAACCAAGTCCGTAGCCCACACGCAGCTCCAGCAGTTCACAGCCATGCTTTGGGTGGAAGTTAGTGGGGCGAATAGAGCACACACAGCCTGCACTACTCGTATTAGGATTCACCTTCCTGTCCACCTAGTCCAAGAAGGCAGGTGGCACAGGGGAGGCGGTGAGCCTGCTCCTGAAAAAGGCAGGGAAGAGGGCATGAGGACACGCACAGCATTAACACACTCAGGGTGGATCCAGGGCATACTCCAAGGCCTTTCTATCCTCAGCCTCCCTCTTCATGGGCGTCATGGCCCCACCCTCCCAGGCTATAGGATGCAATTTAGCTATTGCTGGTTGCTTTGGGCCCAGCAGATTTTTTCCCGCACAGTGGGACATGGTTTACCTTGGCCCATATGGTTTCTTCTACACTGAAGCTGGGCCAGAGAAGTCAGGGTGGCCAGAGGACAGTTTTCTATATTTGGATAATTAGCAAAAGGCAGAGCCCAGTGTCCTGGGACTGTTGGTTGAGCTTTCCCCAGCCTGGAGCCCTTCAGCTGTTTTGGACTACAGCTATCATCAGATTGCTCAATAGTTTCCCCCATGGAACCTTGGTGTTTTCACCTCCCTCATCAAAACATCGGTTAATTCAAGTGTGTGAATGAAGTAAAATAACACAAACTTCCCACTATTCTAATTATTTCAAAATCACAGTCATTTTCTCCCCTGTTTATTCTTGGAAATCATATTCAGCTTCAAATAACATTGAATTCTTGTACATCTGACTTAAACCTGCCAGTAGCAGCACCTAAACTTACACACTAACTAAAAAATCATTTCAGTCTTTCCATCTTGAAAGAACAGGTATACTGAAATTCTTCCAAAGGCCTTTCCTTCCTTTCTTCAAGAATATTCTAAAACAGGGGGGCATTGAGAGTGGGGGTGAATTTTCCATTCATTGCACAGACAGTAAGAAAACTTTGGCACACCCAACAGCCATGTACTGGAATTTGGGTGGGTCTCGGAAAAAGCACAGACTTCAGTGGAAAACATATATGGCTGTGCGTGTGAAAAAGTATTTTAAACCATAAATTGACCACATACATAGATTGGTGAGGAGGAAAAAATCAGAATAATCCAGAAATGAACCATGAAATATTGCTAGCAGACAGGACTGGAAACAAGAATGAGCTTCCTCCTAGGAAAGCACCCTTGGCATTTTAAGCGCTCATTTCTATAAATAGATTTCCAAATGTTTGCTAGTTCTTTAAAAGGAAAAAGGCCAAAGAGAACTGCATATATAAACAAACAAACAAAATATTAGAAATAAGGATGAACAAATGTTTGATTTCAGACAGTATCATTTTTGCATCTATTCACACAAAACTTCCCATTTCTGCATTAATTTGCATTTACTGGTGCATTTTTATTAAATATCTTTTCTCCCCACCACCCGTCTAAGAGTGCAATCCTATACATGTCTACTCAGACATGAGCTCTATTGCATTCAGTGGGACTTACTCTCAGGTAAGTGTACATAATGCACCCTAACTATAATTGTATTTCAAAATATCTAATTTGATATGATTTTGATATGATTAGGGTGGGGAGAGGGATTAAATTGAGAGCTTGGTGAATAATTCAGTTCTGAGTGGCACATTAGCATGGAAGGTGTAGATTAGGTTAATTCATAATGGAATTCACAACTGTACTCTTCAAGCATCTCTAATTAGAAGCAGAAAGTGTCAGGGCATAATACAAAGCTGTAAAACAAATATGCTAGACACATATGAAAAGAATCACATGTGATCAGACAAATACTAGTGCCAATATTCCAAAATTCATACGTTTCAGCTGTCGTAAGGGATGGTTGAGAAATCTGCTGCATTGAGATTTTTCCTACAGATTTCCCCTCCTACCCGGACTGAACCCAATTTACATTGGGAGATCCATACATCTGAGCACATGCAGCACCTCCAGACTGGGGGGAGCTGTGCCACAGCCAGCATGAAAAGCTGGCAGGGCTGAGCCCCTGCTGAGGTCCACACCTCCACAGGCTTCTTTCAAAAGCTCCCAGGCTCCTGCTTCATTGTCTTCACTGTGCCTCGGCTATGCAATATTGCTAGAGAACAGCCTCTCCCAACCTGGTGCCTTCCAGGGCTATCTTCAGCCGTCTTGACCATGGAACATGCTGACTGGGACTGATGGAGGATGAAGTCTAGAACATTTAGAAGGCAAGAGGTTGGGAAAGGCTGATTTAGAGAACAAATTTACAGAGCATACGTCTAACAATGGCTACTAATCCTGATAACTATACGCTGTCTCCTGGGCAGAGGCACCATACTTCCCAATACCAGTTGCTGGGGAAAAATGGCAGGGAAGAACCATTGCCTTAGGTCCTTCTTGCTGGCTGCCCAGAGGCAAGGGATGTGGCCTTTGTGGGGAAAGGGTGCTGGATGAGATGCAGCTTTGGTCTGACCCAGCAGGGCCCAGTGTGCTCTCCCACTCCTCCTCTCTGGCCAGCAAGGAGGAGCAGCGTCTGTCACTGCCCGACTTGCGCACTTGCCAGCTCTCTCCATGACAGATGGCCAGGCAGCAGGGCTGAGTGGCAGCAGCCTTGGCCCCGCATGCCTCCTCCTTGCTGTTACTGCCTGTTCACCTGCCCTCGCTGAGCATGCAGCAAGCAGCAACAAGCCTGACGTATGCAGGCGTAGGCCTTACTTGCCTTGCATTCTCCCTGGAAGCAGTTGTGAGGGAGCCAAGGAAGAAGAAAGCAGAAGAGTAAGTGGGGAGATGGCAAATCCCGTCAGGCAGAGGTCTTGCTGAGGGTGTCCTGCCTGAGCCCTCCCCTGCCCCCACATCTGGCTACCGTTACTCAGGAGCAAACCTCACTGCACACGTTGGATGTTCTTCCCAGCAAGCTTGCGTGGCTTTACGCTGCAAAGGAAACGAAAAGAACAGTGCAAAGCCACTGTTGGCTCCAGGCCGGAACATCCCCAGTGCGCCCCCTCCCTCGGCCATCCTGCCTTCTCTCTAGCACTGCACCAGCTCCAGATGCTCCCCCTCCTTCTCCTTACTGTTGCTAACACTGACTTGCCCGACAGGCAGAGAGCTGTGATGGGCAGCGGCATCTCCTGGTCTTAGTCCTCATCACCACTGTTGTCCCAGTCAGAGCGAGAGGCAGGTGAACAAGCAGGTAGCAATGCTGAAGAGAGGAAGTGCCTCTAGGGGGGATCCTGTCACTTGGCCCTGGTGGAGTGGGGTGGCTTTGACAAGCACCCAGCCATGATTACCTTTGAGGTCAGTGGTGCTGGCTGGCCCATGCAGGAGTCTTTCTGTGCGCTATAATGTTTCTGTGACACAAGTGCGACCACCTCACAAATGCAGGACCCTGAGAGAAGTAACCTACCTTCCATGCAGTAAACAACAGTTGCACATTTTTTGTGGCACAAAACTGATTAAACACATGCATTAAATTAGAAGGAAGCCAAGATTTTAGCAATGCACATACACACACACACACACACACACACACACACAGTCTTCAGGCATGATGGTATATAATAGAATTTAGGAATATCCATTCCTAAGCTATAAATACAAAGGTGTTTTTTTAAAAAATAAAAAGATCATGGTACAGCAGGAACAAACATCCCAAACTTGAGACTTACCAGAGCAGAATGTGAAGTTGGAGAAACAAGTAGGAAAAACAGTCAGAGCTCAATGGACAGTGACAACAACAGTCAGATCTTACCAACTGGTGTTAGCAATAAGTGTATGAAAAGTGACAGGGGTGCACTAAATCGCCACAGCCTGTCAGGTCATTAAAGCATTCAAGGATACAATCTTGTGCATAATTACCTGGGAGGAAGTCCTGCTGTAGGTAGTGGGGCTGACTTACCTCTGAGTAAACAGACCTAGGACTGAGCTCCCCCATTTGGGTCCATTCTCACTTCAGCTGAAAATATTAGGACTTAGGCAAACTTCTGCCTTGGCCATCCTCTTCCTCCGTGACACTCGGAAGTAGCCAACCTTAAAGATACAAGTACTGGTTGGTGAATGGTGCATGTGAGGTTCAGAGTGGCTGAGGGTAAATTTGCATTGTGAATGCATACTGAGAGTGGAGATGTGTAGGGAGAAACCTGATGCAGGGACAGACAGAAGTGGTGCCACCATCCCAGTGATTTGGAGCAGAAGGAAATACAGGAGGAGGAAGGGGTGGGGGACATCAGAGTCAAATGGACTACAGATGTTTAGGCAGAGTTCCCCTTCTCTCCCATCTGATAGCTTAGACACTGAGCCCTCCTGCCTAGTCATGCTGCTACTTAATGCCAGATCAGTCCACAAGGAGTGATATATTCACCTCTGCATGTAGGGATGCTTCCTGAAGTCCTTACAAAAGCAGTAGTGTGACTACTTCTGGGGGGTAGGGGGTGGGGACTCTGGACTCAAGAGCATTTAATAACTACTACCAGTTGTAAATACTCCTTTCTTAGAAAAGGTGCTAGGGTGGGTGAGGTGGAGCAACTGCAGGCACTCTTGGAGGATACTGATTATCTAGAAAGGCCACAGTGCTGCTTTTTAAAGCTGGCCTATGCAGGAGTGTTTCTGTATGGTATAATGTCTGGGTAGCAACCTGGTTATGAAACTGAATTAACTTTGGTTGTACTTTAACAGGAGAGGAACAGGGGAGCGTGACCATGTCCACTCTACTTGAACTCTCATTGGCTTTGGATGCCATCAGCCATGGTATCCTGCTGGATCAGCACTATGCATTGGGCACTGGAGATACTGTGTTACAGTCATTCTGGTCTTACCTGCTGCGTTAAAGTCAGAGAGTGCTTATTTCTCATCCCCTTGGAAACTGAGCTGTGAGTTTCTGCAGAGTACCATCTTTCCCCAGTGTTTATCACCTATTTGGGATGGGGTTGCATTCCCCCTGAAAGATCAGATTTATGGTCTGGAGGTACTCCTAGATCCATCAATGTTGCTGGAGTCCAAAGTGATTGCAACAACTTCAGAGTATCTTTTACCATCTTTGATGGTTCACCAGCTACAGTCTACAGTGCCTGTAACCACAACTGCTGGATTACTGGGATTCACTGTATGTGAGACTGCCCTTAAGGCTGCTCCCGAAGGCTGAACTAGTGCAAAATGCAGCAGCTTGGCTGGCTGCCAGGAACTTCCCCCTTTCAACATGCACCATCTTTGTTGAGGGAACTGCCCTGGCTGCCTGATTGGCGCCAGGCCAGGTTTAAAGTGCTGGTCCAAAGCCTTAAACAATGTAAGACCAAGATACTTGAAGGAGCACCTTCTCCTTTACCAACCTGCCTGGTCACTGGTTCTTTGAAGCACTTTCTCTTGGTGGTTCCACATGGACCAATGGCCTGACTGAGTCTACTAGGAGAAGAGCCTGCAGTGTGGTAAATCCTTTCCTATGGAACTCCCTGACTCTGGAGTTCAGGCAGGCAGGCCGGGAGGCACCAGCCCCGTATTGGTGTTGGTGCCTGCTGAAGACATCTTTGTTCTGGGAAGCCTTCCTTGCTGTCAAGCATTAATGTTAATCTTGCTTTAAGTGTTTTTAACTTTTATCTGTCTCATTTGTTATTGCTCACTGCTCCAGAATCTGCCTAGATATGAAATGATACATAAATGTTGCAAGTAAATAAATTAAAAACCGCTTTTGTAGTGTGTGCGGCTGCACCATTATCAAAAGTTGACGGAGAATTTTGCACTAGGAATAGTGCACAGTGTTGTGGTAGTGTGCAGACATATGAAATACTAAAGAAGGAGGTGGAGAGATGTGATTGGAGATGATCAGTCCTAACAGACTTTTAAACATAAGAACATAGAAAAGGTGTGCTGGATCAGACCAGAGGTCCATCTCGTCCTGCACTCCATACACACGAGAGCAAACCAGCTCCCCATAGGATCTCTCAAGCGGGACAGGTGCAAGACCTCCACCCACTCAAGCTCCTCAGCAACTGGTGTATGCAGGCCCACCACCTCTAGAAAAGGAGCTAGCACATGGCCCACAAGTCCAATAGCCATTAATAGCCTCCTCCCTCATGAATCTGTCCAGTCCTTTTTTAAAGCCAATCAGACTGGCAGCTATCACCGCTTCCCATGGCAGAAAATTCCATAGTTTGCGCACTGTGTGAAGAAATACTTCCTTTTTTCCTATCCTGAATCTCCTGCCATTCAACTTCATGGGATGACCCTGGGTTCAAGTGTGTTGGACACAATAGTCCTGGTGCTATTGGTGTATCTCCATAGCCCTTCTCATGGGATGGTAGGGTGACCTTGCGGAGAACAAGGGATGTAGTGGGAAATGCACATGATTTTGATATGCATAGAAGGTTGCAGTAACATCAGTGCAAGCATAATCCCCAAGATTTGATGCACAGAGCACAGAAACTGAAGCAAAGGTCAACATGCAAGAGCTATGGAAACCTTCTGATCTTAAGACTGAAGGCAGGGATGGAAAGGAAAGTGTGTCTAAATTGTTGCGTTCCAGGCCTCACCCATCTGGTCTGGCCAAACATGCCAATATTTTTTGTTCACTTTGCATAACTGCACCAATTTTAATTAAACAAAAGATGTCCAGAGTATTGTTTTAATTAAACTATTTGCATTACAATGATTTTTATGGTTTAAATGAGGCTTCAGCATTCCGAAGCCTTTACTTTTAAAGACATTACTGGCATGGTGCAATTCAGAAGTAATCATAAACTTGTTATCAGAACCATTTATCAGAAAGTATCATTTTATAGGGTTCAGTCCTGAAGTTTAAAAAAATGGACTTTAACTGTGGGATATCAAAGTGCATGACAGAGGCTAAGCGAAGAGTGCTCTCTAACCTTTATATACATTATTCTTGAGATTCTGCTGCATATCTACAGCCTTCTCAAATGCTGAATTTAGCATCATTTTAAAGAGAAGCAAACTATTAACGAAATCCTACAAACACGTCTGAAAAAAATAAGCATCCCACTACACTTTGCATTTGTCTGATTCCAGCAATCGGGGAAGCCTTCTTAGCAGGTTTTGCTTGCTAGTCAACCCTAAGGGGTGGACAGTGGTGTAGTGGAGCCCGGGCTCTCAGGGACACAACACCAGCACCTTTTTATTCCATGGGATGCTGATACTCTCCACCTCTGAGGATTCCATATTCGTTCTGAGCTTATCTGCACTCCTTACAGTAGCTGATAGGAAATGAATCACCCCAGAAACAATATATTTTACTCTGTTGTGATTCAGAGCATTTGGGTTAGCTTGGTCTTGAATCAACAGTGAAGACATGAAAGAAGATCTGTTCCTGATGGAAATTTGTTGATACCAGCAACATAGGTTGCCTGAGGTTTTGTACTGCTTGCTGGTATGGCTACAGGGATTGTCGTGATCAGTCCAGTACTTCCACATTCCCTACCTCCACCATAGGTTGTCTGATTAAGTGGTAATCACAATGCTTTGTTAACAGATTGTAGAGAATACATTGCTACTACTTACAAGAAAGCTGCAAAACTGACATTGGGCTAACTTGTCTGAAAAAAAGGACAGGATTTTTTTCCCCCCACTGGGCTGGCATCTGAAATGAAACCATGCAGTGCTGCAGTCTTTTTAGGCTATCTCACTGACATGGCTTGGAATGAGTGCATTGGCTGCACACAAGCAGCACAGTAGCAATTCCCCAAGTGGTACAATGTTCATGCCAATTTCTGGTAGCAAGCAACCCAGGTCACACATAAATATATGGATCCAATCTAGCCTGTATCTGAATCTCATGATGAACTGACTTCAGGCTAGTAAACTGAGGCCTAATCCAGACAGAGATGCTGTGGATCAGTAGGAAACCTAATCCCAGATTAGGTCCAGTTTTCTGCATCAGGTGGCATTCATTTGAAGGAGCAGGTTCTCACGTTGAAGATACTGCTGGATCTGGTTCTTCTCCTGGATGGGCAAGTAAAGTGGGGAGAGATGAGCGAATCAGAGTGACTCAAACTCATTGAAGTTCTCCATGATCCTTAAAACTCAGCCCTTAAAGCTCAGTCTACCTTGATCTCATTACTGATGGAAAACTCCCCACCACCACCATTCAAGTGCACATTTTTGTATGCTGCTTTAATGATGTGCACCCAAATGCACACTCCCTCACTGACTAAAATATGAAAATGCACATTTTTCCAGATTGCGTATTTTTCCAAAACACACATTTTAAAAGGGCACATCTGTCTAAAGTATGCATTTTGTAACAAGCTTAGGAGTGTGCAATTGAGGCAGTTTCTAGTCATAAATGAATGGAAATAAATTTCCCGCAGATTCCTAGATGGATGCTGCAGCTAGCAATGCTATTGTGCAATTTTGGCTGGTTTGCCAGCTGTGCCCTTTCCTAGTTAAAGCAGAGCTGCCCACTGCCACCTATGCTTTGGTCACATTCATATTAGATTGCTGCAATGTACGTGGCATGAGGCTGCCCCGAAAAACATCAGAAATTGCAACTAGCACAAGATATATAGGGCAGAGACGAATGTGCAGGCCACGAGAACATGTTGCCCATATTTTGTTCCATATGGTCTGGGTCTGATTTGTTCTAGACTTAATTCAACAGGCTGGTTATGACCTAGATAACCACACATTGTTTGGGATCATAGTATCTGAAGGACTGCCTCCTTCCACATGAACCTGCCAGTCTACTATATTTGTCGGATGTTTCCATCCTTTGCTGCTCATTACCATCAGAGGTACAGTTACTTGGGATCAGCACTGGTTCTTTTTAGTTACGGTAGCCAAACTGTGGATTTGGCTGGTCTCATCTCTATAGCTGAGGCTTTTCAGTGAACTATGAAAATACCCATATTTCATAAGACATTCTGCTGTTGATATGTTTTAATTTGCTCTGTTTTTGTGTTGACATTCTATATTTGGAAACCACCTTGAGAGCCAAAAGGCAAGATCAAATTAATTTTATAAATAAATACATCTTGCTCAATTTTAAAATGACCATGATCTTCAGAAGATTTTGGGAAAGTCCTTGGTTCAGTAATACACTTGTTCAGAAGCTTTCTTTTCTTGTATTCCCTGGTATTTCAAGTCAGTATCATCTCAATATCAGAGGCAGCAAAACAACTGATGATGACTGGTAAACAAGCTTATGAGGTATTTGGTATAAAGTGTTCAAACGAGCAATTTGTGATTCTAATCACATGAACTGCTCCTTAGCATGGAAACATTATTGCTACTGCCACTCTAACTGCTTTTGAGAATCATAAAGCACAGTTTTTCATATTTTTACAAACTTCTGTGCAATCTTTATGGTGTTTACCCTTGCAACAACGTAAGTTTCATTTTTATATGGGAAACTGACAACAAAATTCTGTAAATGTCTACTGACACACAATGTTCTCCAGCCTGAAATTGATATATAACTTTCCAAGGTGACACAAAGTTTATAGCATACGGAGTACTTTGAAGAACTCCTAAACCTAACAAGAAGGCCTAGTTCACACATTCGTCCAGTGAGCCCTACCCAATCTGTCAAGAAGTAAGTGGGCTAAGCTTCAAACTGGCTTCAAGCACCAAACCTCATATATGACATAGGAGCAAATTGCAAATACTTAATACATATGATCGCCTCACCACAGCCACCCACGTTACTTAAGAGAAAATTACATGAATTAGACATTTACAGACATGGGCCTTTCTATGTAAAGTGTTTCAAGTAAGTACATGGGGGTGGTGGAGGAAAAGGGTACTTCTTTTTCCATCAATGTGTGGCATCTAATGTTAGTCCTACTTACAGTGGCCCCATTGAAATAAAGGAAACATAAATTCATTTCAATTGGACACAACCCAAAGACTGTAGCCAGGTATAGGTCTCTTGCTGCTGGACGATACTTCATCTCTATCTGTTCCTGTGTGACTTATGAATGACCTCACATGAGATTGACATGGGCTGATCTGTCCCTGCTCATGGTAGGTCAGACTATTTAAACTGAGAGGAGAAGGACTAAGATCAATGGACTGGGAGGTTGTAACTGGACAAGGCACTTGTTGCGGTGTAGCTCTTAATTAAGAAGCAGCCAAGAAAGGAGAGACCAGAGCATAGGAAAGAAGATTGCCACGGGGGCCCATGAGAAACCCAGGGGAAAGGGAAAGTGGAGCGAGCACACTGAAAGGGGAGAATGATCGCTAGCAGTGCTCTGGCTCTTTCCCCTTTGGCTCTGCAGGGACCAGCATGAGACAGTGATCACACTAGGCTCGTTTCCTCCTATGTAAGTAAAATGGGGATACAGATACTTGCCTGCTCCACGGGACTGTGGTTAGGATTAATTAATGTTTGCTTAGCACTTTGAAGATGTAAAGTGATACAGGGCTAAAGAGCTCGGCATTGTTTTTATAAGCACATGTGGATGATAAGATCTCTTTGTAACCAGCAGCTGCAATCTGGCATGTGGGGCCGATTTAACAGAATGGAAAGTTTGGCCCTCTGGTGAGCCAAAGTCTGCGAAAACGGGATGTCTTAGGAAGGTAATAGTTGCTCAGCATGAACTGGGGCAAGGGTGAGAGGGACGTGGAAAATCACTGATCTCTGTTTGGCTGTCTAGCTGTGCTAATGAAAATCCACTGGGAAGGTGTTGGAATTCAAGGAAATTTAAGAGCATATCCTGGCAATAGAGATGCAAAAATCCGGAGTATTTTGTAACTCTGGAAATGCCATTCACTAATATGAAAAAGGGGGGAAATCTTGTCATAGTGAGTTCTGGGGAAATTTTCGCATAAGGTGTTTAGTATTGCTATACAAAGCAGCAGATGTAGAAGTTTCCACAATTTTTATTTAAAATCGATGGTCATTTCCATGAAAAATCCTGTAAGTATGAAATATAATAAAGTCTACACTTTGATCAATCAGGGCAAAATGCACACACACACCGGCATGGATTATAGCTATAATCCTAAAGGCTTAGGCTGATTGTGAAGTTAACTCATATTGACTGTAAAAGAGATGTTTTATGATCATTGGCTGTGTGTCGTAAATGTATTGGGTTCTAAATGTTGTGTACATAGCAGCCACATGTCTGCATAAGAAATTGCTTTATACATAATCATTTGCTGGTTATCTATGAAACGGAAGTCTCTGAGCCTAGCTCTGTGAACAGCCTTTGCTATCCTTAGGGGGCCTATTAAACAGCTAACTTTGGTAGCTGGTAAAGAAATCATTGAAAAGTATTTCTTGTATCCCACCTTTCTTCCATGCTGGAACTCAAGGTGGCTACACGTGGTTTCCAAGTGGTCTTCCCTCCAAGTGCTGACCAGACCTAGACTTCTTAGCTGCCTTCTGTGCCTTTAGTTTTAAATGAGAAATTCTTTTAAAGACCTTGTAGCAGATCTCTCGATAGTTTAGCTACCTGCCATGAACACCTGCCAAAGGGGGACATGGATTGCACAAGCAAGTGAGCAGCAACACACCAAGTCAAGCTCCAAGAATATTGATGCACACTTCAAGCTTGAACCGCTGTGTAGGGTTCTATCTTGACTGTCCTGCCTAGTCTGAAAAGTTGTGGTGGAACGAGGATATTGGTAGGATTGCCACACCTTGCCAAACTAGTATTTATTGGATTTTTTGACCATGGTAGTTAAAAGTGGTGTAAATGAGCAGCAAATGTAGAATATGCACTGGCACTATATGACATATAGTTCTCTCTCTCTCTCCCCCTCCCCCCACCCACCCATACATACACACAAAGGGAAGGAAAAGGCTTATTCCCACATCCTATCCATGCTTTTACAAAAGCTTATGGTTAACCACTTCCCAGGACTGCTTTGCAGTGCAATTGGGATCTACAGCAATATTAGTAAAACTTTCATGCCCCTTTTTTGATAAAACATCCCCCAGAAATATTTGCTTCTTTGTTTATTTCATGTATTTTTATCCCACTTCTCAGCCAAAAAGGGTCACAGATGACATTGCATACAATCAAGCAAGCAAGACAGTGGCTGCTTCCAGGTATACAACTGATAAGGACACAACACACTAAGAAGAAAGGATTGGAAGAGAAGAGGGGAAAAGTAAGTGGCCTTCCAGCAGCGCTGGTGGAATGTCTCATATTTCCCTCTCCTCTTCCTTTGCACAGCCAGCTGGAATCGATCAATGTATTATCAATAACTGATTGAGTCATACCATGTGCATCTAAAGAGGTGGTTAGGGACAAGACAGATCCCTTGACTCCTTTCCCCCAGTGTCATATAACACAAGAACAAGAGAGTCTTTGCTGCCTGACTGCAACAGAGAACTCCAGTCTGGCAGAAGGCAATCTTTTCCATCTCAGTTCAAAATTGGGCTGGAGAACTCATTGGCCCACTGTGTGTTGGTGACATTGACAAGACTAAGAAAATGGAGTGCACATTTATAGGAGTAATTGGAATATCCAATGTTACGACAGAGAACATTGGAATAAACAAAGCGAGGTTTGGAAAGAATGCAATCTTTCATGCTTCCAGGCACAAGTCAGTCAAGTTGAGAGGAAGGAGGTGGGATGAAGATTGCCTTTGAGGATTGGTTTATTGCCTGCCTCAGGGTCTTTTCTTGTGATGTAGCTGGTCTAGGCTGCCGTCATTTCAATGCAATTGAGCCTGCAGTGGCCCTCTGCAGCAGGGCAGTCCTGGCAAACTTCTTCTGATTTGACAGGCATGGTAGAGGAGGAAAGAAAAAAGGAACCACTTTTTCAATCCAAGGAATCCCACATGAATTTCTGTGGGCTTTAAAGATATAAACAACAGGAATTCAGGATCACATGAGAAGAGAGTTGATGAAAGAAACAGAATGCAGGAAGTCAGGCGGGAGGGAAAAGCCAGGATCGGATGGGATCCATTCCAGGATATGAAAGGAAGTGACTAAACTGATACATGAATGTTACCTAATAAAGAAACACAAATGGAGAGAGGAAGGCACCAAGGACTGGTGAGATGCTATTCTAATATTTAATATTTGTTAAGTCAAGATCCAGAAATGCCTAGCTTTATAACCTTGATAGCAGAGGAGACACTGCCTTGGGATACAGTGAGAAAATGAAAAATCACTGGAGCCAAGAGACAATTGCAAGAGTGACAGAAAGTGGGACTGATATCCTCCAAGGTCACACAGGGATACACTGATAATGCTTGGGATTCTGCTCATTGTAAGGGAGAGCCTGAAGCTAGAACATCAAAGGAGGCATCTAGGCAAAATATTGTGCCTTTCCTTGGAAATTCATAAACCCACGCCCAGTTCATTAGATACCCCGGCAATGAATGTGAGCTAATTTGACATGGTGAAGCCCTAAAGGGTCAATCTTTTCTGTATCCTGACCAGATCTGTTAAGACTGTCTCTGGTAACACTTGAGAAGAAAAGTTCAAGCGGGGGGTGGGGGGGGGTGGGCACATGGAGAAGCACTCTTGCTGGTTGCTCCTCAGGTCTAGCAATTCCTTCCTCTTGAGGGGCATATCTTTCTTGGGTAACATAAGAGTTTATTTTTAAAAAATGCACATGGGTGTGTTCTTCTATACTTGCGCAGAGGGATTCTAATGCAAGCTGGAGTTGTGTTCCAACTGTGGTGTAATGGAAAATATTGACATGCAGGAGCTCTTCAGGACAGTTCAGATAGTTCAAAAGGATGAACAATTCCACTGCTTAGGTTTGAAAAGGTGAGTGTGGTCCTGGCAAGTGTAATGAAAAGCCAGGCAGGCAGCTAGCCTTTAATGTTTGCAGCGGGGCAGACAACTTGAGTTGCATGGCCATCTCAGATCACTTTTCAGCTCAAATGTTGTAAGCTGGAACTCTGTAGGTGGTTTGGAAATGGTGTAACCAAGGCACCCGGAGTGCTGTGGAGATCAGGGAGGTTTCTTACCATCAACAAAAAAAGAAGACAAAAGAGGGTGGTGGTTTGCATAACATTTGCCAATGCTAATTTATAGGTACAGATGCACATTTAGAAACTGTTATAACTTAAATAAAAATGCAGCACTTGTTTCCATAGCCTGGAAAATTGTGACCAGGTGCCTTGTTTGCTTATTTATTTTGTATTGCCTTTTTTTCCTTTCAAGAAACTCAAGGTGGCTTGATTCTCCTCCTCCTTTCAATCTTATTCTCACAACAGCCTGGTGAGGTTGGGTTGAGAGTCTGTGGCTGGCCCAAAGCCACTCACTCAGCTCCATGGCTGAGTGGGGACTGGAACCCAGATCTCCCGAATCCCGGTCCCACACTCTTAACCACAACACCACATTGACTGATCCTTCTGCTCCTCAGGGGCAAACTGTTGATGGGTAACGGTTCTGATAGTTCTTTATCTTTAAGTTCTGGTGGTTCTTTATTTTTATCAGGGCAGTCCTTCAAATTGAGGACAACTTCAAGTAGAGAATGGTTCTCTGGAAACCATTCATATAATGGATTCTGTCCTTTATAAAAGAGGATACTGGCTACCCTTAGTTAAGGCCACAGTGGAATCAAGTCCATTTCTGCCAACAGCTCTCCTTGCCAGCCCTTTAGAACTACTGGAAGGAGCTTGGAGCATCACAGGGCTTCTGGTCTAGAACTGCATCCCAAAGTTTGAAAAAGGCCTGTCTTCCCAACCCCACATCCACCTTTAAACTGGAGCCCTCTTCATGAGGAGGGATACCATACAAATCCACAATGGAATCAAGTGCTTTTAGATTTCATTGAATCTGATCTGTGGATGACGAGTTGCACAGATTTCATGGACTTGCGGGCCATTTTCCTGTTTTTATGGGTGGGGCAGCTTTGTGCAAATTTTCACTTGCACTAATCACTTGCATTTCACTTGCACAAATGTGCACTCACACTAATGTGTATTAGTGCTAATCTGCGCTTGCACAAGAACGAAATTCTTACAAGGAAGGGACAATGGAATGAAAGTTTCCTGGCAATCTGTGAAGCAAGGACAGAAGAGATTTAAGAAAATCTACACATCCCTACTAATGAGTGGATTTACCCGTGCTGTGTAAGCACAGGCTGCTTATGCCATACACAGGGATGCTTGCACTCCAGTAACTCTTGTGCTGTGTTTTGAAAACATTCCAAGAGCAGCACAGGAAAGACAAAAGCAACAAAGATTGCTACTTTGGGCTTGCTCTTATCAAGCAACTCTTGGGTTTGTGCAAGTGCAGGCAGTCAGTCAGTCCAGCAATTTCTCATGCTTCTAATGGGCAGAGAGACCTTGTTTGTCCGCCCCACCTTATATGGAAAAGTTCCACCATTCATTTTCTACACATACAGATGTATCTCCTGCCTCCTTCCAGGGAACAGCCCTGATGACAAACACAAAGGTGCCATTTGAGCATGAGAGAACATAGCCAGAACAGTATTCCTTAACCTGATGCTGCACTACAACTCCTATCATTCTCACCAGCCCAATGGTCTGCCCAGTGAGAGTCATCATATAGCAACATTGGGTGAAGCTTATAGCAGGGCCTTACGCTGAATATGGAGTCTAAGGTAGAGCAAGTTCATCATTGGCATGGTCCTGTCTTAGTTTTCTTTAAAAACTATCAATAGCCTTTCTTTTTTCAGAGTCAAGTATATAGAGTGGATTCTGCCAATTCATTGTGCCCTGAATTTTCAGGGATGATGATTTCATTATTTTCCCTGCATTTCCTTGCTCACTTGTCTGATTGCTTAGTTTGTCTAAACAGCTTTATTTTACTTGGTTGCCCTCCCCCTTCCTTTATTGTTCTTGTCTGCATCACTGGGGCTTTAAAAAGTCTCATTTTCCTGTTTGTTATCTGGATATGATGCATGGTATGTGTGTGTTCGGTGATGGTGGCTTTACAGGAACACAAAATTTCTTTTACAGGCATCCTCTGTATAGTGCGCCTTCTTCTTTTGGAAGAGTTATTGTCTGTGAGCTGCTTGAAGGAAATAAAAAGAAACATCAATTTACCTTCAGCCTGCTAGCAGTTACTCAGCTACGGGTGTAAACATGCATATTCTTCTACTGACAAAACAGGAAAGTTGCATTAGTGAATAATTATGTTGCTATCCTGGGCTGACACACTTTCCTACTACAAGGATGGCTTGGCTTCCAGAAATCTTCTTTTAAATAGTTACGAGGGAGATTCTCCCACCGCCCACCCCAGTTCATAAAAATGAACCACTTCTCAAAGCTCTCTTTTTAAGCCAACAATGGAACAAAACAATGCTAATATCATGAACTGCCAGAGAACAAAGGACTGGGGGTGAGGGGCGTGCTGATGATTTGTTTTGTTTTTAAAGCAGGAAGTTTTGTTATTGGAAACTCCTGCTAACTTGCTTTGGCCTGCACGACGTAACCACTGTCTGGTCCTGGAAATGGTGTCTTTTTTTGTGTGTTTGTCCCATCAAGCCGGCAAAGACAGATTCCTCCTGCTCTTGGTGTGCTTTGTTCAGTCTTGGACATGCTTAATCTCCATCCGGACTGAACAGGGATGCACAATAAACAAACTTCTACTGTGAAAGAGGCAGTGTGGCCCAATGCCTTACGTGGTTGAGTAGGGCAGGGCTGTAGTGCTTGAAAGCTGAATTTGTGAATGACCTCCTGGTTTTCCACTGACTAGTTGAAACAACTGGAGAGACCCATGATGTGAACAGCCTTGAACAGCATCAGGTGCAAATACTTCTTCCTCAAACTCCCCCTTTTTCAATGTGCTCACAATTTTGCTTGCTTTCCTTTTCCTTCTTCCATCCAGGTACATGCTGAATGGGGACTTCACTTGTGAAAATCACAACTGAAAATGCACCAGCATTTCCAAGGGAGACAGGATGGATTTGGAGGGTCAAAGTCAGCTCTAACCTTAATGAAATATTCCTCTTCTGGGTATCTGGATCTGATTTAGTTCATTAGCTGAAAAGAGAATTTAATACATAAATTATATGAAAAAATATCTGAATGCCATGTAGGATTGATTTGGTAAAATTATTATTCAGACTCTGAAACAAGGCATTTATATTGACAAATACTTCCTATTTAGGAAATTAACCTAGGGTTAACTGGTGTCACCTTGCATGCTGCTGCAGAAAGCTTTTAAATGTAGCAGGCTTGTGCCTATACAAATGCAGTTTAATCACAATCTGGCAATTTAAATATGGAACCTATTTTATTGTATTTCTGTTGCTCCTCTCTTTAGGTCTGACGTGCTGACAATGGAAGCTACACAGATCAATATGTCTCAAACCCCACTCGTGAACAGCACCACCAAGCTGAAGAGAAGCAAACCACGGGTGATGTCCAAAAGTGGTCACAGCAATGTGAGAATTGACAAAGTTGATGGCATTTACCTGCTTTATCTTCAGGATCTGTGGACCACTGTAATTGACATGAAGTGGAGATACAAACTCACATTGTTTGCTGCTACTTTTGTCATGACCTGGTTCCTTTTTGGGGTCATTTACTATGCTATGGCATTTCTGCATGGAGATTTGGAAGGGGGCAAATTCGCTCGCAAACATGTCCCCTGTGTGACAAATGTTAACTCACTGACGGGGGCATTTCTCTTCTCTTTGGAGTCCCAGACAACCATTGGCTATGGCTTCCGTTTTATCACTGAGGAATGTCCCCATGCCATTTTCCTCTTGGTTGCTCAGTTGGTTGTCACAACATTGATTGAGATCTTCATCACAGGAACCTTCCTGGCCAAAATCGCTAGACCCAAAAAAAGGGCAGAAACCATTAAATTCAGCCATTGTGCAGTCATCACCAAGCACAATGGACACCTTTGCCTTGTGATCCGAGTGGCAAACATGAGGAAGAGCCTCTTGATCCAGTGCCAGCTGACTGGAAAACTTCTCCAGACCTATGAAACCAAAGAAGGAGAGAGGATTCTGCTTAATCAAGTCAGTGTCAAATTCCATGTTGACTCTTCATCAGAAAGCCCTTTCTTGATCTTACCTTTAACTTTTTACCACATATTGGATGAGAGCAGTCCTCTCAGAGATCTTACACCTCAGAACCTGAAAGAGAAAGATTTTGAGCTTGTGGTCCTCCTGAATGCCACTGTTGAATCAACGAGTGCAGTCTGCCAGAGCAGAACATCGTATGTTCCAGAGGAGATCTTCTGGGGCTTTGAGTTCATGCCCGTGATTTCTCTGTCTCAGAATGGGAAATATGTTGCAGATTTTAGTCAATTTGAGGTGATTAGAAGAAGTGCAGACTGTACCTTGTACAGCACGGACTCTGAAAAGCAGAAGCTAGAAGAACAATATAGAAAGGAAGATCAGCGAGAGCGAGAGCGGAGGACAATGATGTTGCAGCAAAGCAACGTTTGACCTCTCACCCATCATAATCTATAACCAATATTTTATATTCCATGGATTCCTTTTCTGAGATTGGAAAGGCAGAAGTCTTAGCTAAAAAGCTGTGATGTTGAGTATATTCATCTCTTTATTAGAAAGCATCATTAATCACTTTTATTTTATTGTGAAGCTATTTTTGCATAGATGCCGTAGTTGAGCTGAATGTCTCCTAGGAAGCATAAAAAGGAGGCTTGTACTGAGTCAGATTGTCAGGCCATTTCACTCAATATTATTGACTCTGACTGGCAGCAGCTGCCTAGGTATTAGGTAGGAGCCATACCTGGAGAAAATGGAACCTGGGACCTTCCACATGCACATAATGTACCCTTCCATTTTGCTACAGCCTCTCTTGATCTACTTTCATAGCTGATACATTGGACTTCGGTTGACTCATGTGAGATTTGCTATATTGAACATTTAGTTCCAAATATTTATTGGACATAGTTTGATTCTGCAACAGAGCCATTATATTTGCCAAGCTGGAAAAACCCGAAGGTGGCTGACTTGCTATATTCAAAGCCCTGCTGGAAGGGCAGAAGGGACCAAGGGAAGAGCAGCATTTTCACTTCCCCCTCCCCTTGCCCCAAGGCCTTTTCACCCCTTTGATATGATTCTCCATGCACTGGTTTCATTGGGCGGGAATTAGTATACAACAGCTTCAGGAAGATCTGCTGCCAGTTTGGAGGGGTGGAGGGTACAGGGATTGTGAGACTGTGGAACTCCAAGCACACCTCTTGACACATTCCTCTCCGAAGTCTGAGTTCCCACATCAGAAAAGAAGAGGCTGCAGCGGTTTCCACAGCAGCTGGGAAGGCAGCTGGCATCTGAAGGGTAGCTCTCTCCTTCCAAGGGGGGAAGGTTAGAGCCAACAGATTGCAAAGTCTGTGTGGTGCCTTAGAATTGTGGCTGAAGCAGGATAATATAGTTGCTTCAGCAAAGTTATTTATTCTTTTACTGACCTAGGTTTCACACTCATGATGGAAAATTAAATGCTGTTCATTTTTAACCTAGAAAATGCTAGAGTAGAAAACCTGGTGGATTCTGTTTTAAAGTTTTTCATACAGAGAAAACTATTGTACAGCAGTAGCAGGCAGTGTTTGCAATGGCTGTTGCAGTGCAACGATGGCATGGCTGGTGAGGCTGCATACGCTCCTGTTTGTGCCTGTGCTGAACCCCATTCCAAATATTCAGGCCTGTGCAGGAGTTCTCCACAACTCTCCAAGTCAGCAGCTCTCCCAAACTGGTGTCTTCCAGATGTGTTAGACTTGATCTCCCATCCTCCCCAGCCAGCATGGCCTTAGGAAATGGTACTCCAGTCCATCTTGCAGGTACTGTGTTGGGGAAAGTCAGGTCGCCTCTTGGTGTGTGCAAATGCCTATGCTATAGTTGAGGAGACAATGGCTGCCCATCCAAAGGAGAGCAGGAAGTAGATGGGAAAAGATTCAGCATTGGTCTAGATCATCTCATATTTGTTTTGGTAGAGCAAATCAAGAAGCTTAATGGGAACCACAACGCTGGCTTAAGGAAAGTCCTTGCCTCGTGCTCATTAGTTCCTTGTTCCAGTCTTTGAAAAATAAACTATAACAAAGCACCAAGTTTTTTTTTCTCTGTGTGCCGTGCAAGTTTAGCAAGGAGAAACCATGATTTATTCACCAAGGCAGATGATCAGTCTATACATTTAATAACAACATACTCTTCCCTAGAATGCTATTTTGAGTCTCTCCTTCCCTCCCTCTCCCTCTCCCTCTCCCTCTCTCTCTCTCTCTCACTTTCACACACACACACAGACACACAGAGAGACTTTTTAAAAGTTTTTATACCTATCTAAGGGCTTGGAAACAATAGTAACAAGTTCAAAAGAAAAACATAGTTTTGGAAAAATGCTATTATAACACAATTGTTTTTATGATACGTATATAATATTACAATAATGTATTTTGAAATATGCTTGCTTGGACAATTGTTTCATATACTTAAATAAAGATATCTGAAACATTTATTGCTAAAAGTTCACTTGCACCATGTGGCCTGTTAATGCTCAGCTAGCCTGTTAACTGGACATGCTTAAATGGTGGAATTCTTCATGCTTTCTTGTAGCAGTCAACTTCACATAGCCATGTAATTACTATTCGCTTTCATTTCCCAGACACTAGGAAATCATCGGACCTTGGCTGTCTCTCTTGCCTTACCCTCGAGATCACCCTCCTCCTACCTGGTGCCTCCCAGATGTTGTGGATTTCAGCTTTCATCAGCCCCAGCCAGGATGGTCACTGGTCAGGAAAGCTGGGGGTTGTTCAAAATGTCTGGAGGATGCTATGACGGACAAGGCTGTTCTGGGATCATATGTTGCGTGTGGGCTGCCTACAGCCAGGTTTCCCTCAAAGTGTACAGCCTAAGCATGTCTGGTGTTGACTGGTCTTCAGGCTGGAGTCAGCATAAACTATGCTCTCAGATATCTATCTTCCAAATGAGACCTTTGTGAAAACATTCTAATTAGCAGCATTGCCATGGATCCAGATTATGTCCACCTCCCTTTGTAATCCCTCCATGTTTCTCTATTGCTGCTTTCATCTTTTTTTCTCTTTAGAGAGTTTATTAAGGAAGAGAAAATAGAATAGCTGTGCAATGACTTGGTAATACTAGGGATCCTCCATCTGAAACACTCTCTGAGGTTCTTCTGGCATGACTGTACCCTGTCAGAAAAGGATGGATTTAGCTTCAAGAAATGCTCCTTCACCATGCAAAGAAGATAAATATGGCCATCAGGAACTACTGTCTCACACTGATGCTATCTTGTAGCCAAGTAATCTACAATTATTTGGACTTCAATTTATTTCTCTGTGTTGGTTATAAAACTAACCTCTTGTTTATGTGATCTAGTAGAAGTCTAACCAACTTATCTTTCACCACACATTAATGCCATCATCCTTTGCAACAAGTTGAAGGATATGACAATGCTCTGGGAAATTAGTTTAGTAGAGCTTGGAAAATGGAAGAATGATAAGTAGGTCACCCACCAAATTTTCTTAACCAAATCTACTCTTCATGGTTTCTGAAAGTTGCCACTGCTCAATAATTCTGCAATAGATTGTGTCCGAGCATCTTATTTATTGTGATCCATATAGATTTATTGAAAGGCTAAAGTTATATAATCTCCAATTAATCCACTTTATGAATTTTCCCCTGGGTCCTGAGATGTCAAAAGGCCCCCATGGACACCACAATTAGATATGAAACCTCTCTTGTGAAATCTGGAGTGGTGCAGTCATACATGACGTCACTGCATAATTGGGAAATTATTTATTTAGCTTGAAGAAATGCACCTTGAAGATAAAGGATAGAGAAATATGGGTATCAAAAACAACTTTAAAAATTGACAGAATACCTAAAGCAGTGAATGGTCCACTACTTTGACAAGCCAGGATTTGAGACAAAAGTCAGATGTATTACACTCTGTCAGTGTTATATAAGTGTGTAGCTTCCAACGGCCTGTCAGCATCACTAAGCATGTTCTCAGTACTTTGACTTCATCATTAAGCAAGTCCTCAGTAGGCTGATTTCGATCCCTCCATCTCTGGGTTTCCTGTCACCCCCTTAAAAAGTTTATTCTCCTGCAAACCTTGATGTTCCACCAGGCCTGCTGATATCCGAATCTCCTACTACTTGAATCTCCCCAATTTTCAGGCACTCCTACATGCAGCAGCCTATTTTATGGAGCAAATAGGAATGAAATGTTTAAAGTGCATGAAGGAGGAAGGGTGGAGAAATGCCTTCCTTCTCTAGGAAGTTATTAAGCATGTAAGAACTAGAGAGCCAACTGGCTCCATTCCCCCATTTTTCTTTCACCACATCACTTCAGCTGCCCAATACTCCAAAGAGCAACACCACAAAGTCTGACGCACATGAATGAGGCTCAGGCTGGCAGAGCTGTGGGAGAGCTGGAAGTGCCACTCAAGCTCTCTTCCAAAAAGCCGCTTGAGATAAAGCCCTTTTGGAAAATGCAAAGAGAACCACGAAATGTTTACAGGCCTCTGGCTCAGCCAAAGAAAGCAACAGATTCTTTGACCTGGTAATTGGAGTTTTGGATTCCCCAGCACCACCCCTGCTAGACCGCTAGTGAAACAGACGTTTCTCTATTCATCCCACAGCCCACTCCAAACTGAACTTGTCAAAGAACGACTCTTGTTAAAGAAATCTTTGTGTTTACATGGCTCTTCCTCCCCCACCTTATTTTATCCTCCCAACAACCCCATGGGGTAGGTTCACCTGCAGGTTATCAAGTGAGCCTAATGGCAAAATAGGGATTTGAATCTGGGCCTCCCTGGTGCTAGTCTGACACGCTAACCACCCCACCAGTTCATACGACCTGGCAGCCTGTAATACATTACTCCTATCTGCTTCCACTTTCATGAGAGGAGAGAGTTAGGGAGTGAAGTGGTTCAGCGGAGAAGGATTAAAACTCCCCCTTCCTAGCCATAGTGGTCCCATAGCTGCAGACTATGCCATTAAGGTAACATATTGTTCCTTATATATGTTGTAATCTTTTGCAACATATATAAGCTCTTTTGTAAGCTCTTTTGCAATCAGAACTGTCTTTCTGAAGCAAACCAATGCACTATTTATTTATTTATTTAAAGTTTTTGTATGCTGTCCCCTTGCTTTACAGCCTCAGGACAGCTCACAGAAATAAATAAATAAATATAATACAATTAAAACCCAGAAACACCCTGGCTGCACAATTAAAACATATAAATATTAGACATTGTTAAAATATTGTTTGAATAAAAAGGTCTTAGCCTGGCGCCGAAAAAAAAATAACAACGGCACCAGGCGGACCACTATCTAGACATGTCTGCCCCCACCACATACACTCTCTCTCTCTCTCTCTCTCTCTCTCTCTCTCTGGTGGCAAGGATTTATGGAGGTGTGCAGTGCACTTGTGCAAAACATGCCCTCCCATGCACTCCTAAATATGAACATATATAGATTATTAGCTTATCAGCATGTATAGATATTGCTGTGCCTTTAGACTACCAGCCTAACTCAAATGCTGAAGTTGTTGGAATACCTGAACTGGATCTACATTTTTCCAATGGGCCATTTTAGAGCCATTTGGAACCAATGCTTTTAGAATCATTGTTTGTATTTATAAGAGAGCATATCAGTGGGGAGCAGAAGAGGAGGTCTGATGGCCAAATCCAGCCTTCAATGGATTTGCATGTGGCCTTCCCTGGTTCTCAGGATGACCACATCTCTTTTTTCCCAACTACCAATTTTTTTGATGGTTCCCTGGCTGGTAAAAGAAGTGTGTGTGTGTGTGTGTGTGTGTGTGTGTGTGTGTGCGCGCGCGCGCGTGTGTGTGTGTGTGTGTGTTTAGCTCCAACCCTTTGCCTTTAGCCCCACCCACCAGTGCAATCCACCCCCCCCCCCATGCTTCCAAAACTTCCTGAGCAAATGTGCCCTCATACTGAAAGGGGCTCCCTTGCTATGGTGAGATGCATAAGTGTTATTGCCCATACATTGCAGAAGCAGCTTAGTTGGGGCATGCAGTGGCTTCCCTCATGACCACAAAGACATAGCATCCGTCATGGAGCTGAGCCTCGCACAGCCCATTTTTATGTAACTGGCAGCTGGCAAAAGAAGACAGCTGGATCCGGGCCCTGAAGTTGGGAAGGGAGGCTTTAGCCTTTCTCTTGACCATGGTCCTAGCCATGGTTGCCTCTCCCTCAATGCTTACTATTCTGAATGGATGGAAAGCTCCCACTGGTGTCAATGTGAGCTTTTCTCCAATTCTGGACAGGAGATGCTCCCTCCATCCCAAGCACAACAATTGCAGGCAAAAAGTTACTTTTCCTCTCCTGCATCACAGTTCTGACCTTGTTCATCTCCCCGTCCCCACTGGCTATTTTTCAAACAAAGTTCAGCCACTATGCAGGGCCAAACTACGTGACAAATGCCATGTCTAGTTGGGCCTTCAAAGAGCACCTGCTGAATCCATGACTGACTCTTAGCAACACCAGCATAAGTTTCTTCAGATGCTCTATAAATAGTAACCAACTTCACAATGGGATCTCATGGCAACCTATTTCTCCCTTAAGCCTGCCCTTTACTTTGATGGAATCCTTACAGGTATTGCATTACATCCTTTTATTATATGTGATAAAACACTTCCTTTAATGCAAGACTAATTACTCGGGCATGGCTTGATTTCAGTGGCATTCTGCGTATGAAGGAGGAGTCATCTATTAATAGGTGTTAACATTCATGCCTTTCTCTTGTATGATGCTTTAATGGCATTTTTCACTGCAGCTACCTAACAAGGAAATCTGTACCTAGCTACAGGGTGCATTAAGGCAGTACCCAGCATGTCTTTTCTGTTAGCTGAACAGACCACACATCTGCTCTTGAAATCCAGCAAACGAAATAGCTTGTGCCTGCCAAATCTATCCCCAGAAGCTGAGAGTCATTTTCCAGTCACACTGCCTTATGCATTGCATCTATTGATTACACTCTGATAGCACCCAACAGCTGAAGCCTTAGTGAAGTGGGCAAGGTAACTGTGTCTTGGATGAAGAGTAGTCTTGCAAGAACAGAAAATCCCTTTCAGTTTGGGGAAGTTCTGGTGATCCGTCAGCACCTTCACTCATGGGACAGTTGGAATGCCTGGTTTCCAAGGTGAACCTAGTTGGCATGAATATTGCAGAGTCTTGGGGATGGAGAGGACCATCCCTGGATATAAATTCTATAGGAAGGAGAGGGAAGGAAGTACTGGAGGAAAGGTTGCTCTGTATGTCAAAGACAGCATAGTACTGAGCAGATTAAAGAAACTAAAAGCTGTAGGTTCTTCCACAGAAGCACTTTGGGGGCCATATTGGCTCCAAAACTTATTTAGTGATAGGAACATGCTACTGTCACCCGGCCTAGAATGCTCAGGGTGATCTTGAGATGGAAAACAAAATCAGGGAGGCCTCCAAACAAGCAACTCTTGGTGAAAAATAATTCCAGTGGAGTTCACTTTAATCAGCAACTTTAATCCCAAAGTATGACATGCTTCCATTCCAACAGTGAAGACATATAACTTGTAAGTATACACTATAGTAACTAGTTCTGCCTTGCTTAGAAGGTGCAGTAAACAAGGCAAGCTCCAGCTGCTGCTGTGTTTGAGGAAAGTGCAAGTATATTCTCTAGACAGTACAATACAGTACAGGGGCAAATGGCAAGGTGAGTTTTCCCATTAGGCAGAGTGAGGTGAGGATGTCAGGTGGGTCAGGGAGTAAAAATGTACAGATTTGGTCAAACCTCTTCTGTGTTTCATAGGTTCTCAGATGCCTGAGATAGGTTCTCAGATTGCCCTCGCATTAATAGGATCAGTTTTCTTTTACCGGGATTCTGTTTTCTTTACTCTGATATGCCTGGTTAATGAAAATTAGCACTAATACGAATAAATGCTAATGTAAATTATAATAAATCTCCCCCTCCAAAATTAAAAATGAGTTAGTGGAATCCAGATGGCTTGGAAAAAGCTAAGGAATCCACAGATCAGATTCACTGAAATCCAGATTCATTGGAATCTCTTGCTATTTTCTCCAACATCCCTAGCAGAGAATTGTGGTGAGCTTCTGTACCAAGCTGCATGTCCTGTAACTTAGCCTGCTGCCCACAGTGTCAAAGTTAAATTGAGTTGCAGCCAAGTCAGCTTTTCTACATGGAACAGGAAAATTAGTTTTGACAAAATTTCTAGGCACAGAAATGGCTGCTGGATGGATATCAGCTCAAAGAAGTGAAAAACTGTAATTACCCAGGCATAATGTTTCAGTCAACAGGAGGTGACTATTACAAGTATTGAAAGTAATTTCAGTGGCTGAGAGGACTACAAAGGTGCTGCTAAGATTTCATAGAACTGTGGGTAATAACATGATTGCACTAACTCTTGAAATGTATAGATATAGAATTGTGTCCCAGCTATTATACATTGGATAAATTTGATCTTTTAGGTAAGGTGTAGAATAAATATGCAAGAAGAGTCTTGTGAAATACCTAGACCAACCAAGTTGGCCACCATAAGAGCAAGATTAGATCTTGTCTAAAGTGAAAACCCAGCACAGAGGTTGGCAGTGCTATTTCAATAGCAAGTAATTTGCTATCAGGTTTCAGTCTTGAGAGCTGATGCTCATGGAATGATTCAGGAGGGCTTCTAGGCCTCAGAAGCTCTGTGAAATGGCTTTAAATTAGAGTGTCTCTGTTCCTTATTTTCTAAGTTTGGGCTCTGAGAGGCTAAAAGAGCTTTGTTGCAATGCCTCAAATTGCATAGACCTTTGCTGGAGTGGGGAAGGGTTAAAGGAATCCCTTCTATACTAATGTATCTGTCCAGATACCACTTTATTTTGAATGAGGGAACTAAGGGTTGCTTTTATGCAAGCACAGCTGAATGTTCTCCCATTAGACAGTTAAACTGGGCATCCGGAGAACTGTCCGAGGAATCTGAAAATCTTCCCATATAGCACAGTAGTTGTGGAGGACCTTGACCAGTTTCTTGTTTACTATGTTAAGAGACCTGTTTGTGCTGAACTACGTGAAGGGGAATCAAAGAAAGCCAGCAACTAGAAATGTGTATGTCTGCTATTGGACAAGGGCAGATCTACCACATTCAGAACAGAGTTTATCATACTTGGCTTTAAAGCGCATTCAAAATAAACTGGACCAAAAACTTTATGTATATTTTCAATAATGTTGATGATCTGAGAATCTAGCCATCAGTACTCTACTATCTCAGTGTAATCTGACTGGGTTTGGTGTAGTAACTTTATTTTAATTGCTTTAATTTTAACTTACTTTGCTGTATGCAGTTTAACAGACGGTTGCTTGCCTTTGGTATTATATGATGGCTGATTGCTAATACAAGAAACTTTATCCTTCCTGTCAATGAAGAAAAAGAGGAAAGAGAATATATGGAGGAGGAGGGGCTGTCACCTTTCCAGCACTGGGCAGAAAAAGGTGTTCGGCCGGTCCTGACATATGTGCATTCGGTAGAATTGTTCTTAGTTTATGTGGCTGCCTGTAACCTTCTAAATTGAGAAGGTCATGGGCATCCAGTTGAATGTGGGAAGAGTGTGAACATACGGATTGCCTCTAAACTTCCTACACAATCCAAAATGTTTCAGTTGCCAGTTTCAGCCACCTAAATGTTTTGTCCCGGCTCACAAGGAGGAAGGGCTGAGGCACTGTTGGGATTCCTTGCAGAATGGTGGGACCTCACTCCTCCCCTTTCTGCCTCCAGCATTACATCCGTATATGCCCGACCGCCCCTTGAGATCTGCGGGAGAGTCCCTTCTCCGGGAACCCTCCATGAAAGAAATTAGGAGAGTAAGTACTCGGAGGAGGGCTTTCTCTGTGGTGGTGCCCAACCTATGGCATTCATTCCCCAAAGAGGTCCGCCTGGCACTGTCATTACTGGTTTTTCAGCGCCAGGTAAAGACCTTTTTATTTAAACATCATTTTAATTGTTAAAATATATGATCTGGCCAGGGCAACTTCTTCTTCCTTCTCTTTTCTCCTCCTATATTCTTTATTTACTTATTTTATACTCTTAATTTTAATTTTATATTATTGTATCTCAGTGTATTTTTTGTATTTTTGTAGTTAGTGGTAATTTATTATGTTCTATTGTATTTCAATGTAT
>NW_025335941.1:12374993-12684201 GCF_004798865.1 Varanus komodoensis | reverse complement strand
TAATAATAATAATAATAATAATAATAATAATAATAATAATAATAAATTGCTCTGAAAGCAGTCTGTCTTCAAAGCGGAAACTGTCATGGAAAGAACTCTGCCAGCTGCAAGGGCAGAGGGGTGGTCCTCCAAAGGCAGAGACCTGTTGTGACCTTTTTCTCATGTCACAGAGTGGACTCCAACTTTTGCTGGGCTAGCCAGACAGCATCTGCCAGCCAAAGGCTTGTGTCTTTAATGTTGACTGATGCGCTATCAGGCAGTCCACAAAGTTCATAACCAGGTGCAGTAAGATTTACAAATATCCAAAGGTTTCTCATTCTTTCCAGCCTGATTTGCTTTACATGGGATAGAACACGGAAAAGGAAGGCTTTAGAAATCTCTCAGGAAACACCACTGGGAACACAGCAGCTTTATTATATGAATTCATCTCACTTCAGGCTCTGCATTGCAGGATGCATGAACAACTGCAGAATTTTGCATTTCCTGAAGTTCAGCCTTAAGCTTTTTAAAACATAAACATACCACCCCCTTAACATTTAACCTTTTGAGAGTCTAGCTGGTCTCCTACTGCTCTCTTTTAAATATAAACCTTCTGAAATGGAGGGGGGGAGTAGGTAGTGGAATGTGGGGGGGGGCATTGAAGTACCTTCCAGATGAGTGCAGGGAAGGTACAAGTGTTGACCCTTTGCAGCAGGAGGGCAGATTGCTCCTGGCTCAACTTTAGGAGTTAAGGGCATGCTGATGATGTTGTGGCTGTTGGAGCAAGAAAGTAATTTAAGCGCCTTGACTGACGCAGTGGCCTCATCTTCTGTGGAGTACAGGTCTTGGGAAACAAACTTTCTTTGACCTTTGTAAGCCCCTTGTGACGCCCAGGCAGGCAAAACATAGCATGCTTGCCACTGAATTATCAGCTAGGTGTTTCCAGTAACCTCTCAGTGTTTGCTTAAACTCCCTGTCCACTCTTCCTTCTGAACTCTTGGAAGCAAAGATTAAGTAATACCATCTATAATGAAGGGCCAGATCCAGTGTCCTGCAAATGACAATGTCATTTATTTATTTATTTATTTAAAGTTTTTACATGCTGTCCCCTTGCTATATAGCCTTGGGACAGCTCACCTCCTCCTCCATCCTCCTCCTCCTCTTCCTCCTCATTTATTAGACGTTTTCTTCAGAAAAAGACTCAAGGTTCTTACAATATGGTTAATGTGGGGGTGGGGATTCCTGGGCCAGGGATCCTTATCTGTGCCCTTGGAGTTCCAATTTAGTCCTTTGGTATACCCCAGAGGGCTCCCAGGGCCCCCTTTCCCTGGTAACACCCCCTTTCACACAATCACAAATAGTTTGGTGGGTTCCCAGCAATAAAGCACCAGGACTTGTTAAACAACTGAATTAAAAAGTCCATGATATGTCATCAGATATCTGAGAGTAAAGTCAACTTCACCCAAAATTTACAGTGTTGGCTTTTTGTACTGAAGGTATATCACCAGGCAATTGTGGCCCAGTGCTTCTGGGTGTTTCAGAAAGATGTACCTCTGCTCTAGCCACATGTACAGAGCTTGATAGCATCTATTTTATACTCTGTAGTACTGCATATCTGAGTATAGAAAGTCAAGGGAGAAACTGAAAATAAGCCCTGAGAAATTTTTACCACATCGCTCTGAAATGCCTTTCACCCATTCTTAGATTTGACCTTCACCCAGGAGAGTTTGATCTCAAGGCTTGATTATCAATCACAGGGTAATTCAAGGAGTATTTGTTCTGGCCTGATTGGTACATATCCTCTGGCCATTTGCTGAGGAATTCTGAGAAATGCTGAGAGCCTGCAGCTCCTGTTACCTCAGTAGGACAGAAGGTGTTGTTACGCCAACAAATGGTGACGGGCCTGCCTCGCCTCGCCACAACCAAATCTGCTTAGAGTGATTTCTAAAATTAGATGCTGTTCCTGTAATTACAGAGCTCAATGCATTGCAGATTGTTTACAGATGGGCAAAGTTTATGTTGGCGTTGCAGCTTCTGTTAGGTTGAGGGCTGGCTAAGAGCCTGAGATGATCAGCTTATCTTCCTCAAGTATCTAGAAATGGAATGAGACACCCATCAGAGGTCCAGGAGGTGCCCTGTCTCTGGCTGAGGGGAGGAAACAGAGAGGCTCAGTTTATAGGATTGCAGCTGGAGAAATAAGCTGCAGTAGATTTCCCCCCATTGCAATCGTGTTGATCACAAGCTATTGGAATTAGCATGGTTACCCTCAGTAGCATGTTTTAGTGTGTCATGCAAACCGTGCCAGGATGATCTGTGGCTAACAAGCCACACAGAATTACAGGTTGTTGCAGCGTTCTGGGTGGTTTGACCCATGGCAAGAAAATGCCCACCCTGGCCTGGTTTACATGGCATGATGAGCATTCTGCCACAGATAATTACGTTAACCTCTTTGTCAGCACACAACTGGCAAGGTGGTTAAGAAGCCACCATTGTTTATTAGACACATTTCTAGTTGCTGATCACATGAATCAGGTGGGAGAACACACAGAGCTGTATGAACTGAGAGAGGAAGAGAAGCTGGAGGTGAAGACTTGACTGAGCTCCCTATCTGGCCTTCCAGCATTTTACTTTTATTATGCTCTGCGGGTAATAACTGTGAGTAAAGCAAATAGCAGCTCTGGTAAGGACAACTCTATAGTGGTGTCCCTGGAACGTCTCTCTTAGGAAGTAGGAAGGAATCAGTGAACTTTGGAAAGCTATTTCTATTAAAAATGAAAATTTCACCCACCCATAGTAAGTAGAAACTGGATGGCACTCTGCATTGCCACAAATAACTAGTGAAAATTCTTGCAACTCTTCCTGTCCCCTATCAGAGTGTGACCACCAGTTCCTGTGTAGTAAAAGAAAGAGGATGAAAGACACACGGGCCTAATCTCTCCATGTCATACTTTTCTGATGCTGTGTTAAAGCACCAGCAGCTCTTGTTTCCTTTGATGAATTCAGATCTCTCCTTCCTCTGGATTGTCAAAAGCAAACATTTGGCTCTTAAAGTCAAATTCCATCACTTCCCCATTAAGTGGAAAAATCTATGTGCTTGCCTGTTGCATACCCCTTACTTATAGAACAGTTGACTTCACTGCTATGTATGGAACTGTTTCTTCTTTTTACTGTTTAGTTATCAGATTTCAGATTATCAGGGATTCACACATGGCTCATCGTCTGAATAAAATGCTATTATACCATCACCCAAATGCTGAGAAAAGAAGGCGCATTCATAAATTTCCACCATTACCCAAGAGGACAATTGACTAAAAGATGAATGAGGAGAAATGTCTTGCATAATATAGCTGAGGAGCCAATAGGATCATATAAAATGTGTTTGTTATCATGTTTTTGTGTTACGTAGAAACATTAAAAAAGATAGTTTTTCAAAAAAATCATGATGTTGTAGGTGGGCCAGTGCTCACAGGAATGCGCTGCTGGCCTGCAACTTTTTTATGCGCGGCAAAGCCTGTCTCATCTGCCAGCCTCTCTACCCGCTCCTCAGAAATTCACTGTTCTCACTGAGCTTAGCTGCAATTCTCACAGTAGCTGGAGAGAAATGAATTTTCCCGGCAACAATATATTATTCCTTGTTGTAAAGTAAAGTATCTTGGGATTGCTTCATCCTGAAGATCAAGATCAGCTTAAGACCCAGAGAGCTTTGGCTATTGGGCAGTGCAGAAGTGAAGATGACGACAACTATGATTTATCTCCTTGTAGCAGTTACAATTTCTAGAACTGCTTTGTTGATATGCCGTCCTGGGCTTTCCCTGAGGTGTGGATACAATGACTACTGTGACAAGTCCTTGCACCTCAAAATGTACTACTGCATCACTGTAGAATGAAGGATGGTCTTCTGGCATGGTCCTTTCTTTTTAATAACCTCCTCCAGCTTTCTTTTCCAGCCGCAGCTGAAGCAAATTCAGCACAGCTGTGCTTCCGATTGAATCTGCCAATGGCTGCATTCATAACAAGAAGTCCAGAGGAATATTTGTGAAGCTTAGCCCCATGGAGGCTTATTTCAGAAGTTAGTGTTGCTTCATTCATTGAGTCCTACTCCCCTGTAAAATGCTCCAAGTGTGTGGCCGTATGGCACAAGCAGGGTGGGAGTTCATAGGATGTTTTTCTGTCCGAATATGAATAGGTGTACACCCTCAGCGATAAAACCCAGGATGTTGCAAGGAGGTATGGGATAACTAATAACGTGAGCAACACTGATGTGCATGACTCATTTCTACAGATCAAAAATCTGAGGACTTTGGGAATGTAGGTTGCTGAGCGGAGATTTGGGCGCATGGCCTTCGTTTGTAATCTCTAGCGCATATAAGGAAAGGGAAAAGTTTTTCTCTTGTCAGCCCACTCATGAATTTTAAATAATATAGATGTTTAAAGCAAAAACAAAAACTCCCAGAGCTTTGTCTCACTTTTTCTCTATGTGAATAGTTGCGTCTGTGTTTGGCTGGGGCTGGGTGACCATGTTTCCTCCTTTGTAGAGGGGCAGTCCACTATTTGAAGAAGTGCTCAGCCTAATCCTGGTGGTGTTGGACGTGGTGGGTGGGAGAACCAACAGAAGTAAGAGCAGAGCGGCACCCTGAAGCAGCCCAAAACAGTTATCAGCTAGCAAACAGAAGGCACATGCTTCCCTGTTATGGGGAGATGCAGAAGTGCAACACTTTCTGTCTCAATCATGGTCCTTATTTGCAGAGTTTCATATGTCTTCGCATATGTGCATTTCCTGCAGATCTGTGTCTTCTGTTTTAATAGTGCACTTGTTTTTTGGTGAGGCACATGTGGTGTCCCACCCGTCTGGAGACCCATGTATACGCAGAGGCTGTTTGGTGATGATCCATCTGGTTCCAGCTGACCCAACCTGCTATTGCAGGGACAACACTATTTCCTTGGCTGGCATCATGGGGTAAAATTGGCCCTCAGGACATGTAGCCCTGGGGCCGACTGGAGGGAAGAATAAGTTCCCTTCCGTCCACTTAAAAGCATCATGCAGCAAACCGCTTGGAAGTTGCGTTAGTAATATCATGGCCTGTTGATCACTCCACCTTTCTTTAATGACTCAACAAAAGGTCAAGTCCCACTGCGAGCACAAGCCTGAAAGGAAGAGATTTTGAGAATGATTTTGAAATTTAATGGATGGGGCCCATTTATTGGATTCAAAAACATTACTAATATTTGCCACAGAGGGGGCATTTCATAATGCATAAAATACTAGCATTAAAGGATAGTTTGTAACACATCTGAAACAGAAACCAGTTTTGTGCTGGATCAACTATGCTGATACTGATGAACTTCCCTGCCCTTCCTTCCCATGGTAGCCTCTCCAGCTCTTTGGAAATGCTGTGTGGGGTCAGGAGATACCACTGAACAGAACGAGTGGTGGGAGATCTGCCCCCCCCCCCCCCCAATTGGACAAGGATACCTGCAATGAAAGGAGCTATTTGTTTCACAGAAGGCTGATGGAATAGTCAGAAACCACATATAAAGGTTAAGGCTGCATTCTTGGTCCAATTGACCAAGGTATGAGCTCTACTGAACTCAATGGAATTTACTTCTGAGCAGACAGGTACATGGTTGCTGTGTAAGATTGCCTAAAATGCATCATGTTCTGTTGCATCCTCTGTCTCATGAGAGTATGAGACTCATTTGGAAAGAGATTTCACTTAGCTGTAAATTCATGATTGAACATGGAAGGTTTGTAAAATAAATGGCTATGATGAGGAACATTTTAATTCCAACAGAACCATCATAGCTAGAATCTTTGTAACAAGATCTAAAAAGAGAATCAAATTCTGTCTACTGAATTGGGGTGAAAAGAAGATGATTGGTGTGGAAAGTCATGTCTTGCCCCACCCATGTTTACCTTAATTTTGGTAGACATATAAATATGAAGTCCAAAGATATTTGCTTTGCCAAAGAGTAGAGTATGATTAGTATTTTTATTATGGAATATGATGTTCCCTTTGTGGTACTAGCTGAAAAAGTAGATATCAGGTGTTTGAAAAGTGAAAGTAAAAGAAAGTTAAAGAGCTGTAGAACTGGTGAAGCCCTGAAGTCCAGTCAGGCCAACATCATCACCTGGCCCTTTTGTAGCTACCTGGGGCTTTGGAAAGCTCACAGCATCTATCTTCCCCAGCCATGGAAGAAGCACTTAGGAGCTGGCATTCAGATTCCCTGCAGTGCCGCAGAGAGCTGTAACACCAAGTGTACTGTGGGAAAATAAAAGGACAAGGCCCAGCTGCTGCCTGGCATTCTCCCAGAGTGCAGCTGCTGCTCCCCAGTGCCCTTACAAGAGGCCACCAATCTACAAGGGGGCTCCCCAAGGCAGGAATTTGCAGTCTGAGAAGAATCATTGGATTCTTCTTTGCCTCTCAGTTACTCATTGAAACAGCTCGAAGGCAGGTTGACGGCAGGAGTCCAGCCAATGAAGGTGCCCCTCCCCTACAATATTGCCCCCAATACCAAAGCTGTGACTTTTCTGATTGCAGCAACCTCAGGGCACTCTCCTTTCCCCCACAATCATAAAGTTATGCAATCTTTTGGTAAGTGTGTTCAGTATGCTTAAACGGGTACTGGGGCTGGAGCCATCTCTCCTTATTGCGAAATGTTCCTCCTTAATTACAGACCTGCAGGATATTGCCTCGATTACATTTCATGGGGATGCACTCGAAACACACTCTGGCAAGGCTCTTGAGTGCTGAGTCCTGGCAATCAAAAGCCGATTTAAAAGCTGAGGTCTGGCACAAAAATAGCCCCAGCCAGATACGATCCTTGAGGCCAGCAGGCTGAAGGAAGGACAGGTCCGGGTCCCTCTTAACCACATAGCCAAAGCTATCTTTGCATGGAGATGGGAGAGGCAGAGGACTGAGTGGCTGCATTGATCAGGGGGTCAGGGAGCTGGAGGAGTTCCCTAGGCTGGATTGGAAGCCACCAGGCTGGATCAGATCCACAGGCTGCAGGTTCTTTTCCTTTGGAGCAGGAGCGCCTGGTTTCCAATCTCTATTCAGCTCTTAAACTCCCTTGTTAACCTCAAAGCAGGCCTTCTCTTTCAGTGTGGCCTATCTTACAGGGTTGTTGTGGGGACATGCAACAGGGAAGCATGTAGACCACCCTGACCTCTTGGAGATGAGGTGGGGTGGAGTTAAAAAGATAATGGATAAAATGATCACTCCCTTGACATACTGGTGCACTTTTTGCTTTAGTAGAAGCTTGGATATGGGAACTCATGAAGTTCATTCCAGTGCCTGGCTTTTTTCCTGCAACTGTCAGTTTAAGATCAAGCAAACCTGCACAGTGTACTATGTTTCAAATGGCTCCAGATGAGGAACAGCTACTTTCCCAACGTTTCCTTTCCCTGTTTTCTTTACATTTCCTCTGCAATCTAAAATTACCCCAGCTGGAGGGAGAGAAAAAAGCGAACAAAATGTTTCCTTGCTCACTGAATGCTGATCAAGGGCTAGCCGTGCTGTGAGTTTTGGCTGAAATCATTCCAGCGCAACCTCCCGCATATTTCAGAGGGCCAACTAACCCAATGAACAGGTGGCAGACTTCAATAGGCAATCACCCTTCCTAGTGAAATATTTGTTCAGTGGTACAGACAGGCAGCAGTATTTTAGTCAAACATGTTCCATTCAGTCATTGAGAAAAGTGTGTCCATTACGCTTCACACAACAATGTACCAAATTGGAATGCTTAGAAACCGACATAGGCTTCTTCAAGCCACCCAAAACAAACAGCCCATTCTCTGCTCCTAGAAGAGAATACCAAAATAACCTCAGATAGCCCACTGCTTGCAGATTATTACTGTAAATGCTTTGGGTTGGAGCCAGAGTTGTATTTTTGAGAAAGGAGGGGCTCTTCTGGTTTGCAGACGGGAATCTGATCCAGTAGAAGGTCCCATTGGAGGGAAGGGAGTTTTTACTGATTTCTCCTTAGAAGCAGAGGAAGCTGCCTTGCACTGAGTCAGACCGTGGGTCCACCCGGCAGTGGCTTTTCAGAGGCAGGTAGGAGTTCTTGCTAGCCCTGTCTGGGGAGCCATGCAGTTTGGGAGTGCCCCCAACTCCTCAGAGCAGCACTCAAGGGGGCAGCAAGATAAAAGGACTGGTACACACTGCCTCCCTGCCCCTTCCCATCATGGGAGCAGACCTCTGCTGAGTGGGAGTTAGGGTCTCACCATTTCTGCCGCAGGAGAAGCAGCTCGGCCATAAGGGCATCCAGGCCACATGCTGGCAAACTCAAACTCCATCACTACTGTCTGGAGCCAGGGCTGGAAAAGAAGTGCACAGAGTCATTGCTAAGTAGCATAAAGCATAGGCTGGCAAGCAGGCTAACACATTTAGATGTCCAGAACTCCCAGCAGCCCCAGCCAGGGTGAGGGATAATGGGAACTGTAGGCTAAAACTTCTGGAGGGCCACAAGTCTGTTAGAGGCCATGAGTGAGAAATGTGGGCCTTCCAGATGTTGCTGGACTCTAATTCCTAGCAGTCCCAGAAAACATATCCAACAGTTGGGGATGATGGAAGCTGGAGTACACAGTATCTGAATAGCTACCTCATTTCCATCTCTGCTCTAGTCAGCACCGATCTTGATAAATTACATCAGTTAGATTCCCATGTTTGGATAAAATCCAATTGTCACACCCTGGTTAAACAAGACTAAAATAAATATGTGAGGAACCTCAATAAATTCCATTAACTCTCAATTTAAGGTTAATATCATCTCCTTGTTGTATTTTTTAATTAAAACTACTATTATTTTAAAGATGTTTTTCTTTTATACAATTGCACAGAAGAATATCATCCCACAGCAAAATGGGCAATTAGTGTACATACAAATACATACAATTTTATGAAAATGGGAACATTCATAAAATAATAACAGTGAGATACTTATCAAAGGATTAAATACCATTTGCAAGAGAGGCAAGGCATTTGATTAAGGGTGTAGGAATTACCAAGGTTTGTTTGCTTGTTTTAATCTCTCCTGTTTTCAAATCTGCCTATTCAGCAGTGCCAGAGGGCACCCTGTATTCTCTCCCTTTTGCTGTTTTCCATCAGAATGCATACAAGCATGCCTTCACTCACTCCTCACCCCCTTGCTCACACTGGAATCTAACTAGATGAAGAATTTTAGGCTATGCATGGAAGAAGAGCAGTCTTGCTGCAGTTCTTGTCATACCTTTTATCAGAGCCACCTTTGATCTGCCCGATGATATTGCAAGAATTCGCAGAAGGAAGCTGTCAAAGGTTTGATTGCGTCATCTCACTCATAACATTGTGCTGCCTCAGTTAAATAGCTAGAACATACAGCAGGCATATAGGATGCATCAGTCAAGGGGTTTTGTGACTGCTCCCCATTCCATCCTTTTAATATTACCTGAGTGAGATTCTCTGCTGAATTTTGTAAACCATCCCCATCATTCCAAAGAGGAGGGGAAGGCTCAACCTCTGCATGGAGAAAATGTTAGGTTCAATCCCTGGCATCTTCAGGAAGGACTGGGGAAGATTCATGTCTGAAGCGGAGAATTCTAAGCTAGATTTGACTCTAGAAGGCAGCATTCTATGAGCAGAACAGGATTTTCTTCTGAAGGTGGATGTGATAATGGGAACTTGTAGTTCCAGTCTTGTGAAGTAAGCATGCCCACACAAGCCAAATTCAAGTTCATTGAATTTCTCCATATTCCACTTCATATTACATTTCATTTCCATATTAGTCACAACAACCTTGTTTCTTTTTACATGAAGCTGGTGTGTATTTATCCAAATGTATGCCCCAATTGTGCACATCTTATATAAGTGCACATTCTTCTCCCATTGATTAAAGTGTGTTTGTATGCATTTTTCAAAAGTGCACATTGCTTTCACAGGTATTTTTCAAATGCATGCATGCTGTTGAACACATTTTTCCAGTCTGTTAATTGCACTGAATGCTTGGAAATACATGGACTTTGAATACACATTTCAGTCCAGAAGGTAAGAATTGGGTAAATCCTGAGGAACAAATTCATCATACATTCCTAACTAGAACAGGCTACAAACATCTTCAGCCGTGCCTTTCTGTGGAAGATCTCCTACCATTTATGTGATTAACTGTAACCTGGACCGGTAGGAATCTAGGCTTATGGCTTGTATGGATAAAGATAAACCTTTCTTCTAGTGTTTCCTTTAATCTTCTTAAAACAGTGGTAAAAAGGTAAAAAGTAAAGATTTCTCCCCTTGACATTTAGTCCAGTCATGCCTGACTCTAGGGGGTGTGGTGCTCATCTCTGTTTCCTAGCCGAGGGAGCCAGCGTTTGTCCGCAGACAGTCTCCGTGGTCATGTGGCTGGCATGACTAAACACTGAAGGAACGCTGTTTACCTTCCCACCGAAGTGGTACCTTTTTAACTACTTGCATTTGCATGCTTTTGAACTGCAAGGTTGGCAGGAGCTGGGACGGAGCAACGGGAACTCACCCCGTTGTGCAGATTCGAACCGGCGACCTTTCCATCAACCAGCCCAGCAGCACAATGGTTTAAACCACTGCGCCACCTGCAGTCCCAAAACAGTGGTATGGTGAAGCAAATGGTCTAAGCAAAAGGAAGACCAGTTGCTGGCTAGGTGGTAGCACTAAACAAACTTGAGTTTCCAAAGAAGTGTACTTACTGAAAACCAAGCTAGCAAAGAAATGTTCAGTAAAGCTCAGCTGCTTTTAAAATAAAATGAAATGGAGAATGAATTAGCTAAGACAATTCTAATGAAAACCTTAATTTATTAATTTATTTTATATACTGCACCATATCTGAAGCTCTCTGTGTGATTCATCAAGTTATGCACCAAACCAGCTTGGAGCTGGCACAGGCCCACTGAGGACTCCACATTGGGTCTTAGCCTCTGGTCTTTGTCAGCTGCTTGAAGACATAATATTTCCATGGAGGGTAGAAGTCCTGTAAAGATTCTGGAAATTTTACACTGCAGAGGAGCTGATTGGGTATTTCCTGCATGTACCACACGAAACAGAAGTGGGCAGCCTCTGCATCTGGGAACCAATGTCTGGCTAGTGCATCTGGATAGTGCACCTTGTTTCAAAGGAGATTTGGGCTTTTTTGCTGCAGCACCAGTGTGAGGGAGGAGCATTAAAAAGCCCAGGGAGGGTCCATGTGTCTAATGATCCCCCTCTCTTGTAGAGGCATGATTCATATGGAGATGAAGGGGAAGAATCAGCCTTGGATGTGTACAAATGCAGATTGCCAGGATCCAGGCTGCTCTGGGGCTCCATCTGGTGGCCAAACCTAGAACACCCACTGCAGTACTCGGGATTGGTCACGGGCCCTGTGGGAGCGCTCAGATGAGAGCCCTGGGGAAGAACAATATGGGAGCAAGCCCTTCCCTCCAGAACTTGCTTCAGCAAGCCAGATCTTCCTATTTATTGTAGTGACTGAGCCAGTTCCTGCCTAACTGTATGTATCCTGTTTCACTGTCTCACCTCAGCAACACAGGGCTTCCTGAGAGCTGTGCTCTGGTCCAGCTCCTGAGTCCCACTTGATCTGGTTCCCATGTTGCAATGCAGGTTTCCTGCCATGCCTCGCTGTGTCCAGCCATGCCATGCCTTGCCATACTGCACCTCACCACCTTGCTACCTAGCCTTGCTTATCTCACCTTTGCTGCTCTTGAATTCTGTCCAGTTACCCTGCCTCAGGGCACCTGCAACTTTTTGTCTGCTTATTTCTTGACTCTTGACTTATTTTGGACCTTGTTTGGCATAATACATAATGCTATTTCCTGACCTTGGCCTGTACCTTGACTGGACTTGGACTGCCTATTGAAACTTGATGTTGGACGTCTGACTCTACATTGCCTTGGGTTCTGTTGTTCTGGTCTTGGCCCCTCTGCCTTGACTCCCATTGCCATGTCCTGGACTCATGCAGATTTTGGTGCCTACAGAGGCTCCTTGTTAGAGCTATATTGAAGGGAGGGGAAAGATTGTGTTTGTCACAATCAGTCCATAATATTAGTGCATCTTTGCCAACGGAGGGATGATTTAGCATGAATTCCTAGGCTTCTTTGCAAACATAATGGCAACACCATTGACACATTTGGTGCTTTTGTAAATTTGACTCCCTGTTAGATAAGAGCATTTTTTTCTTCCCACTGACTAGCACATTTGGAAGGTACAAATATTTAGTATGTGGAACTTTGCCTAATCCACTATTAGATGTTGGTTCAGGGAAAAAGCAGACTTAAGCCAACTGGGATCTTGATTGTCAGTCTTCACATTTGCACTAGATCTTTCTTCCAGTTGGCAGCAAAATCTCATTTTATGGTGCTGCTATTATAGAGGAGGTAGCCCAGTGGTTTTCAAGCTCTCTTTTTTCAAGAAACCATTTCCATATCCATGTGGGAGCCCCATCACATCTGTCACAGAATCCCCGTGCTATGGCTGAGGCTCTTGAACATGTTCCACAGCATGCATAGGCAGCCTGCTGCCCTCCAGACACTTCGGACTACAGCGCTCAGAATCCCTGTTTGGTGCCTAGGGAAGCTGCAGTCCAAAAAGCCTGGAGAACCCCATGTTGCCTGCCCTTGGTGTAGACTGTATTCTCCTCATAGCCCACTCCCTCTTTAGTGGATAGGGTAACCTAGAACACACTCCAAACTCTCCTGTGTTTGCAGCTTGCAGAGGAAGATGGCTAGTGAAGGGCATCCTGTGTTTCAAGAGAACGTGTCTGTTGCCATTCCTCCTCTGTTTAAGAGCCAGCTTCCAATTCCCCAGTAAACAGTTGCAGCTGACTGGATAATCTTGGTCTGGTGTTCCTTGGTCAGCCCAGTAAGGCTTTAAGGCTGAGCTGCCCAAAATCTATAACTTCTATCTTAAATCCATGCAACTTAACTTTACTGGAAGTAGATTTGCTTAATTTTGCTTAACTCTGGGGAAAAGAGGAAAATCATATGAAAGGCATCTGCAGTTATGAAAGCATGGAGAACCCTTTTGGGAATTTTATGCGTTGACATTTTGTTCTAATCAAGCAGCAAGCATGGATGAAGAAACAGTGCGAAATGGCTAGACAAGGCTTTTTAGCCAATCTGAGGAGAAACAACTAAGTTGGAATGCAGGAAGTGGCACCATGTGGAGGTGGACCATTGGTCTATCTAGCTTGGTAATGCCTGAACTGACTGGCAGCAGCATTTCATGGGGTCTTTCCCAGCCCTACCTGCAGAAGCCACCAACTGTCCCTGGAGCCATGTGCACGGAAAGCACAAGTTCTGCCATTAGGCTTTCCACATAAGTGAGCTCAGAGTGTATCCAGCATTATCTCTTCCATGAAACATTTGCCAAGTGGAGGCAGGCAGGCTGGCTGAAGTAACTGAGCATCATTTAGCTTCAAGGAAACAGTTAGATGACCACCCTTTACAAACACAAAATCACTACGATCAAGCAGCCGGTGGATAATTGTTTCTTCGAGCCGTGACCATGCCTTCCCCTATGTGAAACGAATGCGTGCAATGGGAAGCAGGATTGTAGCTACTGCTCTGGCCCAATCCCACCCACAGGTTAAGCAGGATCTGTGAAAAGCGCCTGGGCAACTATGTAGGACTTGTATGCATGGGGCCTCCGTTGGCAGGTTTAGGAGAATATGTGGCAATGAAGCTGCAGGGCTAGCTAAGTGTCTTGTCCTCATTCCCTGCATTTATTCTACTTGGAGGAAGCGAAAGTGGCTGAAAAAGAGGTAAGAAAGCAAAGGTATCAAAACTAGAGACTTTCATTTTAGTTTTGCTTTGATACCAATTTACTGAAATTTGCAAAGTGCACCATATTAGGGGCAAAAAATATCGAGATGTTCTTTTTCAAAAAAGGAATGTGGAAGAAATGGAAAGTGACAGATTTGTTCCTCTAGGCCCAGAACTACCCAGAGAACCTTGGCTATTTGGTGCTATAAAAACCAAAATAAAATAATAAACAATTAAAAGCCTGGGTTTGTATTTGTGTGTCCAACCATATCTGTGGTGGTGAATTAGGACTGCTGCTTCCCTTTTCTGACAGGCTTCTAATCTTTAATAGCTACATCACAGGCAGGTTCATCAGGTTAGGCATAGCTGTGCCTATTACATTTGGCTTGAGCAAACAGGTAGGAATTTCATTCCAGTTCCAGTTTCTTTTCATTGCTGAGAAGAAATTTCCAAAATGTGCAAATTTCTTCATATTCAAGAGAGAAACAACTCCAGATTTAAAGCACTGAAATGTGGGAGAAAGCAAACATGAGATTTGCCATCAAAACCCATGGCTTATCCTGAATAGCAAGGCAACAGAGGAGGTTTTCTGGTAACGGTTGTCTGTCAGTTGGATTCTGAAGTTAAGCTAGCCTTGCTGCTGTGGGGTGTTAGCCCATGGAGCTCATAAAATTTGTCCAACACTAGATGATGCTCTAATGGTGCAATGGAACATCCGCAGTGCACTACAAGGTCTGAGCTGACTTTGGAGCTGAGTCGGAGCATGTGCCATAACGCTTGTCGAATTAGTGATAGATGAGGGTAATCCTTGGTACTTTTGGAAGAGATCCCCAGGAAGAATTTCAGAAATTACATTTAATTTTCTAAGCTAGTGCACCACCTAGTGGCAAGATATTTTAAAACTTATTAACTGCACATGGATATAATCGAATCATAGAATAGTAGAGTTGGAAGGGGCCCAGAAGGCCATCGAGTCCAACCCCCTGCTGTTGCAAGATACCAATTTACACCATCCCACTCAGATGGCTGTTCAATTTCATCTTGAATAACTCTAGTGTGGGAGAGCCCCCCACCTCTCTAGGCAACTGGTTCCACTGTCCTATTGCTCTGACAGTGAGGAAACTTTTCCTCTCTATATGTCTGTTCACGTTAGGGAAGGTCAAAGGCAGAAGACAAAAGGGTAGACCAAATATGATATGGACTGAAGCCACAAAGGAAGCCACAGCCTTGAACTTGGAAGAGCTAGTCATCATGCCCCTAATTGGACAGAGAGCGCCTAGCTTCAGATATACATGCTCTGGTAACCTTTTGCAATGCGCTGTACATAGGATTGCCCTTCAAAATGGTTCAGAAACTTCAACTGATGCCAAACAGGGCTCACAAGACTGTTAATGCTCACAAGAACAAATTATGCCAGTCCTCTTCCAGCTGCACCGGCTGCCAGTTGAAGTCCAGGCCCAATTCAAAGTGCTAGTACTAATGTTCAAAGCCCTAAATGGTTTGTGGCCAGGTGATCTGAAGGAACAGCCCAGCCCATATGTACCTACCCAGACCTTGAGGGCCCTCTCTGAGAGCCCCTTCCAAAGGAACGAGGCATGTGGCTACCAGGGGCAGGGGCTTTACAGTTGTGGCACCCTGGCTGTCTTCCAAAAGGTATGCCTGGTGCCTACTTTGTATTCTCCTTGGCACCAGGTCAAGGCCTTTTCATTTTCCCAGCATTTTAACAGTTTAACTTTATTTTAATATTGCATTTTATCCTGCTGACTCAATTGCAATTGCTGTTGTGATTTTGTTGTTTTATGCTTGTGTGTGTGTGGAGGGGGGGGGTTAACTTTTGTTAACTGTTAAACTAAATGTGACGTACTTCTGAGTGACTCAAGGGTGATTTGATGATCTTACCACATCAACAAGTGGAGTGAGACTGGGCAGCACCTGAGTAGCACAGCAGTGGGGACTACTGGATCTTCCATCATAGCCTGCAGACTATGAAAAGGCATGAACAGGCCGGGATCCAAACCTTGGTCTAGCATTTCCTCTTGCCAGCAGGAGCACTCCCGGCGCAGTCTCTTGCTTTGGATGCTCCAGCCCCTGGAGAAGCAGGGTGGTGGAGCGGGAAGCGATCTTCACTGATTCTTTAAAGCCCTAGGCACTGCCTTGCACAACGTTGCGAGTCTCTGAAGTTTCCAAATCAGATGGGGGAATAATACGGCACAGAATGAGGGAGAAACAGCACAGATCACCTCCTCCCCGCTTTTTCTAATGCAGCCTGTTTTCTTTTGGAGGTGCTGGGCTACAGTGTTCAGCATATGTCAACTGAGTTGGCTGGGGGATGCTGGGAGTCGTTCAACACTTCTGGAGAGCACTTGGGACAGGTTGAACTAGCAGAAATGCCCTTCTGGCTCAGAAACTTTCTGTGGATGGCATTCTCACTTTCTTGCGGAGCTTCAATGGTTTGGGTATTTTAAGAACTATTTCAGTAAAAAAATGCTCAGTTCCCAAAGTAGCAAAGTATAGCAACCCATGTTTTGCAACTACTTGTGGTTTTAAATAAATAAATGCAAGTGAACAGAGTGATTCATTTCTCTGCTTTTCAGGAGCTAAGGAAGGAAGGAAAGAAGGAAGGAAGCTGAAGAACAAGCTCCAAATGTTTCTGTTTCATGCAGAGTGCCTCTGAGTTGTGCAGCCAGTCTGTGTTTCCAGCAAATCTTAGTGCCATCTGTTGTCAGAAAATGGTGTATCAACAGATAGAGCAAACGCACCACTGTTATGAATTGAGGAGCGTGAAGCAAGCAGTCCTCTGTTTCAGCAGGAAGTCTCCTCACCTCATGCCCCCCTCCCACAAAAGCATTCCTTTTGTCAAGTCCACTGCTTTGGAAGGACTTCCTCTCTGTACACAATGAAGGAAATAATAGGAAATAATTGAGGAGGGAATATGGGGAGCCATCCTTTGATTCTTCCTTTGACAGAAGGTTAGCCTACGTACAGGACTGTGTTGCTTTATTATGAATTAGCGGGAAAGAATGATCACTCACTGAGCTCTACTGCTTTGTACATAAGACGCCTGGTCCACCTACCGCAACCGCAGCTCTCTCCACAGTGGCAAACAGCATCTCCCCGAGTTTTGGGACACAGTCTTTCCCAACCTGACCTGGAGATACCAAGAACTGTGCTCTACCACTGAGCCATGAAACTTCCCCATGAGCACTGTGAGAAAAATCAAGTCCATGCAAGGACCTACCCTCATCTCTGTCATGGCTGTCATAGTTTATGGAACGGCCTGGACAATGTCCCTTTTGAAGCCAGAAAGGTAAGTGGTCACCAGCAAATGTAATGAAGAAAAGCTCCCTGCCCCCTCCCGGTAGGACTCTGTCCCACAATAGCACTGACAAGAAAGTAAGTCAGAGGATGGGGACCCTATGCCAGGTTATGCTGCCAGTAGGAGACTATGTCTTTAGTAGCTGTTTTAACAAGAATTTTTAATAAATGCACTTCCTCCTATTTATACACCAAGGGACTGATCTTGGCTACACACAAACATCTGATGGCAGCTTGTCCCAACCCCTAACACCTGAGAACATCCAGGTGGGTGACAATAACTCCTTAACAAGACAGTCAATTATCATTAGTCATATGCAACCTGAAGGCAGATTCAACAGGCAGGTGAATCTCAGAAGCAAGCTGAAACAATACCCAGTCGCCATGCTTATCCAAGCCTCATAAGTCTTCCTTCCACAATGACAGAGGAAACAGAGCAAAATTCACAGTGTTTCAAACTGTGCCAGCACTTGTGACAGATGAAGCAGCTCTCAGGGTCACTTGGAACAAGTTGGACTGTGTGACAAGAGAGATGAAGGGAAGTACTTCTTCACACAGCATATAAAACTGTGGAATTTGCTGCCATGGGAAGTGGTGATGGCTGCCAGTCTGGATGGCTTAAAAAGGGATTGGACAGATTCATGAGGGAGGAGGCTATCAGTGGCTACTAGCCTTGCTGGCTCTGTGCTACCACCTATCAGAGGTGGCATGCCTGCATAGACCAGTTGCTGAGGACACTGGGCAGGAGGAGGTCTTGCACCCATCCTGCTGGAGGGATCCTGTGGGCAGCTGGTTTGCCACCCTGTGTATGGAGGGTTGGACTGGATGGACCTTTGGTCTGATCCAGCATTGCTTTTCCTATGTTCTTGGATGCATAGGCCTTACCTTCTGCCTACAGCAGAGACTAGGGATGTATTTTGACCAAAGATTTGGTTTGAAACCCAATTTGTAAAACAGCCCAATTTGCCTTGGATTGATTCAGAGGTCCCCTGATTTGATATGGGAGTGTAGATCTTAATGTGGAAATCTGAAGTTGTGTGCCTTCCCTTGACTTTCTTAGAAGTCAACAAACAATATTAGATTTTTTGGAATTGTGTAAAATTTGTATGCATGGTGAAGGATGAGATGAGGAGATCAATAACTCTGGGAGGTTTTGTGCTAGGTGCCTTTAACTTTTACAATCCATTTTTAAAGACAATTTTTAAAAATCTTGGTAAAAGTAGATGAAAACTGTAGGCATAGCTGTCTTTCTCAGACGATCAAAACGGTCAAATTTCGAGAGAGGTTATTTGCGTGCAAGAAGTGCCTTTGAGGCTTGTGATAAATTGCATAGAGGTGGCCCTGGTGTGTGTGTGTAGGGTTTTGGGGATCTGTGTGGAAGGGGAAGCCTTAAACTTTTGGGGGAAATTATCCCCTCACATGGTTTCCTTGACAATTTGTATAAAAATATCATACATTGTAGAGAGCAAGAAGGCTACAGAAATGTAGAAAGATGCATGCAGGAGCTCAGGAGATATGATGAAAAACAGTTTAGGGTTTGTTGGCACTAAAGTCACAGATACTGTGCTAGGATAGGTATTGATTATGGAAGTGACAAAAGCAAAGGAACCTGAACATCCAACACTTTCTGAGCAAGCACCCAATGGTACATCCTCTCAGGTACCACAGAAAAGCTTCTTGAATGCTATTCTCCTTACAAAGAGCACTAGATAATTGGGACAGTCTTGCAATATACTACTCCAACATCTGTACCTCAAAGCACTGGGACTGGAGAGCCCTGCTAAAACCATTCACTAAAGCTGCGAGTCACAGAACTACACACCATTTCTCTTCTCCTCCCTGTGTTTCTCCCATAAGGAGAGCTCAGGGAGCATCAAGTTTTTGCAGAAGTACTGTCAATGTCTCTGTGTCTCTCCAAATCATGAATGATTCTTCAGGAAGTTTTAAATTCAGATTTGGTTTCCTTCAGTCAAACCTTGCTTTGATTCAAGACACTTCCAAAATCATTTGAATTCAAAGTACACCACGGCAGAAACATTTTGTGGTGTTCTTCCTACAGTGAAATGTACAAATATTAATAAAATGTGGATAGTATGTGGACAGGACATGAAGCAATCTACTTGACTCTACTTCAACATCAGATCAGAAAGTTAGCAAGGATGTCCATGAGACCTAAGAAAAACCTAAGCTGTGTCTAGAAATAGGCTTATGAAAGCAGTGGTGATGCATCAGTGACATCACAAAAGGCCATGTGAGCAAACTACCATTTCTGAGTGACGTCACAAAGCCCTGTAACTCAGATACAACAGACTAGGCAAGAATCAAGGGAGACTACAGCTTGTCTTGTACTTCACAAGAGGAGTAGAGCACTTTCTGACAGGTAGTAAAAAAACAAAAAATAGAGGACTTGTTTCTGACAGCCATTTAGATATCCAGGCAGCTGTGCCAGCGAGCCTCATCTCCCTTCATGGAAAGGCAAATGAAGGAAGAGCAAATCAGGTAAGAGTTTCTGGTAAATACAGTTATTGAGCTATATCTCAAAATGCCTGGAAGCAAGCATAGCCTAAGACATGGGTGGGCAATCTCAGGCCAGACAAGGGGCAAATCTGGTCCTCTCAGGCTCTAATCTGGCCATCCAGGGTTCCCTGCCCTGTTTGTGTTTGTGACCCCCTCCATAGTCCAGAAGGTCGATGTGCCTCTCTTGCAGCTTAATGACAGTAAAAGCTTTAAGCTACAGTATGCTGGTAGGGATGGGTTGACCCTGTTTTCCTTTGGCCCTGCTCCCTCTTGACTTCTACCCCACCCACTATTAGAATGTAGGCCCGGAGAACTCTCAAAAAGAGTTCATTTCTAGCTTAGAGAATGGATCCCCCATGGATAACAGACCCTGCATCTTTCCTATCTTTCTGCCCTCCATTCATTCATGGAAGTACATGAAGAGATGGGGAGCCAGTACAGGATTGGCATGAATGTGATCCAGCAGAAGAATGGGAAAATTGTTGTTTAATTCATGAATAAAGGCCTGAGTTGAGACTCATACTTTAATGTAAAGGTCAGCAGAAGGGCGGTCTGAAGATTACCTGCAGAAGAGAGATCTGTGGCAGGTCAGCAGAGATATCTGACTCCTGTTCCTTGTAGCAACATTTCAGCGGCAATGCAAATAAAGAAATGTTCACTGAAGCTAGTCCTTCAGATGTCTTAAAGTTATTTTCTGTCACTCACCTTTGGTGTCTTGGGGGCCAGGATCCTTTGTGGGGTGGAAATCATGTTGGATCTGGCCAGTTGTATCAACACTGTTAGGCTATTTCACCACACAGAAAGCAGAAATTTGACATACCTAGTCAAAGACTTTCCAGTTACTAGAAATTGACTTTTCATAACTACTGCTGAAAAACTAAGAAGGAAGCTATGTTCGTGACCATATTTTGCTGCATTTTATGAAAATTTATAATAGACGTATCACACATAATAACTGAGATGCTCAGAGAAACAAAAATAATGCTGCTGAGCATCTCTTTTGATTGCACTTGTATTTGGCGGTAACTTACTACTTCATTCTCAAATGACCTTCCACCGGCAAAACAATTTTACAGCTCTTTTGCTTGCAATAGTATTTATAACACAAATTGTGACACAAAATGTTGATGGAAATCAAAATGACGCAAATATTTCAATGTGTCATGAGAAATGAAAAGAGGGTATAGCTTTATTTTTCAATCTCATCTTCATAAAACTTCAGCTATTTAAGCTGTTGAATTCTCTGTACAAGATTTGCAGGTGTGCTTCTTCACAGATATAATCCTAATTAAGACACTCTTCAATCCTGAACAAGAACTAAAAAACACCGAAACCAGTAAGACATACTTCTGCATTATGTCCTCAGCCAACATAAAAGCGTTGGCACTCTGTGCAAGCAAGTATTGAGCAATGCTTTCTGAATGCATGCAGCTTTCCAGGAAACTAAAGAGGATTGAACAATCTGTATTCAAATAGAGCTATGTGTGGAGTTGACCCCCAAAGTATTTTAATGCAGCCATAGGATCTGGGCACATGTGTTTAGAATTAAGGGGCTGGCATTTTGGATAGATCTTCATAGATGTTCACCTTACATTAGGGAACATAACCTGAAGACCCAGATTCATACTGAATCCTCAGGCCTATCTCTAGAGCTGATCTGATTTTTTCTAGAATTGGTCTGATTTTATCCCCTAAGAAAATGCGTAAGATTTTTTTTCCTTTTTGTCCAACCCCTATTTGTGTCCTCCTACCCCAAAAAGAAAGCCTCTGTGCAGAATATTCTCTGAATATGCCCCATTTGGGGGACATGCCACCTGCCCACCATCTCCATACATATGATGCCCCAGGATGATGCTATAGGTGCTGGACACTGCAGAGAATGGAAACTGGTGGCCAGGCTGAAGAGGAAAAAGATATAAACCACTTGCTCTTCCCCACATCTCCCTAACATTTGTATTAGGGCTATATATTTTAGTTGTAGTTGTTATTTTATTATTCTTATTTTCAAAGTTTGCGCTATTGAGGTTTTATTGATTACTGGAAACTGACCTGAAAGTCTATTGCTCTTAAAGGTGGCCTATATAATAAATAATACTAACTATATTTAAGAGTCTAATCCATGTTGGTGACAGCAAATCATTCCCTTCCCACTGCTATAAAGTTCATACAAGAGTCTGTTTTATGTGAGCCTGGAGGCAGATTACACTGAAAGCCTTGGGAGGCAGGGATGGGTGTGAAACACACTCCACTGAGTATTTTTAATGGATTTACCCAATCAGCCCTTCTCAAGTGCTTTAGTGAGTTGAAACAGTTGTCTTCCAGATTTCAGAGTTTTGTAAGCTTTTCAGTGCAGCTAGCCTTGGGAGAAAGGCACGTATCCCAGAAAAATGTACTTTTGTGAGAAGTACACAAAAACCACATTTCAGCTATATATAAGTATCTGGAAAATACAGTTAAAACATGCACAAAATGTGTACATTGATGTGCATATTAATCATACAGAAATGTATGAATTACCATACAGGGGTTTTTTTGTTTAAAAATGATGTGCTTGGGCAGAAACAAGGTGTAAGACATTTAATCTTACAAAATGTCAGTGAGACTAATCCAAAATATTTTTAGTAGCAGTTCTTTATGGCAAAAATAAGACACACAGAATATGCATGGCTGCTGTCTTTGAGAAGGATTTGAGTCTTTTGTTCCCTGTTCTTCTACAAATGCAAATGATATAATCATCACATGACTAGTGTCACATCACATGACAATCTATTATGTGTTGCTACCAATGAAGAGTTGTCACGTTGTACAAACAAAACCTATTCCTGCAGGAATTGAAGGTAGCAAGCCACCCTGACAACTCATGGCTTGTGGTAGGGTTTATCAAAGCCACAATAGGACTGTGTGTCACCTGAACCTGAGCAACCTCGGTACAGGTCATCAGTTAGCAACTTGTTGGTGACACAGACACACACAGCTCTGGAACCCCTCAGTGCCAGACATCTCAAAAGTTCCCAAATGGCACTTGGGAAGTTCCCAAATAGCACTTTGCTACAGCTGCAAGCTGCTTCAGACTTGTTGTGGCTTTTTACCTTTGAACTTTTTAAAAAGGATCTCTCTTTTGACAGCTTTTGTGATTCCTGTTTGGACAGCTACAGACTGTTCCTTTAAAGAAAGGAGGGGCTGCTGATAGTTGCCTAACAATTAAAAATCCCATTTTATTACATTTTGCTATTATTATCATTATTACTACTATTATTTTACAAAATTTCAGTTGCACTTATGCAAGGGTGGACACCCACAATGGCACAGGAGAAGGAATGGAGAAGCTGGTGAGCGATCAGCAGGAAGGAGCAACCTGCAAGAAAGTGGAAAAGTCCAGCAAAAACACACCCTCTATTGACCCACGGAGTTTCAGATTATTTATTTCCCCCTTTGTTTACACCTGATGGCTGTCAAGTGTAACCAAAGGCAGAAGAGATCAGCTCATGAAAGTAGGTGATGGTTTGTTCACCCCCTTTGCAGCAATTCCTTGTGTTGGGTGTGTTTTTGGACTCGTGTTATAAGGATGCCCTCACTACAGCATTTGTTCCCAAGGTTTTCCACCTAGGGAACATGCAAACGTACAAGCACATGGGAGTAGTTAGGTTTGACAGCTGTCAAATGTAAAACTCTAAAGTGGGATTTGGAAAGCTTTTAAAAATGGTTGCCAGGAAACTATATAGGTAAGTATATTTAGCTCCACCTCAGCAATAGAATGCTAAGTGGCTTAAGCAAGCACATGCACTTTTTAAAATCAGGGCTGTTAAATGTTGTGTCTGTCCCCATGTTAACTACAGTACATTTGGATTTCCACAATTCCTTGCTGAAATTGCTGGTCCAGGCTTTCTCTTTATCCTTATTGAAAACTGGAGCTTAGGCCAACACCTGTTTGTTTTTTAATTAAAAATGAGTGGATCTGAAAGCAGGAAATGGAAGAAATTTAAATGGGAAGGGACAAGGGTAGTACTTTAGTTTTGAACTACTGCCCTGGCTGTGGCTCTACAGTGCAACTGCAAACAGAATTTCCGGTTCTGAACCACTAAATAGCAAATTCTCAGCATACTGTATTCAGCCTGTCATAAACAAATATTCTAGGACTAGAAGCATTTCCAGATTTATATTCAGCACTAAAAACAGAGACATATCAATAACAGTAGGTCCTTTTAGAGTATTAGTCCCTGGCTTGGTATTCACTCCTATCTGGGCTGCTGCATTGCAATGATTACAATAAAGCTGAACTGTGTGGAAAAGGAATTAATGTACTTCTTTGGCCTTACTCCCTGGTATGTGCCAGATGCCCAGCTTTTGCAAGGCTATTCAAATTTATAAACAAGTGTACATTTTTGAAGATAATAAAAGAAAAATACACATCTGGGACAAAACATAATTAGAATCAGAGTCATAAAAAGATGAAAATGCAGACTACAGTTTAAATCTGAATTGCCATGCTAGGCCAAGCTTATTTTATTACATACATTCTGCTTTCTAAGTACTAGTTAAGTTCATAATGTAAACATGAAGCATACAGAGTTAAAATTCAAGGCCACAATATTTCTGATTGTCCCTTTTTGTGTCTTTGGTTGGCCGAGATCAACTCGTAGTGTATAAATGCATAAGTTATATAATTATTATATAAAAAGAAAAAAATAACGTTGACTTGTATATTTCATTCTGACAAACGCACAGCGTTCGCGACTCAGAAAAGAAAAACTGGCGCTGCCTAACAAAAATATCTATATGATTTCAGACTTTGGCAACTGGGGATTGTCCCTTACCTTCAAGAAGTAGAAAACAAATTCCCTTAAGAAGAATGAGGTCCTAAGCGTTAATCTTAAATATTAGACAATTCCAGTTTTACATTTTTATAAAGAGATGCACACTCTGGTATTACTGCTTTCCCCTTTTTGGACTTTAAAAAATCAAGTCTTTTCTTTGATAATACTGGAAATGGCATAATACTCAACAACAATATTTCTCAAGTCCAAACAAGTACTTCTTCATAGTCCGAATACTGTCCAGTTTCAGTTCCCCCATCCTCAGGGGAAAAGTTTCTCCTTCTCGCTTATCACCCTTGTCCTCCTCCTCACTCCTTTCCACTTCATGTATCAGACATAAGGTTACAGTAGTGCTCATGTGCAGCTCTCATTCATTTCCACGGGGCTTGCACAGAAGAACTTCCTGACATATCGTGCCCTTAGTCTACCATCATACTCTTGCCCTTTAGCACATCCTCAGTCCCAATATTTGGCTCAGAGCTCCTTAACACTGTCAAGAAATCTTAGCTTGCCTTGTCTTCACAGTTTGAAATGGCTGATCCCCTCCTCTCAATTAAGGGATGCATTTATATTCATCCCAGCTAAAACTGCTGCATTCAAAATCAGGTTCTGCTCTAGACAAATAGTTATGACACTGTTCTGTCTGTTTGCTTTAAAAATACAGGGAGCATTTTTATGCATTCATATATTCATACGTATCATACCCCAGTTCATGGCTGAATTATTCTTATATTGCTGTAGAGTCCCAGTTTGCATTAGCGTCACACATGATGTGAAAGCTTATAAACCTTTTCTGACTCCAATGTTGTGGTTTATCATTACATACTTTTATCTAGAACAGTATTTCAATGTTTGATCTGTAGATTTGATGTCAACATACTCTACATAGTAGCATCTTTAAACTTTTTTAACACTCTCCTGTAATCCTTATAAAAACACTTTTATATGACATATTTTGGTCCTATTCAACCTTGTCATGTCTTTTAGGCACTTTTTGTTCATGTTCTCCAATAAAATTCAATATAATTCATTGCATTCCATGGAGAAATATCCTTTGAAAAATATTTTTCTTCCTTTAGTAGTAAGTGCCAAGGTGAGAAGGCATATGGGTGGCTGGAAGCCTAGTATTAGGATAGATACTTCCAGTTGGTGAATTCCAATATGGAGTGGGTCCGGCAAAAAAGTTGGAAGATGTGACAGGCAAAGCAGGAGCATGGGGAGAAACAAAGTTCATTTTCTGGGGGTGTGCATGGTAGGAGCTCATGTAGGGCAGGTCTGAGGGATATTTGTACATTGATGATTCTGGAGGATGTGGCTGGAGGGCTTGAGCAATTCCGTGGAAGTCAAACTTGTAGGCATAACGCTTACCATGGACTTTAGTCATTATGTTTTTGTCATAGTAGTAACGTAAAGCACGACTGAGCTTGTCATAGTTCATGTTGGGCTTGCTCTTTCTTTCTCCCCAGCGTCGGGCGACTTCATCAGGGTCAGTCATCTTGAATTCTCCATTGGTGCCCTCCCAGGTGATACAATTAGAATTGGAGCTGTCTGACAGGAGCTCCAACAAGAACTGCCACAGCTGAATTTGCCCACTCCCTACGGGCAGAAAGGAAATAGAGGGGGAAATAAGTAAGAGTGAGAGCTAAAAACATTCTGGTACGCATTTTCACAGATGTGGGCAACTCATGGCCAGTGGGCCACATGTGCCCCTCAGGCAGCTTCCTTGTGGCCCACAGGCCTCCCCCTTCCTGGCTACCTAGTGAATTAGCTAGAATTGTCTGAGGAGTGCACTGAAACGAGGGCTGGTCCATGACAGGACTGCAGTGATCCCTTTAATGACCAGCTGATAAGTGTACATGATGGTGTGCCTGTGCTTATAGTTATGGCTACTTTCCAACAGTTTTCAAATAGGGTTTCGTGGTATGATGAGAGCACAAAAATATTTGCTATAGTGACAGAAACCAGATTTATATTATTTACATTTCACTATCAGGATTACTAATGGTTAAAAAACAAGGGGCGGAACAGTTTCAGAATGGGGACCAAATGGCCTCCACTTGGTCTGTTGTGGGCCAGATTATGTTAGGGGGCCTAGGCAGGCCCTTGTCAGCTGGAGCCATGGCCACACACCCCTGAATTCAAAATGTGGGTCTAGGCTTCTGACATCATCTAGCCCCCTGTCAAAGCACCGAGGATACTAAATCTAGATTTAAGGAGAGATAGAGTTGCAAAAATTCTTCCGTGAAACATGGGCAACCCTTTTACACTGCAGTACAAATGCCCAGTAATGTGAATAGTAAAGAGATTTCTTTATAGCACAATCCTATATGTGCTTATGTTGAAGCATGTACACTGAGTTCAATGGGAGATAGAACTCTCAGTAAATATTCTTAGGACTGCAGTCCTTTAGGCAGTAATCTTAGATTTACCTAGGAATAAATACATTGAACTCACTTGGGAAGACTCCATTGATAATTTTAAGTAATTACAGTTTTCCTCAAATAGTAGCCTCCACACCATGCGCCAAATTTCTTTTGTAACCACGGAACTTTCAAACAGTATCTCAGATAAACTGGGTTAATTTCTTAGATAACTCTGTTTTCCAGTTTGCTCCTGTTGCCCTTTGGCTCATTAATTATTTTCAACATCATTTCAAAATGACTGAACTCAGAGGAACACAAGATATCAAATTCCATCACTGGTTTAAACTTGCAAGAAAATTCCATTTTGTAGATGAAACCCATAAAGCAATGGTATTTCTTCATACCTGGATTTGCAAGACGGCTGCTGGTTGGACCAAGAATTTGGTAGGGATCTAGACAAAGATTAAAATTGATTGAAAGAAATAAGCATAACCAAAGCTTTGTTTTAAATGATATTTTCAATGCATTTCTAACTTGAGTTGTGCTAGTTGGCTGAAGATAAGATGCAACTGAATCCCGTGTGCCAGTGTAAGTCTTCTTTACAACAGCATAACGTTTTGGTGGTGATCTAACTGCAAACCAGTATTCCTACCATTGTGACACAATTACAAAGGCTTCAGAAACTGGGATGGGCAGAGCAGGAACATGGAGAAGACTGTCCAGGATTAAGTGCTACAGCCGTCCCTGGCACAAAGTTAAAACAAACAGAATGGCTGCTGTAACTAAATCTATCCCATTAAGATGGATGGCGAGCCCTTGAGCAGTGCCATCTTTTTGTTGTGGTTCAGCTACTATGCTTTTGGAAGATGTTTGGTGGCCAGTCATGTAGCCACACCCATCAGCAGGCTGTGATGATGAAGAAAACTACATGGTACGCTGCTGAGTCTTTGACTTGTGAGATTAAGAACCGGAAGATCTTTCGGAATGAATGAATTAGTGCCTTCGGCTCCCTCCAGGATAGGATGGCCAAAGTTGAGGGTCTGCACTTCAGTCAGTCAGCCTCTAAAATGGCATCAGGGATGAAAATCTGGCAACTCCCTGTCCTTCTGATTCAATCCACTGGCAACTGTAATGGGCAGAATGGAGGGGATGGATAAGGTCTGGTTGGATCTGCAAATGCTGGTAATCAAATAAAAAAGAGAACCATGGCAGAATGGGATTAAGGGGGCTGGCAAAGTGAAGGTGTTTAGACAGCTATCTAAATATGGCTAACAATATTTCTAACATTCTGTGACCAGGGACCGATCCTAGGACCTCTTGCCTGTTGCGCTTCTGTGTTTCTCTGAGCTGTATGGCTGAGGTCTTTCCATGCATGTTTCTTGGGGAAGGGAAATGTCACAGGTCAGCCCTCTGTGACATTATGAAGCTGCTACAAAATCCTCTTCTCTGTTTCTTTGGCTGGAGTGAAATACTGCAGAGCAATGCCACAGCACACTGCCTTCTTAAGTATAAGGTGAGGTCACAACTCCCTTTTCTATTTTAAAATGCAGTCAGCCAGAGCTGTGATAGGTTGGCGACATTTTCATCTGTCTAGGCAAGGTTTCCCCAGACTGGTGCTGTCCGAATGTGCTTGACTGCAACTCGCACAATATCCAGGCATCCTGACCAGGCTGATCTGAGATTCTAGTTTCCTAGTACTAAGCTACCTGACAGCTCATGGGATTGTCTCATATGAGCTTGCAGTTGCTGTTGCAGTTATTCCCTGGCTTCCCTGTCCATGTTGCCTTATCCCTTTCCTTTCTCTAGCACAAAAGAAGTGTGTGCAGCTTTCTCAGTTCCCCGTACATGGAATCCCTGCTTTCCTTATGTGACCTGAATCCTTCTGCTAGGCAGGGAGGAGCCATGACAGCCACAGGGTTTACATGCAGGCTTCCTACCAGCCCCAGGGCCTCGGCCATTGAACCAGGGGTGTGCAAAGAAAAATCAGGCTGCCTGAAAATGAACGGAGGCCCCTTGAGCGGGCTATTCAAAGAGGTGGTTCAGTTCAAAAGAATGCTTGAAGGGGCCAAATTCCTTCCGCCTACTGATCCTGGCCCCCAAAGGAGAGGCTTACCGTGGGAGCAGAATGGCAATGAAGATCAAAAATAATTAATGAGGCTGACAGGACTTGCAGTTCAACCGTCACAATCCCAAGCAGAATAATGTGCTACAGCCCTCCATGCTTTAGAAGTGACATGGAGGAGGGAAAGCTCGCCTAACTTGGCTGCTGCCTGAGCCTGTCCTTACCTTCCCCAGAAAGTAAGCTTATTCCCTTGTCTCCTCTCTCCCCTGCTCCCCTTGCCTCTAAACCCCATCTCTGTAGCAGTTCTTGCTCCCTCAGAAACACAGCTGGTGTGGGTCTTTGTGTACCAGCTGAAAGCAGGAAGGATTTGGCACATGGAGCTCAGTTATGAGAGCTCATTCCTGATCTGGCAGCTGGGTCTCCAAAACATCCTATCACTGTAGACTCAGTCTAGCAACCATAAGTTATCTTACAGTGTGCACATGGCATCTATCCACATCTCTGGTTTTAAAATATGTTGTTTGAAATGTCACAGTTAAGACACCCCATAAAATAATAGTTTAACTCTAGGACAGTTTTCAGTAATGACTGTTAACTGCCCAGCTCTGCTCAAACACTGTTCCAAACATTCCAAACACAAACAGCAAAATGGCATTCACTATAGACATACCTAACTGAGGACGCTGATCTTCTGTTTTGGGCACAGTTGAAGATGATGCTTGGGCAGCTGGGAAACAAAACAAAGCAACACATTCACCTGTTTTTTCCAGTTTGAAATTGTCTACTAGGCCTATCAGTGTCAGGGAAACTATGAATAGTTAGTATAGCAATATGCAGATACTTGGTACTTTATGCAGATATTTAGTACTTTAATAATTATCAGATATAATATGAAGTTAACTGCTTTGTGAACAGGAGGTACGTACAGCTGAATGTAGGTACAGCTGGATGGATGTAGCTTCTGGTCACAATTACATAATGTACTCTGGACTGCACAGAAAAAGATCAAATAATTGATATGTATATGCTATTCTGTCATCAGGCCAGAGCCAAGATAGCATACACATGAGTTATGACTGGAAGAACCTTTTACGTAGGGTCTTGAATGGGGTTTTTTGAGTCTAAAATTAAGTGAACGCCACATTCTTCTGGAACGGTATTATAATATTTCCACTGGATTATGACTTGACATGAGAGAACAAAGATGCTTTACCTTTAGATTGGGGAGTGGGATGACTGTGGCTTGTCCAGGCTGACCTCCTAGCTGGTTCATAAGGTATATCTGTGTGAAAATCAAACCACTTCAAGTATATATGACAGAAAGCTGATGAGGAAGAAATCTGACATGACAAATCTCTCCATGTCTGGTGCTTCCTGAAGTAGTACTCCTAATGGTAACAACTCACCATAGTTGATCGCTGCACTGTAGTAAATCTAAATTATAGGTCTTTTCTGCAATAATCCATCCAATTACCACTCTGCAAAATAATCTTTTCCTAAAGTTATAATCATGCTTGTTGTCTGGCTTCTAATCTGCATCCAACTAAACTGATTTTTTCTTGTGCTTATTTTCACTCTCTATGGATGGATGCTCACAGTCATGGATGGAAAGATGAAATTACCACTAAATAGACAACTCAGAGCCACTTTCTTCCCTTCTATATTACACATGTGCTAGAACGAGTTGTTTAGATCCTGTGGCTATTCTTAGCTTTTGTTATAAAGCAGAAATAGGCTGAAATATGATTTGAGACTAGAAATTCTACATTGCTTTTTGGATAAACATTCTAATGAAATTTTAGTGTGGGGTTCATCATAAAGCAAGCTCATTATTCTGCTCTTTCTGAAATGATGCCCCCAGATTCTAATTCACGGCAAGAAGAGGTTGCAGTTGATTTCATCTGAAGCAAAAACAATTGCATATTCCAGGATAAGCTAAATCCGCCACAAAATGTGTTGTACCTGTTAATAAAAAGTCCTCAATTGCATGACATCTAAACATGCCAGTCTCAGCACCTTTATGCTATATGCCACCCTTCCTCAAAGTGGTGCCCTCCATATGATTTGGATTATAACTTGCATCCTCCCTGGCCAGGTGGACAGGGGCTGTAGTTCAAAATACCTGGGGTGGCCACAGATTGAAAAGGCTGATGTCCTGTGCAACGTATACAGCGCTGAATCTAGCGCAATGTATGTGCATGACAAAGTATGAGCACAAAAAGCTTGTCCCAGTGAAGCCTGGCACCCCACAGATGTGCAGGCGACAACTCCCATAATTCCTCAGCTGGCGCACTAGATGAAAGATTTGGGGAATTACAGTCAAACCCATCTGGAGGCAACCAGGTTGGGGAAGGCTGGGTCAATGCTCCTGAATTAAAATTTATTTTATAATCTTCCCATGTTTATGACAGTGCTTTTATAACATCTTTAAGAGACATGTGCACCAATTATGTTTTTAAAATCTTAATGCAAAATAGATTCCTTTAATTATAGGACTTGCTTTGTTTCTGGTTTGAATCAGGTGGCCATTTACTAGTTGATATACATCTACTTGAGAGCAACTTTGACAGTAATTCTACATCAACAACTGATGGATATTCTGAACATCAGTAGGGTATGACCCAAGTGTTTTTGTCAAAGATTGCTCACTTCAAATATCCAAAGGGCCTAGAGCTCCATGCTAATGCTTACTTGATTGTCAGAGAATGATACCTAGATGCATTTAGTGCTTTTAAACACAGCTGGCTCCATAGCTTGGTTTACAACACCAATATTAATAGTAACTTTGTATTAACATAAACTTAGGAGGTCTGGAACAGCTGAAGAGAGAGAGTGTGTGTGCACATGCATGTCCCATCTTTCCACTGGACAACCATCTGTCTTGTGTTTGCAGCCTTCCTGGCATCACGTAAACCTTTGGAGAAGACTTGAGGAGATAACTCCTCCCATGGGCCTTTTTCAGATCAGGAACTGGGGACAACCAGGAGTGTCAGGGGGACGTGTAGCAAGAAGGAATTCGGGAGAAGCCACCTTTATACCAGTTGCTGGGGAACTTGAGTGGCAGGGGGCTATTGCATTCATGCCTACTTGTCCACACAGTGACCGACAGGATCTGGCTGGCCACTGTGTGGCATCCTGCTGTACAAGGTAGGCCTTTGGGTCTGATTTAGCACAGTCCTCCTTATCCTCTATAGGATAAGGTAGGCTTGCAAACACAACTCAAACTTGTTTTTAAATCTAAAACTTTCTGAAAATGAAGCTGAAATGAGTTAAGGTAATTTTAAGAAAATAGGAGAACAGATTGCAGGACAACATAGTAGTGCTTCTAAAGTTCCTTTCTTCTTATGTAATTCACTTAGCACTGTATTGACTTAAGTTGGAACCCATTTTAGACTATAAAGGCCCTTGAAGTAGCTTACAACAGCACTGACATATCAAACATAATTTCTTATTTGTTTTTCTGCTGAAAGAATACATCAAACACTGTTCATGGGGCTTTTTGTTTTTTTAGCTAAGTTGTTTTACAAACACTAATTGTGAAATGCCAAAAGTATGGGTGTTTATGGCAATTCATCATTTTCCGACAGTTTTGAGATTTTCACAGCAGCAAATATTTTCATCATCTATCTTTGGAGAAAAGACAACATAATGACAAAATATCCATTTCAGTTGGAAAGTGTTTGCTTGGAATTTTTTCATTAGTCCTGTCACAGCAGTCTGTGCAATTGAACAATTCCACTGAACAAGTTCTGAGTGCATCTATCTTTTTATATACGATAGTACTATTTTCTAAAGTAGGACTAAAAGCAGCTCAGTAAGCCAAACTGGTGCTTATTGAGGAAACAAAAAACCAGCATACCTGGCCTGCTGGTAATTCTTTGTGTCGCTTCAGGATATACTGAAGTATTTGGGAAAATAAAAGCTGCACCTCCTGCAGACAAGAAGAAAAGAAATCAGAGTAATGGTACATTTAGTATATTTATTGGAAGAAAGCTTCTGTATGTGTATTGGAATTGGACTATGGTAGAGCATCTGATCTCCCTTTCAGGTATTCAATTGAAATTAAGCTCAATTCCAGGACAATACCTTGGCAAGCAAGAAAGAAGGAAAACATATTATTTTCCAATTAGGAGAGGCTATACCTAACATGGCAGCTGGTTTCGTATTTGTTCTGAAATATTAATTCTGTGAGTCCTCCTTGTGGAAGTCACTCGCCTAATACAGATGTAGGCAACATTAAGTTTGCAGGCCCTAGTAATTTCCCCCAACCTGCATAGTTTCAGTTGCTGTTTTGTGGTGACTTGTCATAAGTTGGCAGCTCTGAGGTAAAGCAGTGAAATCTAATGAGACAGGTGTGGCCTCCAACCTCATGCTATTTACCAGTCATTTACTGCACACACCTGCTATCACAGTTCTCAAGCTCAGAATGATGAGCTTTTGATAAGAAGTTTGGAAAATGGATATTATTTCTAGACTATTTAGTACATTTAGAGAAAAATGGAGGAAAATATGTGTGCTTTGTTTAGTGATGGACTAGGACTGGCAAGACCCAGGAAGCTCCAGAGGTGACCCCAGACTAGTCACCTTGCTCCCTTTCAGTCTAACCTACCTCACAGGGTTCTTGTGAACATAAAATTGGGCAAGGTAGGGCACCATGCATACTACTCTAGGAAGCATAGGATGGAAATTTTAAAAAATCAAAGAACATTAACAAAGAAACTACAAAATCCATCTCCTTTAAAAAAAACAGTGGTAAAATCATAATTTTCAGGTATTTTGGATTCAGGGTTGGCTTGTTTCCCATGCTACTTTTAAAAATCATGGGTGCATCTAGCTGTGCCTTAAAATAAATGAACATATGGTGGAAAGGATGACACTTATGTCTACTTCTAAAAGGACAATTGTGCCCAGCAAAACATGGGAACTGCAATCTCAAGTTATTTAACCTTGCATTAAGCACAATTGCCAGTACTTGAATATGAGGCCACCTGGGAATTCTGTGCACACTGCCTTGAGTTTCATTGTGGAGAATCAGGGCAGATATCAATGTAATAAATAATAATTTGTAGAAAATATAGCACTGAACTGCCAGTGAAAGCCCCATTGAGTTTTGAAAAAGATGCCCAGAGCTAAGACCTTGTTCTTCATCTTATAGAGCTGTTATTTCTGGTCACTATAAGTAATTCAAACCCTCAGGCATGATAATGAGATAGCCCAAACATGTATTCTATCCTCTTAAGGAGATTGCTGTTTTCATATATCTGTGATGCTTCCTAATGCATTTCCATTTTAGTCCCCTTAATTGTAGCACAAATTTGGACAAATATATTTGCAAGCACTGAGAATCAGTAAGGTATTTCTTTTTCTTGTCCTTTTTTCCATTTTATGATCTGACCCTGATGAGTTCCTGCATGGTCGGTCAGCTCACAGGAGGAGAAGAGGAGAGCCTGCTTCCTAATTCAAAGGCCTAAACTCTTCCTAACTCCAAGTCCCAGATTGACACCAGATGCCTTTGCATGAGGCAAGGAAGCATGCAGAACTCATGATTCCTCCCTTTATGCTTCTAGACCTTCTGAAATAGAGAGAGATGCACAGCTCCTGATGCATGCCCCTCTCCCATCCATGGACATAATGTACATCTGCTGCGTGTGGGGGAGATATACATTTTCTGTTCCTCCTAGGAGACGAGGAATCACGGGCTAAGGAGGCAGGAGCTACTCATGTCTCTTTCTCCTGATGCTTCTGTTTCTCCTGTGAATGGATCCACAGCAGAAGCCAACTAGAGCTGCTTCAACAGGGTTTGTTGCCTCTCCTCCGCAATGTAGTAGAGGGAAGGATGCAATAACATTGCACTACTTTGCAAAGGCAAAAACACCCTATTGGTAATGGGTTGTTCTGGGGTTCAGGAGTAGGCAGGATCCCCTATAGTCTGCTCCTCTGATCATATATTTTGGGATAAAGGAGGGCTTGCTGTGCAAGCTAATGTATTGATTATTGCATTCATTTCTGCTCCTTCAGCACTGATGTTCTCTGGATGGCTATTGACTATAGACAACATGATGCAACACTACAAAATCAGTAAGAACCAGAGGCAGCAGCACTAAAACATCAAATCAGAAAGTGCTGAAAAACATATGGTGCATAGCAGGTTTGCAGATATCTAGAAGCCCCAAAGTTAAAACAAGAACAAAAAAAAAAAAAAAAAACCGTTTGCCCAGCACTGAAGTTAGAGCAGTGTGAATGCCAGATGAGCATCCCCTATATGGAATAATGCATGCAAAAAGCCCCTCTCTGATGTGGTAGCCATGGTGACTCCAGGCACCATTGTGTTTGTGGCTGCTATGGCACATTCACAGATCTGCATCAGTCAGTCAGTCAGTCAGAGACATTCAAGGCAAACTGCTGCAGGAATATAATTCTCTGCTTGCACAAAGGCTACATTGCAAAAGGACTGGGGAAATTTGCTGTGGTTTAGCCCATTCAGAGGTTTCATTTCACTCTTCTGTGTCAGGGCCAGCTTCTCTCAGTGAGATGATCAGTTGCTTATAGATTTTATACAGTTCTCCCTGTATATATATTTATGTTAATTTAGGGGCAGCTTAAGCTACAACCTTTTCATCTGCTAAACTTCTGTATGTACAGGGCTGTTTTTCTCCAATAAGGGAGCACATTCAAAGATGCAATTCCAGACCTGGAATTGTGCACACTTTTGCTCTTCTTCTTTGTTGTGCTTCATTTAAAGGATGCGAAAGAGGTGAAGAACAATGGTGGGTATATTTTATGTGTGTTTGCTGGTGTTTGTGTTCATGCAAACATGGGTCAGGACATAGAAACATGAACATCCCCTTCATCAGGGCAAAGATGCCTTTCAGGGGTGCTCATGTACAGCATTATCCCCATTGACTGAATTGCAGCATCTGACCCTAAATGTTTTACTGCTTTTGGACTGTGTGTTTGCCTACATGTTTGTGGGAACTTCCATCAGAACTAGAAAGTGTATTGCACCCTTAAGCCCTGCCTTCTTTCCTAATTTACATTTAGCATGCATCTGTTAAATAGAAAGCCTGAACTTTCAAAATATGGCCTATAGGAAGGGGAGCAGTGACAGCATTACCTGTATTTCTAGCATGCATTAACCGTGGAGAGTTTTGTAAGGCCTTATCAACATCATCTGAAGTCAAATGTGGAAGAGGAGCTACAAAACAAAAAGCAACACCAAAACTTTAAAAAAAGATATTCAGACTTATCTTAATAACCATTTTGTTTTTCCTGTTAGGATTGTTTATTGGAGAATCTAGCATCAAATCACTCTTTCTGGAGTTGGCTTTATGATACTGCTGGAAGCAGGGAATTAATTTAATTCAAAATTTTAGAAGAAAATCCTGATGACTAGTAATCCTATGAAAAAGACAATGTCATGTTGGTGTTGCACTACCTGATTTTTTTTAAAAAATATTTTATTTGTTCACATTATTATTACTTAGATCTGTAACATTTTTCATGCCTCAAGTAACCAATCCACTTTATTTTCTGTCTCTTGATGTGGCCTACAAGTTTCATTTTATTAATATTTAGGGGGCTCTTTTTTCATCACCCTCAAGCATATTAACTTCCATTTCCATGAGAGTCTTATAATATACTCTCTCCGTAGTGGAGAGCACATATATTTAATCATGCCTGGAATTTCTTTAAAAATCAATAAATCTATGATCTCATTTAGAATTAGCATTTCTTTCAGCAATGGAAAGAAGAAAAATCTGTGACCAGAAAAAACATTACTACAAATTCTTATGTAGATGCTGTTCATACTGATTTTGGGTCTTTATAATCACTAAATAGTAATCATTTTTCATATTTGAAGTCTACTTATACAACATTGTAAGCTCAGTATTTAAAGTAATTATTTGGAACAAGTCTTAATGTGGAAACACAGTAGACACAACTTTTTATTAACAAAAAGAAAAGAAAATTTCTTACTCTCTCTGAGGTAGTGTAGGTGTGAAAGGAGAATATCTGCATTGTAGCTTGGGGTAAGCCTCTGGAAGTCATCCTTGGTCATCTTACACAATTCTTTCCCATCAATATTCTGAAATAACAAGATGTCCACATCTGGGAGGCCATATTCCTTGACAGCCCATTCCAGCCATTGCCGTACATGATCTGTGCTCCATAATGTGGGATCTGTTTTGAAAAAGCAGGAAGTTTCATGGTGTTATATTCTGGACCACTACTAAATTGATGGAGCTTTTTCTCAAGGCATATATGCTTCCATGATACAAATTTTAATTATTCTGATTAGCCCCTGGAGACTATTCCATCAATAGGAATCAAAATGGGATGATGGGAATGACTGAAGGGTGCCATCTATTCACATTAAATATAGTTAGTGAGAGTTCTACTATTCAGTTAAGTTGAATGGTACCTTTTGCCTTACACAGAGCAGTGAATTCAGTCTGTGATATATACTCAAAAATGTGGCAGAGAATTCATGGTATCTTGAATAGTATCTATCATGAGAAGGCACAACATTAAGACCCAAGGTGCTCTCCTATGCCCTGTTTACTGCAGCCCTTAGTTCCTAACTCAGGGCGTATCGTGAGGAACAATGCACCAACGGCATGTGTATAACATATCCTGGCACTGGTACACAAGGTGCATCTGCTCATGTTGGTCCAAACTGATCTATCAACTTCCTTAACAGAATTACCTTTCAGATGCTTATAATCTTTGACATCTCTCCAACAAGTTTTGCCTGGTCAAAGAAGGGGTATCATCACTGATGTGTGCAGTCTTCAGTGTGTTTGGCCTATCTGAATTATCTGCCAGTGCATTATCTTTTTATGGTCACAACGACCATAAAAAGTCACAACGACATGCTATTTAACTTAACAAGTCATCAGAAGCTATTTGAGCAAAGCTTCCCTAGATAGTATAGCAACTACAAGTGCAGGCAGCTGACATCAGAAAGCGTCCATTTTATCATTCCCTAAAACAGCCTGGAAAGCAAAAAGATTATCTGAATAAGGGTAGAAGGTTATGCAACAAACGTGCAGCTTGACAAATAACTGACAGAATTACAGCTTGCAGTTTTAGCCACAGCTAGTGTTCTTGCAGGTCCTTGCCACTTCTTAACTGTAGGAACATTAAGCAATACAGCAGAAGCAGAAATGCTTTATAGAAGTTATTTCTGTAGTACTATGAATCCTTCTTTCCTGGTAAAATGGGCTCCATATACAAGAATATACCCAAACTGATAAAAATATATAATGTTTTATTATTAATGGTTTATTATTGGTTCATAAGCATAAATCAGAGAACTTAATAACTCAGTTTGATGTACTGCAGCAAATCGAACCCCATGAACATTTGGCAGAGGACCACTTCCACAGTCTGCACCTAACACATGAGCCAGATTGCACCCTGGATTATCATCTATGTTTACATGACTGTTAATTTTCAGGAAGGGAAGTACGCTAATAAATATTTGTATTTAAGGGTTACACAAATTACAAGGGAGTATCTCTGGAGAGTAGGGAAACCACTTTGGTTCTGGATACTTTCCTGACCAACTAAATCACCTCAATGTAAGTGATGCCTTAACTTCATAGTACTAATGTAACTAAGTCTGTAAATATTTTAATGGGCCAGGAAGTTTTGCAAACCCTCAAAGATTAAAAACTAATTTCTTGCCAGTTTTACAGGATGAAAAGGCCCTGAAAAGAAAAATCAGAGATTACGAGTGCAATCAAGGGGTTTTACTCACAAATAAATGTGCTGAATGTGTGTATGTTTGAGGGAAAACTTACTTTCCAACAGTTTTATCGATTTCTACAAACTTTTGATGAAATAAGTATTGCTCATCTGCTCTGGAAGATTTTGATCTTGATTTGGACTTGCATTTCTTAAACTTTGTTATGTCCCATCATCATCCATAAAGTGGTTCTCTCCTTCCCACTTTAAGCACCACATTATCATGTCAATGGTTTCATGTAGGAGTACATTTAAACAACTTCTAAATTAAAACATAGCTTCATCTCTTATCCAAGGTATCTTCACAGTAAAAGACACCTCAGAGACTCTAACCCTGCACAATCCTATGACTGCTCACACATTATTACATAGCAGGCGTCTGCTCTCATTTTGCCTCCCAAAATTCAGTACTGCTATTCTTGGAATGCTAGTTGACTTTGGGTTCTAGTACCATTTGTTGTGAAAAAGGCTTTCCATAGTTTCCTGTAGTATTTTCATCCTTGTCTCATGGATAAGGATGTCAGAGAAATCTTTAATGGAAACAAATGGATTCCAAAGCGGACCAACTTATTTAGAGTCTCACAGATTCCTGAGCAAGGTGGGTTTTTTTAACTTCCTCACATTTTATGCAAATGTAGTTATAGAAAAATATGAGAATGTTTAGTGTTTGTTCTCCATAGGCTAAACTGTGAAAATATATATCTAGGTAGGACTAGTGCACGTGAACACAAGCTCAGGAAACTAAAAGAAAAACATCTGATTCTGTAAATGAGCAGAGAACACAACAAAAGGCTCCTGACAATCTGTGAAATGCAGGTGGAATGGATTTAACATAATCCAAACACCTCTACTTGTGAACTATCTGAACTGTGAAAAGGGGGGTTCAGAGAGCATGGAATACAAATCAGATAAAATAACTGGTCTATTGTTTATTCAATAAATGTACATGTCACTTTATTTAGAGATGCCAAGGTTGCAGTCCTGGGAGTATGCCCATTAACTCAAGGGACTTAGTTTGGAACACACATATGCATGATTACACTGCAAGCCTCCCAGAGTTATTTTTCAGACCCTGAACAGTGCCAAGGAGACTGATTTTCTCCATGTATCTTGCACATCAGTTAAAATAAACATTTCTCTTTGGCTAGTGTAAATCCTATTGATATATATCTGGATAGGTCCCCTTCAAAGCTCCATGGAAGGAAATAGGCTCATTCCATTTGGTAGTTTCTGCGTCGTCTTGTCTACCTTAATACTTCTTTTGTCTGCCTGTTCTCACAAAATCCCAAACGATACTGTGAGTGCTTGTCTATGGGCTGGGTCATACATTCATAACATGATCACGGTGACGTTGCTAATGTGTGAATGAACTAATCTGAAAAGCTGTTATAATGACACAGCCAGCAGGACGTTCTTTTAGGTCCCAATAAGTCCAATGGAAGAGAGCTAAGCACATGATCAAGTCTCCTTTTGTAATCAACAGGGACTTACTCGTAAATGTGCTAAAGCTGAATTGCTTGTGCACACTGAGTTTAGTGATGGCATGTATCCCATTTTAAGAGTTATTTAAAAACATTTATTTTCTCACCTGCTGGAACAATAACTCTCCGTTCATTGGTGGTCATGTTTGGTGGTGGTATATGTTTTTCTTCCATGTAGCTTCCATAGTTCATGCCAACATTATCTGTGTTGCTGGTCATCTTTGTTCCTTTGGCCACACTGCAGTTGTCAGGGGAATTCCTAAGGAAAAATATAAAACTTCCTGGATAATACGTGTTAGAACACATTTCACCAAGCAGAGTTCACAAAAGAGAAGCTGCAGGAGGAGGTCTGCATGACATTTATCATGCAATCTAGTATCTTTCACATAATCCTTTTTTATTTTTTGTATCAACATTAGTTCTAGAAATGTATAACTGGTTTTAAGTTGGTGGATAGTCAGGTTCCATAAAATCCTAAAATATTAGTGGATTTGACTCCATATATAGCAAAGCAAATGCTGGGAAATATTTTGTTAATTTTTAGAAATGCAGCTTAAGACTGGGTGTCCATGCTAATGTTTTAGGCCTAGTAGGTGCAGAATGTTGCTTCTTCTAAACCTTAGAAAACATATATATTTCTCTTTCTACATTAGTTCACAAATCAGCAACAGGGAGCTAGCAGTCCTTACAAGAACTGGAAATAAGCAGAAATACTAGATTCTGGAACAGAGGAGGTCAGTGGAGCTGGCAGAAAGAAGTTCAAGGGACTGCAAACCAGAAATTGGCATTTCTGTTGATTTCCAGGACTCTTTCAGCAGTGTCAACTCCTAGCGACACAAGGGGTCCCAGGAATGCAGGAGGTAGTGTGTATACTACCTATTATAATTCAGCAATAAAATGATACATTCAGGCATATAACCAGCAGCAGTTATGCTCATGTCACACCAGGTTTGCCAAAACATCAGACTGGAGTTAATTCATTCAATTCTCCCAAAGACGTAGTGAAATATTGGTTACCTAAAAGTTACATAACATGATGGTCATTTCTGAGGCTCTGGGCACTTGGAAATAGCTTAATGCTGGGGATTTTGTACATAATTAGGTATTCCCAGAAGCTACACTGGGCCAAATATGTTCAGAGTAACATTTAAGTAACAATAAACACTTTGAGTTGTGCTTGGAAACAGATAGGTCCAGGATCAATATAACTGGAGCCTTATAATATGATAATAAAGAGCTATTAATGTGGTGAACATTCTGTACCATATGTAGCTTCTCAACTATTTTCCAGGTGTAGCCAAATTACAGTGCTTGGGTGTAATCAATTCAAGAGGTTAGCAAGGCATTGATAACTGTAGTAAGAAAAGACAGCACTGGTAGAACAGTAAAGCGAGAACCTGGGCTGTCTTTAGAATTAGACTAGGAGGTATGGAAATTAGAATCCAACACATCTAGAAGGCACTAGGTTGGAGTAGGTTGCATTACACCAAAGCTAAGAGGATGTTAAAGTGCCATGAGTAGTTCTTCATTTTCTTTACTTTCTTGCTGTGTCTCACCTCCATCCCAGTTTTTCACATGTTTCATGGGCATTTACTAAGCAGCAGTGCAACACAGCTTGCAGATACTTAAGCCCTGGCTCAACAGGTGTGGATACCTGAGCCCTACAGAATGAGGGGGCAGGGCTTCCTTTGTATCAGAACGGGCCACTCCTGTGATCTAGATTTTATGCTAATGAATTGAGTATAATAACTTGTTGAAGCTACCTATATTTACATGCTTGCTACTAACCAGTTAGGAAGGCCATATTGTATGTACACACACACACACACACGTATGTTAATTTGCCTTTTAAAGAAATTATAGCTACTTGTCTTTAAAAAGCCTTTAGCCCTGCCCAGGCAATCAATGCTTTCTTGCAAACAGCTGAAAGGAAATTGAAATGGTGGTCTTACAAAGCAGTTAATGTAGTGCAGTGCTGAGATCTATCCACCGATTTCCCAAAGGTTTTCTCATGCTGCAAAAGATGCTTCCACTTTTCTGCCTCATCTCAAATTTGTTTAGATTGAATTTCTTTGAATTATGATTCTGAGCCTGTAGAGCGTGTTGTCCCCTGATCCCTCTCTGCCTATTTCTTTCCTGTTACACATTCCTCCCATCTCTCCAGTATTCTGCAGCTTCTCTGCCTGTTCATATCCCTGATCTTAAAAGGGCCCATGGGAAGAGTCCAGGATGGTACAGACCACCACATGATTGTAAAAAGGCTGTATACTTGCACACACACCTTTGCCCCCTTGTAACTAATGTATGAGCCAGAATCTGACAAGGGGATTACTCCATAATTTTATTTCTCTTGTGTTTTTCCCAAAAGCAAATTTGTTCCATTGAAAATTGTTAAGTAGCATGGGAAAAATCCAGCACAGCACCAGCTAGGATTTTAAGTATGCTTCATCAGAAGTAACCCCTACTCATTTCTAGAATGTATGCTAGCACTGAAAATAAAGGTTTCTAAAAGAGCTCCTGCTTCTTTCAACTATCGGCTGCATTGAAATCATTTACATGTAAAATCATTTTAGCATTCCTTCTATCATAGGACTTTCTTTCAGGTGAAGGTGTCTAGGAATGCAGCTTTAGGGTACAATCTACTTTGTACAGAGACTGAAAAAATGTGCTACAGTTCTCAGTTTTCCCTAGCTGTCCATGTTGACTGGGGTACACTGGAAGTTGCAGAACTTCCCTTCCGTACTTTTTTGTCAACTGGCGTAGCATTGCCCCCTTAATTCATCATTTTTTGAACAAGTTCCCTCCCAGTGATCAGCATTACTGAAACTGGACTAGTAATTAAGCATTTTTTCTTTGCAGCTAGGTCAATCACACCACATGCTTTGAAAAAATATTTTTTAGTATGACAATTGAATTTTAGTACACAAAAAAAAAATATAGGTTTTTAAAAGGAAAAGAGAGTGACTAAACTCCAGTTATGGGGAAAGGGACAGCCTAGGAGGGCTTGATGGCGGCAACACATCCAGAAAATATAGGGAAGCAAAGCATAACTAACATGCCAGAACCCTATAGATTAATCTTCCCACCAGGTGCACCACCAGCATTTTGCCGGTCCACACTGGGATGGCCCTTCCATTTACACTCTGAAAAATGGCCACAAACCAAGACTTTAAAAAATAGGAGGGCAACAGAGAAAACACTGGAATGCAATGGCAGATGGTGTCACCAACTGGATTCTCCATAATAACTAATTGCATTACCACTAAAGGAAGTGAGTAGTGTGGAAGCAACGATATGCTGAAAGCAAATATAATGTGACAACTTCAGACTTTTTTTTATTTTAGATAGACTTTAAGTTACATCTTTGTAATCTCCCTCTCCACAGTAAGGTAAATAATAAATAGGTGTACTGATAAAATTGGTAGGGCCTAAATGAACAATGGGGTGTTATGAAATTTATAACATTACTTTTTTTTAAAGGATCCTGGAATGTAAATAATATAAATCTCTTGCTGCAACAATGAAGTACATCATCAATTTTAGTCTCTACTACTGCCATGGACAATCATGCATTTACAGTACAATAAACACTTTTCAATGTAGCCTTTAAAAGATCAAGTGGTGGCAATCAGTGCTTGGCAGACTTCTTGAGAGTCATTAGGGTGGGTTGCCAAACTGAATATAAACATAGAAAAGGGGGGAAATGCCAAATTAACATTTCTTGTTGGAATCCAGAATCATGTGCTCTAGAATTGTACTGTATAATCAGCTGGGGGAATGTATGATATTAGCAAAGGTCTCCAGACAAAAGCCACAAGGTGAGTTTCACAGTGGGACATCTGATCCCGCTCTATATCCCTAGCAAATATTCTCTCTTTCTACCTCATTTATGCTGCCCTCTTATACCATCTGCATCTAAAAATGAGGGGAACTTGGAAACAAACTTATCAGAATTTTTTTTAAGTTGATTTTTTTTTTAAAAAGGAGTTGCTCCAATATTTCACACAAAAGTCCTAACAGAGTTCCTTAGAACAGAGCCAGATCACTTATACCTGTTCTAAGTATTGGAATGAGAGCCATTTCCATCTGTAATCACCCATTTCTCTTGAGATAAACACGGAAAAAGTAAAGTGAGGAAAAGGTTGGGTCTCCACTTCCATGTCTATATAGAAACAACCATCCTCCATCACTTACTATGTAGCACATGCATTTTGCTACCTGAAACCATGTACTTCTTTGCTAAAAGTAAAGTGCAAATCAGCTCCAACTTTAGATTAGTTTGAGATTGGACCAATCGTACCATTTACTGAATCAGAAAAGGCCAAACTGATACCAAGATGAGAGACTAGGCAGAGGCAGCCACTAGGTTGTGGAGGCTGACCATGGGGTAAGGGCTTCTTTCAGGACAATCTGCTTTGTTTCTGACTAGTCAATGGAAAGAAGATCCAAACACAAAAGCAGCCTGTGGGGAAGTGTGCCCAGTATAAGGAGTGCAGCCTGGCAGTGAACCTTTCATAAATGCAGGCTTGAAGTATAATGTTTTCCTTCACGGAGGCATGTTATTTTACTGTTCTGTAACTAAGCATCACTAGCAGCAGCATCTTTTTCTTCTCCTTTTCTCATCACCCCTCCCCATAGCCTCTAAAACTTGCAAATCTATCTATCTGGTATTTACATTCCAAACACAAATGCACTGTTCTCTTTGACACAGGGTGGGTGTCAAGGGTAGGTGCTGGAGGTCTCCTGCCAAGGGTCCACTGGTATGCACCTGTGTTGTGAAATATGCTTCCCAGAAAGCTTTGCCTGACTCTAGGCTGTGTTCTTTTTGGTGCCAGGTGAATATCTTTTTATTTTACCAAGCATTTGAGTTTTTCAGTTTTTGTTTCAGACCAAGTATTGTATTTTAAATTGTTACATTGCTGCTAGGTGTTCTTTGGGTATTATTTTTATTTTATACTGTGGTTTTGAACATTTGATGTTCATATAAAATGTATCATGTTATGTTTTATGGTTTTAATTATTAAGAACTGGGAGCTTTGGCTCTGGGTAGTATAGAAATGTAGTCAATAAAGTTACTGAGGACAAAACCAAAGATCGCACACTTCTTTTATTCATATCTTGCAATTATATCTCCCCCAGCTTTACTCTAAAGTTGGTGAAAGGCCCCCAGTCCAGACCTTAAAAGTACCCCTACTTCCCCACAAGTCACCTAGACTGGGTCCCCTGCCCCTATTCTATATAACTAGTTGCTAGATGAAGATTTGCTGTAATGCCTGTTTTAGATATCCCTAATTAAGGGCAATTTAGACAGTGTTGTTTTTTTATACAATCTCAACTCAGTTTGGATGGAAAGGCAGGTGTAAATAGCTTTCTCTTGTTACCTAGGTGTAAAAGGGAAAAATCTAAACTATTGATACTCAATGTTAGCTGTATATATGGATCTTCACTGAACTTGTACTGATGACTTGGATAATTTTGTATATCAGAATGACAAGCAAATGCTACAGGCAAGTAACAAAAAATGAAGATAAATCAAAGAGATGCATCATGAGACATTATCATAGTACAACCTTAGTTGTTCATTTAACAAGCCAGGCATAGTGTGAGTTGTTTAACTTATGGTCACACTGGGTGACTTTGGGCCAGTCATTGATTCCAGACTAAGCTACCTCAGTTGTAAGGATTAAATAGAGAGGAGAGGAGGATGAACATGTAAGCCACCTTGAGTTCCTTGCAGGAGTTAAAAAGGCAAGCTATGAAACTAACCAATTTATTAATTAAACTGGCTTCTCTTACTCTAACAGAGCTAATGCTATATAATTATAGCGTTTCTTATAATGAAGAGTGTGGTTGTTTTATATTCAGTGCCTTTCAACCACACTGTATAAGGTTGTTTTTCAGGGTTCTGTGGGTCAGTGTTCAGGCATTGCATTCAATTATTAATTTATTCATCCTTGCTTTACATTCATCAGACCCATCATACTCTGGTGCATGAGAGAGAATATGCTCAGACCCTTAGCATTAAAAGTCTAGAGAGTGAAGAAAGGCCTACAAGTCTGCTTGAATGCCCCCCGCCTTCTACAAACATCAACAAACTGCATCTTGTTTTCAACATCAAGAAGTTATTTCATGAGTCACCTTTGCTACCCATTGCCAAAATACCAAATACAAAAGGGAAAACAAATTTTGTAAACACCACAATTATACATTTCATGTGTGTTTTGAATTTCCCCCCTCTTGGGTGCACGTTTTAATGTGGTTGAGAAGGTCTGAGAGTATCAGAGAAGCCAGGAGCAATGTTGCCAGGAGGCCAGACTCTTTCACTAGGCTAGCCTCAAAGCAGGGTCACCCAAAGCAGAGACACCAAACTAAGAGGCATCACCGTCTTCAGGAAAAACAGTCTCATTAGCAGAAGAGAATGGATAACTCTCATGGTGATGGGGATGGAGAAAGTCCTGAAGGGCAGCTACTGGACAGCAGGAGGAAATGAATGCGAAACTGGCAGAAGATCTTTTGCAGACAAAGGCAGTGATGCTCAAGATAACTCTAGTTAATACTGGGCAGAAGAAGGCAATGGTAAACCACTTGTGAATGTTCTTACCTTGAAAACCCTATGATGATACAATCCAAAATGAAGAAAGACTCCCAGGCTATAAGGCACTTAACTAGCCTCTGGGGAAGAGCAGAGGAAAGTACAAATAGTGGTATTGCTAGTGATGCAACAAAAGGGAAGTCAACAAGCTGTCGTACACAGAGATGAAAGTCTGATGTTGCACAGTACATACAATTGGAACATGGAATGTGAGAAGTATCACTCAAGCTGGACTGGGAATGGTAAAGCAAGAAATGCAATTTATAAATATTACAGTACTTGGTGTGCATGAATATGGAAGCGGACTGGAATGGGACATTTTCAATCTCTCAGTCAGACAAACACATTCCTATTTTGTCTGAAAATGATAAAACTCAGAAGAAATGAAGTGGCTCTCACAGTGAGGCAAAATGTAACACAGGCTATAAATGAAAAGTCTGACCAAATCATGCCAATCAGAATTCATCAAAAATTGATCAACAGAACTGTGATTCAGCTCCATGCTCCAACAGCAGCAGCTGAAGAGGAAGAAATTAAAAACTTTGATGCAGGGGTTCAAGAGGAAATTAATAACACACCAAAACAAGACATGCTAATAATTATAGGTGACTGGAACTCAAATGTAGGAAACAAAGCTGAATCAAATATTGTGGGAAAATTTTCCCTATGGGTAAGAAACAAAGCGGCAGAATGACTCACAGAGTTCTGTCAAGCCAACCATCTGTTTATCACAAATACATATTGTACACACGTACATCACCAGATGGCCAGTTCAGAAATCAAATAGATATGTAGTTTGAAGCAGAAGGTGGAGAACCTTTATTCTTACTGCCAAACCAAGACCAGGAGCAGATTGTGGGAGCGATTGTGAGATAGACAGACAGATAGATATATCAGAGTAAAGCTAAAAAGCATCAGTGCAGAAGCACAGTGCCAAAATATTATTTAAATAACATTCACAAGGAATTTAAAGTCCACATAAAGAACAGATTCACATTACTTCACTGAATGTGAATGAGAAGAAATGTGGACTGAAACCAGAGACTTTATTAGGGAAGAAAGCCAAAAGGAAGATTCCTGTGGTAAAAAGAAAAAAAAGGCCTAGATGGATGAGAGAGAGAAAAACCTCACAATTGCCAAGGACAGGTGAGAAGCAAAAGGTGATATAAACAGGATCAGAATCCTGCATGCAACTTTTCAGTGACTATCCCATAGAAGCAAAAAGAACTGTTACAATGATCAATGCAAAGAAATAGAAGAGAGCAACAAAGAGGGGGGGAAAGGTGATCCAGAAAAATCAAAGGGAAATTCCAACCTAGATTAGGAATTCTGAAAGACAAATGAGGGCATACTATCTGACCAAAAGAAAATAAAGAGAAGGTGGAAAAAATACGAAGAACTATGCAGAAGAGATAAAATCATGGCAAACTCCTTTGAAGAGAAAACCTATGAGTTCACAGCATTAGAAAACAAATTGAAAGCTGCTCTGAAAGCACTTGGAAGAAATAAAACACCTGGAGTAGATGGGATACCAATAGAGCTATTCCAAACGGCAGAAGCTGAATCTGTCCAAACCTAACAAGAATATGCCAGCAAATATAGAAAACAAAATAATGGCTCACAGACTGGAAGCTTTCAATATTTTACTTATTTTATACAGTTACGTGTATTTTATATTGTTATTTATGTATTTTAATTTATTTATTTGTAAGCCTCCCCGAGGCTTCGGCGAATGGGGCGGCCTAGAAATTTTCTAAATAAATAAATAAATACATACATACATACATACATACATACATACATTCCAATCCCCAAAAGAGAAGATACAAAGGAGCACAGCAGCCATAGAACCATTCCATTAGTTTCTCATGCAAGCAAAGTAATGATTAAGGTGTTACAAAAAGAATATTACTGTATATAGAATGAGAAGTGCCCGATGTTCAAGCTGGATTCCAAAACTGGAGAGGCACTCATGTTCATACCACAAATCAAAGCCGACTGCTGGAGTGCAGTAAAGAATTTTAGGAAAAGATCAGTCTACGTTTTACAGACTACAGCAAAGCTTTTGACTGTGTGGTTCCTGAGCACTATGGAAATTCTCTGGAAGTATGGTCATAAAAGAAATGGGTTGATTGTTCTGATCTGTAACCTGTATCATGCACAAGAACCTACAGTCAGGACGGAACATGGAGAAACAGAATTGCTTTCTATAGGCAAGGGTGACAGATAAGGGTGCATTTCATCTTCCTATCTGTTCAATCTGTATACAAAACACATCATTCATAAAGCTGGATTAGGTTCAAGGAAGGGGTGAAAATTGGCAGGAGACACATTGATCATTCAAGATATGTAGATGATACCATATTACTGGCAGAGAACAGCAATGCATTGAAATGACTCTTGATGAAACTGAAAGAAGAAATTGCAAAAGCTGAACTGTATCTTAAGAAAACAAAGAACATGACTACAGAATTGCAGAATTTTACTGTCAGCAATGAAAAAACTGAAATCATGAAAGGTTTTACCTATCTTGACTCAGTCATCGATTTGAACGGAAATTGAAGTCAAAACCTTAGAAGACTGAGACTTGGAAGGGCAGCAATGAAAGAACCAGAAATGATCATCAAGTGTATGGATGCTCCACTGGAGATCAAGGGCAAGATTATCCACACTATAAGAACATAAGTAAAGCCACTCTGGATTTGAGATAGAAATATAAATTGCAGTTCAAATATAAACTGTAAGTAGATAAATATGCACTGGCACCCCGTTTTACTGTTGAAATGCATGAAAAGCAAAAAGCAAAGGGGTGCTCACACTCAGAAAGCGTGTACGGATAGGAAACAGCATGGAGTGTCCACTTTCACATCACTAAAAAAGAGGAATGCTTCACCCAGAAAGGAATGCAAATTATTTACATAAGATTTGCACACACTGAATTATGTACAGATGTGAATGTAGAAATAAACACTATAGTTCAATTAGACATATCACCACACTGAGGAAGTCTGTGACCAACTGGACCATGTGCCTGTTCAGTCTGCTCTCCAGGTGCATGCTGCTGATGGGCACCTTCAAGGCCCCTCCCTGCTTTCCTTCCTTATGGTTGGCTTCTCATTAAACCAGACAGGGCAGCCCTTCAAATTGTGCATTCATTCCAATAGAGGATTACCCTTTGTAACACACCCTTAAGAGGGGATGGGTGAATGGATTTCAGAAGGACTTGAAGGTAAATGCTCACTTCAGGACCACGCATTGCAAGGGAGAAAATTTGGCAGATTGAAGATGGATGACATAATGGTGGGCCTGGCATCTATGCAAGTGTACATACATTGAGAAAGTGGCAGCCAAGCTTGTTAGTGGGAAGCACTTATATCCACTGTGAAGCAGGTATCAAAATATAATATGTTGCCCACTTCACCAAAATGCACAAGATCATCCCAGCATCTTGATACCCGTTTTTTATTTTTGCTCAAAAATTGTAGTGACGACTTAGATAATTGCTTATATTGAAATAACAAGCAAATGCTACAGACAAGTAACAGTAATGTTACATAAATCAAAGAGATTTTCAGGATGTGTCTTTAGTAATGCAATAAAAGTTATGTGAAAGCAATCCACGTGGTTCCCTTGCACATTCCAGCTGCTTGAGCCTTAAGGCCATCACAGCAAATTAAGGCAGTCAGCGTCTGGCTCACCAAAGGCTAAGCAAGCTATAAATATTACCAGCACTGCTCTTTGTTTTTGCAGTGCAGGGAAAACAGCTGGTTTAAGTTTTACTACACATGATCCTTTCTCCATTAGAGCAGACACTTCAATATTTCTTGTGTGTGAGGTTAGAGTGCAGAAAAGGCTAAGAGGGTGGGAATGCTTACTGCCAGTTATGAAATGATGTTCCTTAAATACTTAATTTACACTTAGATTGGTGCTGGGAGAATACTGAAATCTGATATGCTGGTACCAAAACCAAAACCACATGAGCTTCCCAGTTGGCCTGCAACTTTCTAAATCTATTTTCTCTTGTTTAACTTTTTATTATTTTATAGAAATCATATTATAATGGCAATGGATTACATTTCCCAAGTTGTATTTCATTTTCAGAATGAGTAGGAACAGTGGGCTTGTGGTTCCATAAAATTAAGAGTACTCTGGAAGCCACTGCACTCCTAGGCCTGCTTCTTGGGATAAGAGAAAATCTTACGGTAATCAAGATAGCAAAAGGAGAATATGATGGCTATAAGCAGACATGAATTCTTCCAGTAAATCATAATCCCTGAAGAATTTCTGCAAATTGTACTTGTTACTATTATTTGTGGTAGGTTCATTATATGAGACAATAAGTTATTCCCAAGACGTATTTTTACTCTTCTTCACATTTAGTTTTTTTACTGTTAGCTGAGTATAGAGCACAATTCCTTGCCATCAAGACCAACTCCAACCCTGACTTGAAAAGGCCCAGATGGAATTCAGTGTTAATAAATGTTCTGAGTGGTATCCAGTTAACCCCTCCCACTGATGGAAAAGCCTCAAGGAAGTAGAATGGGGAGGGGTGATCCTCTTCCCCATACAACTCCCCATCATGGCTCCCAAATCTGCTTTGGAGGTTTGGGGAACCTTCCAGAGCAGACTGTAAAGTTGTACAGGAGGCTGTTGGAGGGGAGGGAAAGGTCCCATTGTAAGCACAGTTGTCTGTTTGCATGGATTTTGGGAGGTAGAGTACCTGCTGCACATGCAGAACGACCCAAATTCAATCCTCATCTCCAGGTAGGTATAGAAACATTTGCCCTGAGAGCCTAGACAGCTACTGCCAGTCAGTGTCAACAATACTGAGCTAGATGGACCAGGGGCCAAAGTCAGTAGAAGACAGCTTCCTATGTTCTGGATCTATTCAAACCAATGCTGAGATTGCTGCTAGCTACAAGGAAATGTAATTGCACTTAGCTAATTTACTAATCCTTAGCTAGCTATCTGCCTAGATGTCCAAGAGCTTTGCTTGAATAACTCCTCCTCCTTCTGCCCTCTGAACTGCCGGCACGTGTTGACACATGGGGACCAGAATGTTGCATTAAATAACACTCATACAAATCCTTCATCATGAGATGCCTGCCATCCAACCGAGCTTCTTGACAACAGCACTTCACATGTTTACATTTAACATAACTTCAAAGACAAGGGGAAGGCAGGACATGGAATTCCTTCACCTTTGCCTCACTTGACTATTTTTAAATTACATCATGTCATCACAGGTAGAATAGTAACCTCATAGTTTGTATCCTCTTTTGTATACTTAGGTAGGGACCTACCCATTTGTGAAGCAAACTTCTAAACAATGTATCATTTCTTTCTACAAATTTGACAGCAAGATATATTTCTATGCTTCTTGGGAATTTCAGAGTCACTCAAAGTGAGACTATCTTACATCTGTACTATATTTTTGAAGAATTGGTAACTGAAAACAGAATGCAATTATAGCCAAAACTTCATGACAACTGAACTGGAAGATTCCAACACTGAATCCAGCTTCTGTACCACCTCTTCCCAGTTAGTGTCAAACTCAGATGACCTGGAAATATTATCAATACAGCTTGTCTGTTTCAGATCTCAGTCCCAAAACCAAACCACAGATCACGGTCATTACAATAGTTCCAGCTGCACTTTGATAATGTTAATATATGGAGACAGACCACATATTTTTCAATGTTAGTAAATGCATACTTCTGCACGAAAAACAAAAAAGGCAATCTATTGGTTTAATCATTATTTCCCTAGAGCTTCTTTAGCCAAAGTAGGAAAAAAACAGTAACACTTCAGGATCTAATTTTGAAGATAGTCTGCTAATTCAAGCTTGCTCTGCAGTCTTCACAAAAATTAGGCTGCAATAGAGTTTAGTCCACATAAGGTCTTACAACAGAAAAACACAAAATGTGGAACAGTTCAGAAGAAAGCTAAACAAACTCTACTTGATTTGATATCCTGACTGCTGATCCTATTATCATTAGTTTTCCTTTCAATCCAGTATAGATCAGAATGGATTTGTCAAATTTCATATGAGACATTATGAACATTTGAGCTGCACAAGGGAACCTTTCAAAAGGAAACAAAATGTTGAGGAAAGTTCAACCCCCCCCCCCATCCTCTTCACTGTAGTTTTAATCTGGCCAAATTCAGAAGAAAAATGGAATTATCAGATCTGCAGTCTGGGTGTGTAGGACCATGTAAGGATAATGTAAGGATGATGTCTGTTCCTACAATACCTCCCGCACTCTTGTCTCAACAGAGCCTTATTACCTTGAGCCATTAACTTGATTTGGGGTGCATTCCATCTTTATGGTGACTCTGGTTGGAGGCTGTGATAGCCAATCCTGCTGGGGGACACGTGGACTCATTTTTGATGTCTGCCCATATTCACTGGAAGAAGAGGCTGTCATCTCTGTCTTTGCAAGGTGGGGAGTTCCGTAGGCACACTCAAATAAAGACTGGTCTTCACTCACAACTGATAAAGCTTCCTGAAACCCAGAAAAGAGAAAAGGACAATGAGTCACAACATGTGCAAAACATGCAGAATGTAGACTTTATTAAGGTTTTTAAAACCTTAAAACCATGCATACTAGTAAGAGCAAGCTGAGCAGAGCCTGACTTCAGTAGTGGAAGCAGCATTTAAAACTCTTCCTCTAGAGGGCTGCCTTAGATATGTTCCCTAAAATGATTCCTAGCTGAGAATTATTTTGATGAATCATGGGAAGTGGGTCTTCCCTTATGCCTTTTCCTGGACAAGAGAATAACAAAAGAAGAAACTGAAACTTTTTGCAACTGCTCCTTAAGAATGATGCTACTGGAAAATGAGTGCTGTAATTATCTATCAGTCCTGAATCATGTGATCCTGGAATGCTAATTTAGGATTCTGGTCTCTTTCAATGGCTCTGCATTATTAAGGATCAAACTCATGGAACAGTGATGTCTGTGCAGAGATGGATGAGCCACTCATGGCTTGCATTAGATTTTGTCAGAAATATGCTGAGCCATTCCCTCACCCTGATTTAAAAAACAAACAAACAGAAAACAAAATCAGGAAACTGCTCAGCTCATTTCCTGGCTAATGCAAAATTGTCCATCACCCTAATAAAATTTCCCAGTTGAGAATCTTTTGCAGCAAGGAGCAATCTTTCTTGACCTCATGAAGCAACTGACATAAACAAAGTAAAATGTGAAAGCCTTCAGAGTGGTTTTCAGGGGGCCCTTAGGGCAAGGGGCTTCTGTGCTTCCATTCACTTCTGTGGTGGGGCTGAATGAGACCATGGCACACTGTACGTGAGAGCAGATTCATAAAGACAGCAAATGCTGCTCTCTGCCTGAACCTGAGCTGGCCTATCCCTCAATGAAAGGGATGTTGAAGGATTCAAAGGTGCCTCACATGTATGGAGCAGAGACAAACTGCAATCCCTGGAAACCTTACCAGGATCCCAACAGGAGGGGGCAATGTGTTTCCCTAGGTTTATCTCATAAGACAAGCACACACATCTTAGAGCATGTCTGTTATTCATTTATAAACCCAGTTATGGTATAGCACAGAACTAATGTAAACAAGTAAACAAACGAAGGGGTGAGCCAAGATTTGGCTTTTTCTCAGATTTTAATGCAAATTGGAAAAGAATTTGGAAAGGGGTTTGCCTTGATTGCCTCCCTCCAGGCTGAAAGAGAATTAAGTCTCAGTTTTGCTTTATTGTTCTAAGATAGGTGGGATTTATAGGCATCACTACTCATATTCCCACCACATGGTCTCTAGATCACATGGCCTGTCACTGTTTCAAAATTTGTTGCACATGCTGTAGCAAAAACCCTAGGAATAAACTCCCTAATTGTTAAACAGTGCCTTCCTAACGATAAAAAGGCTGATGAGTCAAAGGCATGCAAACTGAGTATGGCAAATCATTCTGAATTACAGAATTTATTCCAGCTAATAACATTGTGTTCCCTTGTCCCAGGCTTTGGAATGCATTTAGGAAACGATCCAAATCCTTTGACTAAAGGTGTTAAAGTGAGTAAATTAAATAGCCGCAGATGCTAGAGATGTGCCTCTTCAGTATGAAAAATGCCTGGGAAGCAGACACAAAATGAATGGCTGTTTTTGCTCTTTTGGCTGCCCTCCTCATACAATTTTTAATCACAAAGTCATTTCATCGTGTTTGAAAGCACTTTGCCAATTATTAATTCTAGATCTCAAGTAAACTGATGAACGAAAAGCTTCTCTAGTGGTACAGCTGCTTATGTGAACATATTGTTCAAATATAAAAATGAATTTTTCAACATGAATGTCTGTTTTTTGTTATGTATAGTTACAAGTACTCAATTCAAATATTTACTTATATTGAAACATTATATTACCTCCTAGGCTTCTCCTTCACCAGAAAAAAACTGTGGGCATTTAAAACTTTAAAAATGAGTATATAAGACAATCAGATGCAGCACATTCAATGCCTTCTCCTATTTTTCTACTGAATATTTTCAAAATAACAACTATAATACAATCTGCAATACTGGTTATTTCCATAAGTACCATGAAGATGAGCTCTGAATATGGGATATGTTATTCTGAATGCTGTTCATGCAAAAAGATAGCTGTTTTCAAATCGAGTGTCTTCTAGTCTACATAGGATTTACATCTGACTTATGGTTGTGGGGTATGCATACAATTTAAGCATGTACATTTTAAGCATGGCTTGTGAAAACAGCCAGGACATGTATAGATGATAGCGCTTAAAATGCAAGCACCTGTGTCAAGAGGGGTCAGACACATCTGGTATATATTATGCTCTAAGCCTGTGAAACTGATTCATTAAATAAGTCAAAGTGCCATGCACTATATTCATGACAGAACGGATGAACACAGAATTTTTTTGGCATGGAAAGGACAGACAGATGCTGTCTTCATCTCCCTACACAATATATTTATTGCCAGTTTGAAAAATATAACTCACATTTAAATTTGTCCCTTAGAAGTAATTGATTAGCTCACTGACAGAGGAAACTTAATTTGGGAGCATAAAGGAGTAAGTTTATATTTAGCTAGTGAATTTACAAGGTCCCTTCAGTATGATAGTCCCATGGTGATATAAGTATTTTTTAAAAATAAGACAAACTACTCATAAAACTAAATATAAAGTCACAGGAAACAACAGTCACAAATTAATAAAACCCAACAGGGAAACAAGAGTTAAAATAAGCTCTGAAACTTGCTGGGATGTTTGGGAAATGAAAAAAGTCTTCACCAGTGCCAGCCTTGAGAAGTCTGACGGGATATGATCGCATTCTACCTAAAAGGCTGTCACAAAAAGAAAGGACAAGGACTACTGTGGCCTGCTCCAGACCACCGTGCCATGTAGGCCTCTTTGCCAGGCCTCAGCCAACGGACCTGGAGAATGCCAAGAAATACCATGACTGAAGCCCATGCAGCTGCAAGGGATGGCGATTAGAAGAAGGGCCTTCTCAGTGGCTGCCCCCAACCTTTGGAATGGGCTTCCTAAAGAGGCCTGCCTGGCACCATAACTACTTCTGTTTCAGTGCCAGGCTAAAGCTATCCTTTTTTGCAGATATTTTGAGACCTGATTTTAACACCCAATTATAATAGCTTCCTCTGCCCTAGCAGATGTCCCTGCTTCTCCTCCCCATATAACTGTAATGCTTAATTAATTCATTGATTGTAATTAATCTATTTTAATGTTGTTAGCTGCTTAGAGAACCCTGTTTGGCTATTCAGCTGCATATATATTTGAAAATAGATAAATAAGATTTCTTTTTGCTCATCCCAGAGTTCAGGACACAAAACAATGAAGCTGGGTTGCAACAAGCCAGATTCATGCTAGATATTTAAAAAAATCCTAACAGAGCATTAAAAAAAACCGTTCAGCTCCCTGCCCCCCACTGCAAGTATATAATTTCTTCTGCATTTCCAAAACATGCAGATGGCCATTCCTTCACGGGGATTTAAAGCATCGTTTTGGCTTTATTGTATGGCATTTTAATAGGTTTTACTATTTCTTTGTTGTTAGATTTTATTATTGAGATTACTATTTTTAATTATCTTCACTGCTTTGAGTTTCAGCTGAAAGAAATCAGGGTATTTTTTTAAACAAAGGCATACTGCTGCTAGCTGGCATTGTGTAAAAACAATCATTTATTTCTGATAATTAAGCAAGAATACATTTTGCATTTCACACTGAATTCTCACATATTTTGTAATCATAGTAATACTTGATTCAACAAAGCACCATATCATTAATTCAGTTTTGCTATGCAAAAGTCTCCATATCCTGGGGAGGTTACTCTTTTAAAACAGGATTGCAGGAGAATGTTAAACTAGACTATGCAGGGGATACATGGTAATAAATGATTTCCAAGATTATAATCTCACTCTTTTGAATGTGTGTGTGTGTATAAACATGCATTTATAAGGACAAACATGTTTATTCATGAATGACCTTGACATAGGAGTGAGCAATGAGATGGTCAAGTTTGCTGCTGGCACCAAATCATTCAATATACACTTGCAAAGAGTTCCCAAAGGATCCTACCAGACTAGCTGAATAGGTAATAAATTAGCAAATGAGGATCAGCATAAGCAAGTATACAATGATGCATACTGGGGCAAAAAATCTTAACTTCATATATACACTGAAGTTGTCTGAGCTGTCAATGACTGCCTTGGAAAGGAACCTTAGGAACATGAAATGAAAATATTGACTTATTTGAAAAGGAGTTAACTATCAAAGTGTCAATGATGTAATGCCTTTGTACAAATACATGGGCCAACCACACATGGAACGCTGTATACAGTTCTGGTCTTCAAGAAGGATATTTTGGAGCTTAAAAATGTGCAGGGAGGAAAACCACTAGCAAAATTATCAAGAACCGGGGGTGCCTCCTGATGAGGGAAGGTTACATGGCTGACAGTCCTCCTGACTCTGGAGCAGCCCTACAGGGGAATGGAATGGAGAGACACCCTCCCTTAGCAGACTATGGTGGGGGGTGGGGGGCGTACTATGGAAGGAACTTAGGAATGCCAGCAGTCCTGGTTTCACTTAGATAAGGCGGGCACCATGCATCCAGCTCAGACAGCTACATAACTCTGCTCTGCCGCATGGTACCAAACTAATGGCTATTTGTACTTGTGAAGCACTGGGTCTGTTTACTAGTATTTCATAAAACATCCAAACTCTAATATAAGAGACAGTATAAAAACAGCAGTAAAATCAAAACTAATAAAATAGCAGCATCCAACTGAAAACTAGAGAGGTAACATTTCTGAAAATGTTGAAGCCACAGGAAAAGAATTAGTGTCTGGGGGATGTTTTTTGTTTGTTTGGAAAAACCCTCGGACATTTGTCAGAGAGTTGAAAGAGAAACAATACATCTTTGTAAGCACTAACCACAAATCTAAATCACTTTATTGTTTTAGAATAGCCAGGAACAAAAGGAACAGCCATTCCCAACCTGTTGCCCTCCAGATTTTTTGGACTTCAGCTCCCATCAGCCTCACACAGCACAGCCAATGGTCAGGAATGCTTGGAATTATTGCCCCAAACATCTTGAGTACATTTGGGGATTAGGCCATAAAATTAGCTCTATGGCTATGGGATGGCATACAAATGTAATAAACCAAATCTAATCAAATCAAAATTATCACATTTAAAGACTTTTTAAAGTAAATTCAATAAATTTGTAACTATTGTCTGAATAAACCAAGTTTTAAAGGTAATATTTCAATCATGATAATTTAATGAACAAACCAAGGTATAAACAAGTATTTTGATTCCTATTTTAAGTCTAACCACTGTTAGTAGTTCCACAAGTAGTTCCTCAAACATCAGAAGCATCCTAGAAGCCAGACAAAGCAAAAAGAACGGGACAGAGGAAGACTGAAGCTTAGGAAATGTCCTAAACATGTTCCTATTTATTCTGGCAGCAGAAGTTACCATTTTTTATAGCTGAGATGCTATTTCCTACTGTACGTTCTAACTGATAACATTATTAAAACCTGTGGAAACATGAGATAGAGATAAATACCATCTTCATACTGGTGGCATCTCAAACCAACCTCCAAATGAGTTGTTTGTAGCATTTCCATGGAAATGTTAAAGAGCATGGGGGACAAAGTTGAATCCCTATGTAAGCTGAAGGCCAGAGCAAATGTCCCTCAGTTCCACATGCTCGGACTGACCCTCCAGAAAAGAATGGATCCACTGTAACATTGTGCTCTTGAGCCTGGAATGTCAAGGATCTAAAGGGCATATGATAGACCTCAGTCCCCCAGGTGGTACAAGCTTAAAAGCAGCCATAATAACAGGAATAGATAGCAGCCTAGCCACATCCATTTCTAATTTTGCCCAAAGGAAGGCATCCAAATTTTACTTGGTAAAGGTATAGCAAATTGATAACTGTGAACCTATGTGAGTTCTAGTGATTGTACCGCAGAACCTACAGTGGGGGTAAACAACCTGCCATGCTCCAGATATTTTGGCCCACAACCCCCATCATCCCTCACCACTGGTTATGCTGGCTAGGCTAGTGGTAGTGGTATGATTCCTACATAATGGAGGCTAATGTATCACTTAAAACATTTTAGTGGGATGACTGTGTATGCCATGATGCCAGAGAACTGGCAACACACTTTTGTAACATGTATTCTAGTTTCTAATCACAGCAATTTTACCAAGACCCTCCAATCACACTACTTGGGAGGTTGTTGAAGTAACATATTAATTTTGTCTGTTCTCTGATCTTTACTAGTTCTGCCATTTAAGAAGAGGAACATTTAGAAAACCGTGCTGGAATGTTGGAATGTTTTGGTTTGTTTCTGTTAACAAACCTATCACCTACTTCCTTTTCCTATTCCAATGAATCTTTTCATCGAATCCTTTCTAATCCAATCTTTTCTTAAAGTCCTGTTCTATCTTTACTAAAATCCAGTCCTTATTTTTGATGGAGTTTTGCTGTTGAAAGCTAGTTGTACCTTTTATATGCTAGTCTCTTCCCTCAACAACTGCCTCCCTTATGGCTCTCATAGCATAGATTCAATTTAAGTTCAAAGTTATTTCTATAAGTATGTGTAATATTCTGCATTTGCCTGATTCTGTGTCTGTTTACTCTGTATGTGCTTGTTGTGCATACATTGTGTTTTTCACACACACCCCGGGGGGGGGGGGGAGCGCATTATATCTGGATTTAGGTGTAAGCAGCTGGAATGGCAATCCTACCAGTCTCCTGAAAATGTTGCACAGAGGCTCAAGGTCTGCTGAATGGAGCCAACTGGGTGACTTTGGGCCAATCACAGACTCTCAGCCCAACCTACCTCACAGGGTTGTTGTTGTTGTGGGGATAAAATGGAAGAGGAGAATGATGTAAGCTGCCTTGAGCCCTTTGTAGGAAAAAGGCAGGATATAAATAAAAAAATAAAAATGTAGATCCTGGATCCAACCCACAGAGTATAATGTGTACAGTCTACTTTTATCTCCAAACCTGGGATGAAACAGTTTTATGGAGACAAATCCCTTCTAGCCCTAAAAAGACTGGACAGCCCTTGCACAAAAAGCCCTGCACGTTACTTCTCTAGAGGTACCTTCACAAAATGAGACATTTTCATACAAAGAGAAAGGGAGTAAATCCCTTTTAACATCCGTGGACAGTAAAGGCTGCCCTTGTACAGAAATATCTGCCCATATCTAACAAAATTTGGCAGGCTTCATTTGCAAAGAAGGGACAATTATGTCTGCAAAAATATAGAAAGATATAGTCAATTCCCTTTTGAATCAATCAGTCTCCAAAGGCTGGCTGGGCAAAAGACCTGCATCTGTTTGTCTTAAATTTGGCCACTTCATCTGCACATAAGGGGCTACTATGTCTGCACTTTTTATCCCTCTGTATCAGAAAGTTATGATGTTACAGTCAACATGGAGCTCCAAAGCTTAGGTTTCTCCAGACTAAAGTTCTTATTCAGACCCAACATGAAGTGGACATGCACTGAAGCAGGCTGAGTTGGATTGACCACCAGTTTTAATACTGAACAGAGATGAACAGAGAAATCTTGCCTTTAGTACCCACATGTTATATTTAAGCACAATTGTGTGACTATCACATCCCAAAAACAGGACTGTTTTGGACCAATTCAAACAGCTGCCCTGTTCTACTCTAGATTTTAAGTTTCAAATCACATGATTCATTGATGAAGGGCAGCATTCAAGCATGTGCTCCCCCCCCCCCAAAAAACCCAAACATATTTGTATTCTGCAGTTATATAAAAGTGTGCTTTTTCTAAACATGTGCACCAGATCTTAGGCTGACAACCATTATTAAGGGATTTTGGCTGCAGCATTGTTCTGCATTTATGACAGTTAACACAACAAAATGTTAAAAAATCCACTGTCCTTTACAGCTTAGAGCACAGGAGTAATGCATCTAGAACTCATGACAAATCATTGTTACTCTGTTAAAAAACAGTTTTCTACAAAGGAAAATATGTGATTGTGTTAATTTGCATCCTTAACAATCATAAAGGAGAAGGAGGAAAGAGGCCTAAGAAAAGCTTTTATACAATTACAGAAGTCAGGGAATTGAGGTTCTTGCTGCAAGCTACTGCCTTTAGCAGTGTTGTCTAGTGAAACATGCACTTAGGAGCTGTGCAACCAGTTGCTCTTTTATTGCTTCCCCAAACAAACCCATTTCCTACAAATTATTCCCATATCTTTTGCACCACAGCCAACTTCCCAGAAAAACAGCAGGAAAACAAAGTGTGAACTCCAAGCAACCCACTTCCACAGAACAATGCACCCTATCAAGACGAAAGAACCTGCTGTTTTGGTTTTGAAGAAAAAAGGAGGAGGAACTGTGAGAGTAAAATAGGAAGACTTGTGTAACTCTAAATATACAGCAGGCATGTTGCCAATAATTTGAAAGGTTTTGAGGTTTCAAAATCATCTGAAAACCCAACTGAAATGTTCTAAGGTTTTTTTTTTTGCTTCCAGGAACAACTAGAAACCAGTAAAAATTTCTAGCTAATAAGCAGTTTCTACTTAACTTCATGAATGCATTTTGTGTATTAACAATCTAAACAACACAACTGGCTACACTGTTTATATAAAACAGAGCACTTAATTCCTGCAAGCACACTTAGATAATTCATCGTCTTAAGACCAGGGTCACTATGAATTTTGAAATAGATATGGGGTTGGATCCAGGCTTGGTGTATTTAGGGTTGACAACTGAAATCATTGTGACAACTTGTCTGTAAGGTTGTTTCTATATAAGACCCCAGATGGGTCCAGCCCATGTTCTTCTCTCTAAAGACATATAGATTTTGGAATTTTCAAGCAAGTATGGCTGGAACCTTCTCTTTTCTCCTATGGCAGTTAGTTAAAATTGCAACATTTTATCAGGATAATTTTTTTAAAGGGAAATGTGGTGTAATGCTTAAGAGCATGGGACTGGGACTCAGACGATCTGGGTTCTAGTCCCCGCTCAGCCATGGAGACAACTGGGTGACTTTGGGCCAGTCACAGACTCTCAGCCCAACCTACCTCACCGGGTGGTTGTTGTGGGGATAAGATGGAGGAGGAGATGTAAGCTGCCTTGAGCCCTTTGTAGGAAAAAGGCAGGATATAAATTGAAAAATAAATAAAATAAATATTTGCTTTGGATTAATTTTAAATTATTTGGGGAGAATCTTTCATAGCTGGCTCACTCCCCCTCACCTATGGAGATTTACTGCTGTTACTCTCCATGTTGCTGTTTTGTACACTTTCTTGGATGTTTCCATTTATTCACTTGGTACTTCATGACAAAAGGGCAGAGTATCATAAGTAGATCAATGGATAAATGCTTTAAAAGGCGGGTAACAGATCACAGGGAACTCCACAGATTATTGTATATAAAGAAGAGGATTTGCTGCACTGAAGGTATCCCACAGAAACTAGACAAAAAGAGAAACTAATTGAATAAATCTTAAAGATCAGGACTATAAATGCAGCATTTGTCAGAATGTGTGCATGTCCTTTTAAACCATCAAATTAAAGAAAACACAGGTTCCAAGATGATTAAAAGAGGACACTCTGAAATCCATACAACAAGCCAGCTAAAAGGAGATGAGCTGGGTGGAAAGATGGCCACTGCAGAGGAGGGGGGCAGAACAGAATTCCCTGTGCAGGAAAGGCAGTGGCCTGGGTGGGTGGGAGAGGATATGGCGGGGAAATGGATCACCTTAAGGGACAAATGTGATAATGTGATAGGAATGTTTCATAATTATCAAATATCTAAAACACTACACATGGTACAAAAATAAGCTACACTCTCACAAGTTTTCCTAGATACAAAAAAGGACATTTTCAAAATGAAGTGGTGCACTGTATAAGTAGTGATAGGTCATCAGCACATTTGGAATTTCAGTTTTTGTAATAAACCATACACAGTTAAATCATGCTGAAAACTTTAAAACTCTTTATGAAAAAGTCTGCCTCATTTCTATAATCACTGGAGAAATAAGAAAATGGTAGTCTATTTCTATGAAGTCAGTTCTACTAAACAAAAGGCCTTCAAAAATATTTTAACCTGTGCCTTGAAAATACCAGACTGCAGACCAAGCCAAGGAAAATATCTAAAATATCTAGCCTCTGCTACCCAGAACAGAGGTTCTGCACAATAAATTGGCTATATTCCAACTTTGCATCCGTTCAGATGTTTGTTGAAAAATAATATTTAGCCTTCCATGCTTAACAGTGATGCATTGGTCTAAAGCTCCAAAATAAGAACATAAAAAGAGTTCTGTTCTTTCACACAGAGGATCTAGCGTCCTGTTTCCAATTGTGGCTAGTTAGATACAACTAGGAAGCACAGCATGATGGCAACTATATCACTTATTTATTCAGTAGCATAGACCTCCCCAACTTGGTGCCTTCCAGATGTATTAGACTTGAACTTCCAGCAGCCCTAACTAACATGGCCAGTGGCCAGAAATCCTGGAAGTTCTAACCCAAAACATATGAAAGGCATCAGATTGGTGATGTGCCCTAGGAACTGATAGTCAGACGCATAATGCCTCTGAACACGCAGGAGAGACTAAATTTAGCTCTCATTGATACATCTATCTTCTATGAATCCCATCTTAAAGATAGCCCCTCTTAAAGACTTCCTTTGCATGTCCTGGATCTCTCCCAATCAAGTTCACATGACTAGAACTGTAACGTTGTTGGGCTGGGGGAGAATGGGAAAAATATTTTATCTACACTTTTTATAACAGACTTTCTCAGTGAGGTGCCCTCTAGATTCACTGGATTTCAACTCTCATTACTGGTGGGAACGGAAACCTAACATATCTGGTGGAGGTCGGGGGGATGGCCAGGAAGGAAAAGGCTGTTCTACACCATCCAAAATTTTGAAATTAAAAATTATGCCCACAACACTCAGCCCTTTGCTCCCCACAGCTTAAAAAATGCCCCACATTTCCTCGCAGGGAAGATGTTCTGGCCTCTTGATCTTTTTGGTTGCCCTTTTTCATCCACATATGATGTGGCTTTTCTCCATTCTGAATAGTTTGGTGTGATATGAAAACCTGGCTACTATGCTGCCATTCACTACAGCTCTAGGACATTCATGAGAAGGTCACATAACCATAGCCTTTTTTTAAATGTTGGATGTTGCAAAACACAATCTAAGCAACAGTGTAAAAAGATTGGAAAAGTCAAGTAAAATCTTACCATGTTCTTACATAAAATGTAATAATATCCATAAGACTATATGAATATGTATTAACATATACATTCCTGTATAGGGTAATCACCAAAACATATGAATAAGAGAGGAATTAACTGCACTGCACCTCCAATAACTGGCTGCTTTAATTAAGTTCTTATCAAAAAGACATTGTGACATCCAGAATACTTGAAATACCGTTTTGTTTTTTTTTTCCCTGAATTGGATATAGCCTAAAACCTGTAATCCCATCAAAATAGATGACATTGGAGAACATCATTGACTGGGCAAAATGGGTTGCTCCAACTCATTATTCCACTCTTGGCTAAAGCCCTGTAAATAATATTTGTTCACTGTTCATATTTATATTTATACAAATTGTAGACCCATGTAACTGTGCAGCCTTAATCAATATGTCCAATAACTCAAATGGCTCTGAAGCCGGATAAGCAGTGCTGCCAAACCTAGATTCCAACAAATATTTCAGCTGCATATATTGCCAATCAGTCATAGCTGGCAATTTATAATTAGTGTGCAAAGCAGAGAACAGTCAGTCAGGGCCTACCAGCTGATCCAAAGTAAAAATCAGCTTGTTTGTTTAAGTCCACCAAGCACACTTTTTCTGGCCAATCTTTAAGCCTGGATTTCCCCATGGAGTTATTTTTTCATCTGATGATCAAACTGTACTTGACATGAATTTATGCACCACACCACTCTGCCTTCTGTAACTATAGAAGGTACCCTGTTTTGGTATGTTGAGAGCCCGATGTAATACATTACAGTGAGAATCCAAACATTAAAATTCCAGAACAGACAAGGGTTAGGGTTAGGGAAAAACCCTAGAGAAAAAATTAATCTGAGTGGAAAAGACCAAAATCTAGTACAAGTCAACTGGTAGATCTGATGATATAAAGAAAGAAGCCAAATATATTCATCTTCTTTCACTGAAAGTTGCCTCCCTTCCAAAGATATTTGTGGCAGCATACAACCATGTAAAACATAAACACTTTGAGATAGTACATTCGTTTTATGTATGTTTACCTTGAACCATAGATTTAGCTTTAAGAATGACTATGAAAGTTCCATGAGATCTTGGTAATCAACATTCTCAGCTTTAATTTAACCTAATCTTTAGCTTTAACTTAATCTTTTGATCTAGGAACTTGTATTCCTAAGCAAGTAATACATTCTGGACAGAATATAAATTGCTAATTAGTTAATACTCTATAAGGTATATGAACTCTACCTTACATAAGTTCTGACTTTGACCAGTTAATAGACTAGCCAGATAAATATACAAAATCAGTAATCATCTCTATCAAAGCTGGACTGGATGATTGGAGTTCCAAATAAACTGTAGAAGATTATTAGAAAGAGTTAACTCTGTTATCATGAAGACTACTTTAAAAACATTTTGTGTACTTCCATGAATATCAGGATTTTGTCAAATAGCATACACCAGGGGTCCCAAACATAGGTGAAATAGTAATAGTGAGAGTCTATACATCTCTCAAGAAATCAGATCCCTGCACCGCCCCCCCCCCCAAAAAAGGAGGATTTATGGAGGAAGACAAAATTTGTTAATGCTGCGAAATAAATTACATTTCTTTTTATCAAAGGTCAACTTTATATCCAAATGATAATAATAATAATAATAATGGCAACCATTTCTGTTCTTTCATTTGATACAATCAAATTTAAAACTTTTCTGAGATTATCACCCACCTGCATATTTTTAATAATTCCCACCTGATCCAATTGGACTAAAATTGTGATAGCTTGTTCTGCTCTGTCAGCCAAATTGAAATTTGATCAATTATACAGGTTGTAGATAGCACAGTAAGTACAATCCCTGTTAGGTTTAGAAATTACAATTATATAAGCATCATTATGAACAGAAGAACCTGATTCAAAGTTAAAGTTATACAGACAGTGAGGCTTGAGAACTAAAAGCTGGAAATATATTTTATACTACTTAATTGCAAATCCATTCAGACCAGGTGCTTTCCCTGTTTTCATGTTGGTTATTACTTTCTTAATTTCTTCCATATGCAGAGGTACCATCAAAGGCTGCCTTTACAAAGCATCTAGGCAGGGAAAACTAACATGGGGAGGGAAAAAAAGCATCTATATCATGCACTGATATGTCTGAGTAACATTTTAAAAAGTGAAAAATTATGTCTGCTGGGTATGTATCTTGCCACCATCATCTTTAATAGCTGGAAAAGTAGTTCAATAGTTTTATTGTCAAGGGTAATGAGACAACATTTTACTGGGAGATTCACCATTCTCCCAGTATGTCTTTCATAAACAAGCTAATACAAATTTGGCCTGCTGTGAAAGAATATTATTCAATCCTTATTGAATAATAAAGTGGTGCAGCTGATGAGTTATGTGATTTTTCAACCTTTTAACTCAAAGCTGTTTCTTGCTTCTTTTAAAATTCATTTTTAAGGCATAGGAGATAATCCAGCCCCAGATAAAAGCTTTACTGCAATGGATCATGAATTGGTTGTACCCTCACTGATTTGAAAATATGCCTGTAGCTCAGTGAAAGACTCTGAATTTAACCCCCACCCCCAAAAAAGTCAAAGATCAGCAGGGCTGGGACTATTTGTAATGTGCAGATCCAGGCAGACTGGAGTATGATCTGTTATGACCAGTTTTCAATCTTACAGTCTCTGATTTGACATAGCAAAGACGTGTAAACAAAAAGTAACCCAACCAAAAATATCTATGATGAACAAAAGATATAAACATATACTCTCTCTCATCTGGATGCATTATTCTTCACAGGTCAGTTGGGCCACATTCAGTCACATAAGCCTGAGCTGCAAGCCTTATGATTGCTGCCCTCCTAGGGGCTGGTATGTTCCTATCTAGGAGGGTCATTATAACTATTCTGAGGAACCCCACTCATTATAAAAACAATTGAGAAACCTCACTGTTTATTTCCTTCCATTGTGCAAAATGGTCAGAGCTAAAAGACTGCTGTATATGTAACAGGCTTGATATCAGTGGGTCAAGTGTAGGTATGATTAAACTTGGATTCAAGCCAAAATACCCCAACTCGTTATGTGGTGCTGGAAGAAATAAAGGGTACATCAAAAGTAAGGGGGGAAAACCAATTATGTTTTTAGGATTGGCTTCATTTGGAGTAGAGTGTAATATGGGTGTGGCTGCATGAATATGGGCATGCTTTAACCTGCCCCATCCATGCCTCTTCTGCTGCACCTCCCCACCTTCCCCCAGTGGGAATTGGGATAGCCATGTGTACAGAACACTGCCTGAAGGTCTGTCCTATATTTGAAGGACTGTCCAATCCAAGTGTGGTTTAAGAGAAAGAAATATAACAAAAGGAAGCAGAGGGCTTGATGTTGCTTGCCACCTTTGGTATCACCCGATGGGGGCCTTCCCATCCACCACACTCATGGGAGAGCCCTGTGTGCAATGAGTTTTCGTCCTTTTAAAAATGCTCTTTTTCATATGGGTACTGGACAGAGGAACCCACCAAGGAGGTCCACTGATTTGCTCCATCTGGTAATGAGCATTTTTGCTTATGTCTGGGGTTAATTTTTAAAGCACAAAATCCATTGAGAAAGGAGTCAATCCTGCAACCACACAGGCACAACAGACCATTGGCCAGTCTTCCTCACTACAGTTAGGTATATTATACTTCAGTTAAAATTTTAATAATTGTTTCAAAATTTGCATCTCTATACCTAAACTAGCATATTGGATGTTATGGAAACCTGTAATCATCTCTGTCTTCTTTTTTGACAATCCATTTTCCAGTTTTTTGATGGTGTATAACTGTCTATCCTAACAGGAATGCCAACTGTTCATGCATATACTCTCACAAGCACTCATCAGGGACCCTGCCAGAGGAAAGGGAAAACCAGACTGGGAAGGGAAGGCTGAAGCAGAAAAATGCTATGCAGAGAACAAGTTGAACATTTCCCTTTCCTACGGTGTAACCCTCCCCTCCCCAGTGGCTCTTCACTAACAAAACCATCCATTCAAGGTTTGTTATATACACACATACATTCTTGTGTTTTGCCCATAGTCCCTCCACAGGCTATATACCTCACTGGCAGCCTTCTTACAGGTCTGACATCTGCATTTTGCTCTGTTTGCGCTGACTTCTTACTTACGTCACCTTTATGTTGTTGGATTAGACTAAGCCATGTTTATCTAGCACAATATTTTGTTTCAAATAGCGGCCAGCTCATGAAAAGGTGCAATAATTAAAATGGAGAAGTAAATGAAGTTGGAAGAACCTGGATTTGAGGAAAACTAGTCAAAAGTCAGAGCATTAAGATAAAAACAAAATCAAATCTCTATATTAAATAAATTATGGATCAGAGTTTGGGCTTTTAAATAGCTTCAGTCAGAGGTATTACACACAATAAACAAATTAATTACTCTTTAAAACAGTAAGTAGTTGCAATAAAGACTTTCAAACTAATTTTTTAACTTGATGTGTTTGAAAATATGGCTACAACTATCTCTAAAATAGGAATGAACTTTATGCATCTCCTTTGTGTATATTTTCCTCTGATGACTGAATTCTGACTCTGAGAACATAATGAATACTTCCAAATTAGGTAATCTTCTTGAAATGCCAGGTGAGCCATAACTCAGCTAAACTGAAGGATTTAGATTTCAGCTGATTTACCACTTCAAATGCGAATGTTGTGTGGAAGAGTGTTAAAATTGAAAGCAAAAACAGTTTATACAAATGTGTGTAGTTAAGTTGTATAGGCCAACTTTGGTTGGTGAAAGCTCTTTCCGTGCAAGGCAACTATTCCAAACATTAAAATTAAATGATATTCTAATAGTAATGATTTTAAAAATTTAAAATTGCTGCACTTTCTTTTTCTGGTTCCTTTTCCCCTAGCAAAAGCACCTGAGAGTGTTATGTCTCATCTTTCAATGTATTCCTTCACAATTAAAACTTCTACCGTATAATGTTTACAACATGAATGTTATGTCCTACCCATTCCACCTTCAAAATGCAACTTCAAATGGTCTTGACCAAATCTTAAGATATATTTTTAGGCAGAGCTGTGTAGAAATCTGATAAACATATCTATGTAAGGTATTCCAGAGCACACAAATGAATGAGTCACTTAATATACAATTTGGGTACCATGTCCATGGATACATGAGCAGTGACCTGGCACTGATTCCATAAGTTTGGCAAATAGTTTGGCAAACTATCGGTGAATATGACTTTCACACAGTCATGACCAGAATGCAAGAGATAAAAGGGAATTTAATTTAGTCTCCATTTTTAAGCGAGCTGATCTAATTTCCACCTCCTGGGTTACTGCATGGGTCAGAACAGAGTTATCCTGCAGACTGTGCAGTCCTCCAAATTTTGCATTGAAATTCTTAGGTTGAAAATTTGTGTACTGGCAAAATTTCCAAGCAAAAATGCACATTTAAAACCCTCTTCCGCACAAAAATGTATATACTAGAGAAAGCTGCACACACATTGTATACATAACAGAAAACTGCACAAAAATTCAAATCCCCTTTTTTCCCTTTAGCTAATTGAAGGCAGATTTGGAAATTGGATCTGAATAAATGTGAAACTTACATTCACCCCAACACATCCAAATAAGACTGCAACAGTCCATACCATGCTGGAGGCAATTATGAACACATGAACTCTTTTCAAGATTTACTACCATCCAGAAAAAAATAGACATAAATCATCTATAGATGTTATTTCCTAAATATTTCCTATATTTAAAACCCTGGCAAAAGCCAGCTCCACTCCTATAATGTCCAACATGTGGGTGTCCAATCTTTACTTGAAGACCCTCACCTATGGGGTCCCCATCACCTCCTGTGGAAGCCCATTCCATATCCTAGGGGTTCTAATCATTAGGAAGTAGTTCCTAACATCCAACTTAAAGTCCAGTTCTTTTAACTTTTCCTTTGACAAAGTTAAAGTCCATTTCCTTTGACAAAGTTAAAGTCCATTTCCTTTGACAAAGTTAAAGTCCATTTCCTTTAACTTTGCCCCACTGGGTAGTGTCCTTCCCTCCACCACAAGGGAGAACAGGTCATGACTCTATTCTTTGTGACACCGCTTCACATACCTGTAAGTCACAATAAGATCCCCTCTGAGTCTCCTCATCTCCAAGCTGAAAAGTCAGTTTCCTCAATCTTATCTCATATGGCAACCCCACTCCCCGCTTGTGATCCTGCACTGAACTGATTGTAACCTTGCTATGTCCCTCTTGTAATGTGGAGCCCAGAATTGGACACAGTATTCCAGTTCTGGGTGCACCGGAGTCTTATGGAGTGGCACCAGCACCTCTCTCTGTCTGAAAGTCACACCTCTGCTTATACACCCAAGGGTTGTGTTCACCTTCTTAAGGGCTGCACCACACTGCAGGCTCATGTTTAGCCTGCTGTTGACAAGTACCCTGAGATCCCTTTTACAAGTGCTGCTTTCCAGCCACTTGTGCCCAATCCTGTACCTATGGCACTTATTCATGATTCTCAAGTGCAAGTAGATTGCCGTGACCTGGTATCTTTGCTTTCCTTGCCTTCACAAGCATTTCTGAATGGCTGATCTGTCACAGATACAGCCTGAAATTCTCCTATAAAGGTTTCTGTATAGAAGCAAAGATAGACTAGACATGAGGGCAGGAAGCTCTGGGGAAACATAATAGCTAGCCTGTTGATTAGTATTAATCATATTTTGTTTTCTGTTTTGGAATGTCCTGCCTGCATGGAAGGAACAGAGCAGTTAGCCAGGGACTCTTTCAAGACCCTGTGTTATTTTGGTTACAGCAGAACTCCCAAAATGAGCCTACTTTAGAGAAGATCTTATTTGCTGTAGTAGACTAGTCTTGCCTAACCCTTCCTCTGCTGTTACTCAAATGGGCAGGTGATCCACTGACCATTTTCATATATCATAATTTGGAATCATTTTGTTCAATGACATTACAGGGCCATCTTTCCCTATTGTGTTGCTCCCATAGGATTATGAAACTGGTATGTTTAGTAGGAATCTTTTGACTTCTCTAGGACTGCATAGCTAAATGTTTTGTAGTTATTGCCACAAAACACTCTGATATCTGTGAATAATACTGAGATAGGCAACAGAATCCTAAGTACTACATCATTAAAATCAGGAGAAATTAAAATGCTGTAATTCTAAGAAAAACTTCTAGTATTAGGATGTAAGACACTAGGGTACAACCTATTAGAATTTTTAAAATCTGGACAATTTCTCTTACCCTTACTGCCACCTCTTATTTAATACCTCTAAGTGGCTCATGGCAAAGACGAGATTCAAGTCAAGCTCAGTCTCTTAGCCTGATGCTAAACCAGGTTTTTAGCATAGTACTCACTCATCTGAGAAAAAGAGCAACACATGTATCCTGTCCTGAGTGCATGTGACTTCAGTGATACCTGTTCTGGGCACATACACCTTTATATACTTTGTTTATATCATATTTACTTGTTTTCTTTTATGGTCATGATTGCTTCTGACCTGCACATTTCATTTGTAGAGAAAACAAAAGCCTGCCCAAATGGGAAACTGAGCTCTAGAAACAGATATGCAAAATTTTGCAGAAGCCCCTTTAGTTCCTTACTTGGCATGTGATTCACCCAAGCACTGCTCCTGCACCAGGCATGTCCTTTTTAATTATGCTTGTAAAGGAATAGAACTTGAACATCCTCTAATCTCCATACCTTATACAACTTCTGATTGAAAGGTTTTGTTTTTAAGCAGGATCAGTCATGCATTCAATTTGAAAAAGTGGTATTATTCAATGACTTAAGTGTTCATTGTAAGGAATTTGTGGAAGTTTCATAAATAGTCTTGTTAACATGTCAACAAAATGTAGCCTTGAAATGAATCTGTAATCTGCTTCCAACAGCATTGATATCTCAAAAAAGGTTTCAAGATGAATCTGCTTCAGTCTGTGTTCATTAAGAGGGCCAATTCAAAGCCTTGCAATTGTTCCAGTTGTTTATGAATCTTGGCCTTCATAATACTATGAAAATGTGCTGTCTCCTAAAGATGTTCTTGGCCGATATGACACACATTTTGTATTGTTTCATGGCACACAAGCATTAAATCTCCCAGAGGTAATCCACCCTTCTTTTAACGGCTGATGACAGGTCCAATGCCTGAGCAAAATCAGTTGAAGGAAAAGGAAGTCTTGTCGGAAACGAGATTAATCTTGTAATGAATGTTCAGCCCTGATAACCCATCTGTGCAGAGAACTGCTTTAACTGGAGTGCAATTAACCTTCACCTGACAAGTTCTGTCCAACTGTTATAAACAACATTAAAGGCAGCCCTGGCTTCTGTGCAGACTACACAATCACATTTGAATATTGTGGTTGCTATCATGTACAACTGGTTACTAATGGTAAGTCCCAGGGAAAATATTGAATGATATTAAGCATGCTCTCTACATTATAATTCCAAGTTGTTTTAATTGGTGGATGATAAAATTTGACTTTTTTAATGGAAATGTCTACCATCATAGTACAGAGAGTAGAGTTTAATGGACTTCTTCAGAATATAGCAAAGTCCCCAACATGGTCTATTCTAAGCCCTGTAAATATTATACTGCTTCCATGTATGGACAGTTATGCATTTTTGTCATCATCTTGATGTCTATTTGTTGTTTAAATATATCTTCATCCTTTGACTGCAGACCTGGATAGTTGTAAGCAGGGGATTTTTTTCATAAGTTTTCTTACGTTATTCTTACTTGAAAAAATAATATTAAAGATTCAACTTCAAATATGACAGAATGACAGTACTTTGCCATCTTCAAGACAAATTTAAACACAATCTAGATTAATTCCTTCTTCTGCGGTATGCAGTGGACATGTAATCAATACAAGAAGATTTACATAATAGCAATGATTCTACTCAGTTTACAAAATAAAGAATTCATACTTTCTTTTTTAAAAAAAATCACATTCCTAACTTCTGAGGCAATAATATAAAATTGAATTTCTTCAAGTATACAAATACTGGACTATAGAATCCGAACGTATTTTATAAACTTAGCACACTGTATACACAAGTAGAATAGATCAGTAGAAAAAGACAGTTGTTGTGCATTATTGTGGGAAATAATTTCAATAAATCAACCACATTATTGTATACCAAATCTAAAAAAGTGGTGAGGCTTTACTGAATCTTTCTATTGAACAGAAATAGATTCTTTTTTTCATGAATCAGATATTAGTGGACAGGAAGTTCCAATTGAAAGAACTTCCTGTATTGGTAGTTCCAGATTTGGTGAGCTATCAGAATAGGAAATGGAGGCAGGAAATATCTGTCTACAGGCTCATTACCATTACCAATGTATTTGCTGTTTATCAAAGTAATAAACTTATTTGTTTTTTAAAATTCTGCTTCAAGAATTGAAAATTTCTATGAAAAAACCCTTTTTTATTTTCTAATAACCTTTATAGCATTGCTCAAATACCATGGCATTGTTTGCTTTCAGTTCTGTCATAAAAAGGAAGAGATGTTTCCACTCTGCCAGTAACTACATTGTTTAGAAGCAGGAGTAAACATAGCTGTCATTTATGTCTCCTCTTTCATCCTTCTTCCTTCCCTGTTTCAACATAAGCACTGTCCTGAGGTCCTGGATGTTCATGTTCTGAGCACAGTTGTTGTATCCTTGTGCAAGAGATAGGCTGACTACTGCATGTTGTGTTCACCACACGTAAAGAAGCTAGTTGGAACAATCAAACTCTTTGCAGAGACAAGTAGAGAAACAGGAGTGGAGCACAAGAAAACACACAGGGAAACAGTATCTGTTTGATGTTTTTCTTTCTGTAACCCTCTTCACACATTCATCCATGTATTTGTAGTCTGAGGGGGCAGAACCGAGCCCCTGGGACTGAACCCCAAGCTCCATATATTCATCCGAACTTGTTAACAGAACCTATATGCATACAATCTGTGAGCAGAGCCTCTGCATGAGTGCTGGGGGATTGTGTAAAACGTGGGCTCCCCAGTCACAATGAGAGAAATCATGATCATGCCATTTATAGAAGGGATAGCCCACTGCATTAGCCTGTACTGCAACGAAAAGCAACACACTGCATCTGATGACGTGCAGCAGAGGCTTCCTGAAACCTGATGCTCTTCAGATGTGCTGGGCTTCAACTCCCATAATCCCCCAACCTCCTGGAAGGCTCCAGTTGGGAAAGCCTGCTCTAGTCCATGCAAACTTGACAGTGTTGTTTATGCTAATGCCAGTCCTAGCCCAATTCTTAAAAATAACTGATTGCGAGTTCCGATGTTTAAAATCCAAATCAGATCTGAAGCATTTAATGCTTCAATTTGCACACATACAGACACACTGCTTTCAAATCCTTGGTGTAGATGGAACCCACTTTCTCTTTTCTTTTTCTTTTCAGCTTAGCAGAAAGCTTCAGGTGGGCAAATTGAGAGTGTTGTGGAATTATCTGATCCTAAGCAAAACGCCTAAAGTAATAATTTATTCTAGTGTATCCGCTCACAATGTTGCAGAGCTATTTCTATAATGTTACCTTGTGCCAGTACACTGAACAAAACTATACTTAAATACCACCCTGAGCATTTTTGCCACTATCATACAGCCTTGCTTAATTATCTCCTTCTACTAGTTTTTTTTCCTATCCCAAGTATGTTAAACTTACATATGTTATGTTTTCATTCCCTCATTCAACAATATAACTGTAGCACTTCTTTAACTAGACCCAGATTCACAGCTGGTATACATTACAAGAGTAGGAAGTTTTGGCCTTTTTATCCTTCCCTATCTATGCAATTTTTCAGAAACAAATTTGCCCCTTTAGAACTATTACTTTCCCCTCAGGGGTATAATTTTCAAGTTCCATTTTTTTATGTGCGTTTACATTTCAAAACGCAGTCAAGATGCACTTTTCATAAAATTAGGCTCACTGGTCATGTTTCTTTTACTGCTGTTTCCCCAGGTGAATGGAGGTTTATTTAAGCACCATCCATAGATATTGGAGAAGGCTTGTCAGCAGAAAGACTTAGAAACACAACTTGCAGCACCCTGCACTTCAGTGACGGTTTTGAAAATATCCAGTTTTGAAAATGTCCCGTGATGTGGCTGGGTGATGGGCAATGGATATGCTGGATGATTGGTTCACAGTACCTAATGTGTTGTTAACCAATGGCCTTGGATTTTTGACATAGCACAGCACAATAGCTTGGAGAAAACAAACAGCTACAGCTTTGTTGCTTGCAAACTGGGGAAATAATCTGGCCAAAGATAAGCACTTGAATGTCCTGGTGAAATAAATCAAGTACTATACATTTCTATTCTTTACTTGAAGAATCTCATTCATCTGGTAAGAGCATGATCTGAAACAACCTCATATGGCGTTTTCAGGAATAAGCAAGGACCAGATTTAGGGTACTTCCACGTGGAGGACTCTAGTCAAGTTCCTTTGTGCAGCTATCTCATCTTTTCCATCTTAAGGTTCTGTTCTGTTCTCTCTTTCTCTTTGTGGAAAGAGAAAGGGAGGAAGGAGAAAAATGTAGGAACACATAGGAGGATTACAGATGGAAAACATTGATATCTGGACCCCCTCTCACCATAAAATTCAATGGATAAGGGACCATGACCGCATGATGAAAGCCTAATCTAGAATAGTATCTACATTATAAAAAGAATTTGTTTAGGCTACGTATGTCAAGTACACTATTGAATAGCTCTGAATGTTCCTTAAAAACAACCACCTAAACTGCATGTATTTACATAAAACCAAAGCAAATTCATTGTCTAAATGAAGCAAAATAATTATATCTGCTTGCATAGTAAAGGCTCATTGATTCTATGGTGGTCAAGGTTTTAACAAGGGACGCAATCTGCAGAAAGTTAGGAAGTGCATAAGGGTGCATTACTGAGAGACTCCATTCCATACATTTCGATGGCACTTAAGCACATATAGCTTTTTCTTAGTTGTGTCCATGCATTTTATTAGTGCTATCATTTACCAGATAAAAGCTAAATGTGTAAATGACTAAAGTGGTAGTCTTGATGTGAGCAAGAAATAATGGTAGACCAAAGAAAAAAGAAAAAGAAAAAAAGCCACTTAATTACACTTTATTTTAAGTATACTTGATTCTATATAGAATAATTTTCAAAATTCTGATTTTTATTGAATTTGATATAGTCAGATAAATATAGAACAAGTTATTTTCTTATGCTAACAATAAAAATATATTTTGATAAAAGAATATGGTAAATGCGAGTGCCTATTCTAATTGATGCTACATCATATAAACTGATTTTATCAGCACAGAAATTCTGCTGAAACCAATTTCATGGCTCCAGATACCACTGAAACCTCAAATATTCCCATTTTAAATACACAACCATTTAATCACACAGATAACAAAGCATCCCAACCAACAAGAAAGGAAACTAGCAATTAAATGCTGACTGTGTATATGTTCTGAATTAGATTAGAAGTTTTAGATTGAACCAGCTATCCACAAGTGTTAATCACTCCACCATTTCACCATTTCAGGACTAGCTAATATAGCCCTTTATCACAAAATTGCCGTTGCACCAACAGCCAAGGAAGCAAGTGCCTGCTGCTGAACTAAACTTGCCATTGAAGGCAAACATGTTTTCCCTCATTTCTGGATGATAAGATAAAATGAGCTTTGTGGTAATTATTTTTATCCTAAACAGGTAGCAAGATTGAATGTTATGCCTACTGGCTATTGCTTTCGGTTCATTTAACATAGATTACAAAGAGTCTGAAGCTTTTTCATTGCATCGATTATCATCGGTACGCTGTACTTATCCCCAGCTTGCAGTTAATGTTAGAGCAGCAAAAGGACCATTGACTTCCAAAAAGAAAAAAAAATCCCTGCCTCTCCAACCATATTAAATTGACTGTAGTATATATTTAAGAATGTGAGTATCCAATAGATTTCTAATAGATCTAAGTTAGTTAATACTGTAAGTATATCAAGGATGCAATCCATACATCCCACTGAAGTTACAGCAAAACTTGATTTCTTCTCATGAAACCAACCCTACTTTATCAACTTATGCTATGATAGTTTGACTTTATATTCAAGCAGTTGCTGCTAAATACTTTTTAAAGATATGTAACAGATATGATCCTCTTCCCTCCATCCTAATCTATTTGGCTATTATTTTCCTAAGGCTGCATTTGCAACTACATATTTTTGAATACTCCCCCCCCAAAAAAATCCTATAGAAATTGATGACACTACACCAGAATTAATTATTTAACTATTTTTAAAAGATAAATGCAGCAAAATCTGGCCTTGCATAGTCAAAGCATTGTGCTTGTATTTAAGATGTTTTAAGCATTTAAACACTTTTTAAATAAACTATCTTCTGATGACAATGTGCTCTGAAAGGTAAGAAATCCATTTAATGAAATATAAATAAAACAATACTGTATGTGTTGGCATGTGTGCATAAATCAATGTCAATATTAGCTAATATATGCATGCTTTACTCTTTCCATCTCACATTGATTTAATAGTAAAGAGGACTTCTGAGTGTTAGATCTCTGATTTATGTTAAACTGAAAAGTCAGCATTAGCACGAGTAGATTACTGCATGCCAGTATAACCAACCCTACTATAGTTTCTGGGACACCAATTAAATTGTAATGCCAACTGGCTAAATTTTTAGTCTTGGAGGTAACAATGAAAGTACTACTACCTTGTTAAAAAAAAGTTCAATGATTATAAACTAGTTTTCCTTACTCCAGTGCCTTCCATCTGTTCCAAACTACAGTTCTAGCATGCCTAATAATCAGGGATGATGGGAGTTACAATTCCAACCATTTGGTGGGTGCCAGGTCGCAGATTCATTTTAAACCAACAGTAATGTAGCTAGTGCCCCTGTTCCACAGTCTAATCACAATAAAACAGAAGCACTTTGAATTAAACTCATTTAGACCTCTTCTGATATAACTAAATAAAATAAACACACATTTTAAAAGAATGTGGATCAAGGAATTGGTTAAGCAATTTATCCTTTTATCATGCTAAGTCAAATAAGAAAGAAATTATTTGGATAAAAACATTACTGGAAAATGTGAAAAGGTCTACATTTTCACAACGATATAGATATAGGGATGGATTCAGACTTAGTCAGACTTACAACCCCATCTTACTAAGTTAATTTAATTTATATGCAGTTTCCTCCATAAACTGTAATTAAAACATTGATAAGAAGAAATGACAACTTTCCTGCTAGCAGGTACCAAACTCCTGCTATTTGCTGTGGGATGGGAGAAATAATTGTACAAGACCAATGCATCATAGCAGTCTATTAACTGATATATATTGGTATATTGCTAGCATTTTCCAATAAATTAACATGTGCATGGAAGAGAAAACAGAAGTCCAAAACCTAACTTGCATGTAGGTTTGTTATCTACTTCAAGTGCAGCCTTCAGCCCATATTACTATCTTTTAAAGGTAGATAGATAGGAGTTTTGACAGGTTTTTTATGTGAAATACTATGTATGTCTACTCAAAATGCAAGTGCATGGATTACTACCAGAAATTAATATTCAAATAAGTCAATCAGAAGAGCTCAACTATTCCTAGTTTTTAATCTTCCGTTCTGCAGAAGACATGATCAAACTCTACATCTGCAAGTCTGAAAGTTCTTACAAGTTTTAATTTTGAGCCTAATTTGCACAATTCAAAACAGCTTTACATCAGTAGCAGAGTAAATAGATTTGAAATTATTTTGCTTTCAGATGAGTTTCACACACTTAATGTTCAGTCATCAATGCAAAGCGCATTTAAACTTTAGTAACTTTAGACAGAATCATGAAAACATCTATGACTAAAAAACAAAGGAGAAATCTTTCTAACCAGAAAATTCACATGATTTCTAGGCAATAATACTTAGTATCTGGAAATGCAAATACATAAATGAAAAATATCAAGTGAATCAGAAAATTACAAAATGAGATAAGGCATAAACTTCTATAGGTAAGCTTTGATTGAGAATTCTTAATGCAGATGTAAATTCTTCATAATCTTATTTAATTTCATAAGGTTTTAAATTGTACAGGGCTATTTACTGCCATATCTGTAATTATGAACTACTAAAATACATATTACACAGGTGCAAGTCATTTATTATTTATCTGAACAACAAAATAACCTGAGCCTCAGTAGAACTGTTACTTTGTACAGTTGTTTTAAAAAGTAGCTAAGAATAAGGCTCAGAAACTGGAGTCACAAACTCATGACAATTTTTTATTACCCTCAGATTAAACAAAAAAACAAAACCAAAGCACACTCCAAAATATCTATTGAATTACCTCCACATTTAAGTAACATTTTAAAAGGTCTTCAGTATCTAATCTTCAGTATTAGATTAAATATCTATAAAATAAATGAACAATATTCAACTGACAGTAACACTTGAATTTCTATTTAAATTTGTTTTAATCCTATAAATAAAGGAAATATTCAAAAACATCCCAAAATGGAATAATTAAATTATCAATAATTAATCTTTCCCCCTGACGGCAGTCCAGAGTCTAAATCAGATACTTATCCAAATTTGTTTTAAAAATGATAGCAACAAGAACATTCAGGTCTTCCCTCAAAAGGGCTTTGCAAGTATAATCCACAGCACTGAACAGTGAATTTTAAAAAAACACCCAGTTTTTTCTGAGTTTCAAGTTTTTAAGCCTTGTGGACAGGGAGTAGGAAAAAGGAAATTTACTAGGCAGTACAAAGGAAATCTTCTTGTCCTCTATTGTGGCTGTGGGGGTGTTGCCCAATTCTAACTTACTGCTGTTAGAAAGGAAATAAAAAATAATAATAATTCCAAAAAAAGTCTACTAAAAAGCATTCCCTTTCTTACCTTGATCGTGCTCGCCATAATGCGATCTAGCTTATTGATCGCTAATAATTGTCAATAATAATAATTGCTTCACTCTGACCAGAAAGAAGTTTTGATGAAGTTATTTAGAGCGGATGAGATTGTGCTAACTCTGGGAAATGAAGTCAGCCAGTGGCAGGAAGAGGTTTCTATTGGTCCTGGCTACTGCAGTTTGAAGAAACAGGATATTTGGGAGCTAAGAGATAAGAGGTCCTAAAACAATGTTGTTTTTCTTGACGATATGCGGCTACAAGATTTTTTTTTTAATCTCAATTGGCTATGACAGTGTCGGCAGGTGTGATATGATGTGCAGTAAATATGACCTGCCACACTGAAGCAGGATGCAGATGTTGCATGAACTGGGCCAAATTTGATATAGGGCTCCAGGGAGAATGAAAGATTCAGGGCCAAATTTAGGTTTGAGGCAAATTGCTGTTACCTTACTGACCGCAATAGACAGCCACACACCTACAATTTCTATTTCGCATTGCCTATGGGCACAGGAAGCTTCCTGGTGCCAGGACAGATGGTTCATCCATCTAGCCCAGTGCCGTGCTCTCCAACCGGCTGCAGGGTCCTGAGCAGGAGGAGGACTGTCTCTGTTTGGTTCTTAATCCTTTTAGCTAGAGATGGCATGGATTGAATGTGAACCTTCTGAATGCAGTGCAGGTGCTCACCACTGAATCTCTCTCCAAAGGATGTGAGAAGACCTGCAGCTCTGCCACTTACTTCCATTTGTTCACCGCCCCTGCAAAGCCTCCGTTTAGTCACTGGGATGGTTAACTTAATGCCCAGCCTCTGTCTTCATCCTTCAAGGGCTACTTTAACTGCTTATTATCAATAAGGCTGGTCTGAAGTGTGTACATGATATGGAGGAAGGCAACGATGGGGGAGATTGTATTAGCCTTCAGAGGTTTGCATAGGGTGGCTTGGCAGGCTTATTTTGTCCTTTTGTAGTAAGAGATTAATAGAAGTATATTTTGGATCTTTGTTTTCTGAAGCAGCCCTGGATCCCTCTATACAATGTCCATAATTCCCAACAATTGGTAATGCTTGGAGGAAGCAGAGAGGAATTATAATCAATAACATCTGGAGGGACCTAGGTGTGGGAAGTAGTTATAAAGTGTCTTCATGCTGACCTTCTCCTCTCTCACTGCTCCACAATTATTTGTACTAGCCTGATTCAGTGGCCCTATGAGCCTAAATGAAGCTCTTAGTCTGTTTTATTGAATTCAGTTTCTTTACAGAACTGAGATTCAAGCTCCACACAAAGAGCTTTTGCTTTCCTACTATTCCTCTGTACCACTTGTAGTGCTGTGCTATTGTTCAATAAAACAATTACATAAGTAAGAAAATACATATCTTTAGCTCTTCAACCCCCACAACCCTCCCCAGAAAAACTGCTCTTTTTTAAAAAAGCAAAACGGGTCACAACATCAATTAAAGAATGCTTTAAATAATCCTGAGTAAGGCATTCTGAGCACACAATAAATATTTCATGGAGAAATGTTATTCTACATCTTTAAATGGCAAAGCATTGTGGGATAGCCTGTGTTAAGTCTGCTATCACACTGGAAGCTGTTCTCATAATGAAATACAGCAATGATAAAATTCTGTCCTTATGAGAATTACACACACACGCACACACATGCATTGATGCAAACACTATGCTTTCTGGATGGGAGAAGATCTTAATTTGGTCTGCCTTCCCCCTTACACCCCTATTCAGTTGATAATTTCCTTTGTAGTGGCTTCTATATTGTGCTGAAGATCTGATTTGTGATAGTCGGTTTCTCATGAAACTAAAATATTCAATTCTACCCGGTTTGTTGGATGAAATTCTGATGAAATAAAGACAAAGGGCTTATTTTAAGACACAATTCCAAGGGAAAAAAACATTGCATACAGTTTTTTGCCTGACCCCTCAAGTTATTTGGAACCACTCACGCTCACAGATAAAATACTTAAAATGTGCCAAACCTCAACATTTCTACTTTAGCTATATATGCAGTAAGTTTGAAACATTCCACTTCTTTTCATATGATGTGAGCTTCACCAATTAGGCAAGTCTGGGAAGCTGTGACCTATGGAAACTAGAAATATCACAGATTTGTCATAAAAAGTGAGAAAATGGTTAGCAATGGAAGTGCTATACAAAATATTTTCTCTATAAAGAGTAAGAAAATCAAAGCATCAGAAACAATGGTGATTGTTGATTTTCTAGTCTTTTCATCTCTAAGCAATGAAGATGACCAATTGTTAAACCAACCCAAACAGAGATCAAAATATTGAGGCTAAGGTACTTCTGGCAAAAGCAACAGAATTTTTTGTACTCTGGAGATAAAACTTGAAATGCCCATACTACTTTTGTAGTTGGTAATTTTATGATATATCCTCACAGTAAATTAAAAAATGAGTAAATAAATTTTCCTTCTGCACTAATCTCTCCATGTTTTAGATACAAAGAATTATGATCAAACCCTTCAAAGTGTTATTTTATATTTATAAATTATCTTGTACGTTATTATGTCAGCACTTATATTTTGCTCCTCCACTTCAAAATGTAGCATTTAACAGTGGCTAACAAAAACAAATAACATTTAAAGCACAAAACAAAAAAGACAGCATCATTTTTTAAAAAGCTACAAAAAGAAAGAATTTCCTAAGGAGGACAAAGGAAAAAACCCACAGCTGGGATGAACAAGTCAAAGCAAAGAACAAAAAATGAAAAAACAAAAAAAGCCCTTTGTCCTACAGGTATTTCTACATTCATACACTTAGAGCAAACAGCAAACAGTTTCTGTTCATAACTCTTCACATCAGGTGTATGCATTTTTGAAACTTAGTATTTTCTCAGATAGGTTAATGCATGTTTGTGCACACATTTTATAGGTATAAATTTCTCCATGCATATTTTTCAAATGTACCTGGTCTGCAAAAACTTTTTTCTCCTCTCAATTGCACCACAAGTTTGGAAATGTACACTCTGACTAAAGATTGCATTTGGATCCATTTTACAAGCTGGCTAAATTTCTTTTATCCCGATTTATAATCTGTTTGACCCACTTCCCTAGCCCTGTTCTGGCAGATCTAAGTAACTATAATGAAAGATTTCAGGCCAAGAGACTCATGTAAAAGGTAAAGGTAAAGGTTTCCCTTTGACATTACGTCCAGTCATGCCTGACTCTAGGGGGCGGTGCTCATCTCTGTTTCCTAGCCGAGGGAGCCAGCGTTTGTCCGCAGACAGTCTCCGTGGTCATGTGGCCGGCATGACTAAACACCAAAGGAACGCTGTTTACCTTCCCACCGAAGTGGTACCTTTTTATCTACTTGCATTTGCATGCTTTCAAACTGCAAGGTTTGCAGGAGCTGGGACGGAGCAATGGGAACTCACCCCGTTGTGCAGATTTGAACCAGTGACCTTTCAATCAACCAGCCCAGCAGCACAGCAGTTTAAACCACCGCACCATCTGCATCCCTTAAGAGATTCATGAGAGACATTTTAATCAATAATTAAGTTGATGTAGGAAAAGATAGTCCTTTAGATTTCCTGATTCTAGGCCTTTAAAGTCTTTAAAGGCCAAACATTTAGTTGAATTGAACCAGTTCAGAGTAAAAATGTTCAAAATGTTCAAATGATGGTTGGTCCCAATTAACAATCTGGTTTCCAGTTCTGAAACAGTTGTGTTTCTGGACCTTCTTCAAGGATGTGTTTATGTCCAAATTCAGTTCTACCTACCTTAGGACTGGATTACATAAGTACTTCATCCTTATCTCAGATCCAGCACAACTGTAATGTCATTATACCAATTATACCAGTCCATACCATCCTGAAACTTTTTGTAATAGGATGGGATAGAAAAGCTTTAAATAAATAAATAAATAAATATTAGGTGCATGCAAGCAATTGCATGGATCAATTTTAGTTGGTTTCTACCACTGATACTGACAGGCAGTTGTGTTTTGATCCTATCTCTAGAGATGATTATTTGGTGTCTTTCTATTCATAACTGATGATTTAGCTAGGGCCCAATCTATAGCAGTGAAGTGTCTCAAATCTGTTCTTCCATGAACTGAACCTTTTCTTTCCCTAATTACCTACTCTAGTTTCTGACCCAGTGACAGGAATGAAATGTCTTTGCCTTCAGTCTGCATGTGCTAAGAAATAGTGTAAAAGCTATGGATAAGGTTTAAAATAAAGTGTTAATTTTTAACATTAGAAATGACAAAGGTGATGATGCCTTCAAAGTTCCATGTATAACTGATGCTAAGCAATTAGGGCCAGATTGCTAAAGGCAAAAAGCATGTTTAGATCCAAGTGATTTCCAGGAATGTGGAGACACCTAGAGTCCATTTGGCTCCTAGGAACATTCTTAATTTTCTTTGGGTGGAAATGGAATTTGAGTGGTTTGGAAAAAATTATGAGGAGGCATTAATTATATGCCCATAGGATCACATATTTATAACACTTTGTCAGGTTGCTAACTCATTTATTTAGTTTTTCTCTTGCTTTAAAAGCGTCCCAAACTTAAAGCAGTGCATAGATTAGAACTTCAGGGGGCCCTTACCTACATTTGTCAAGCTAAGTTTATGTCTGGGCCTGCAGAATAATTATATCCTTATCAAGTTTTATCCAAACAGTTCTAACCAGACTTCCTCTTTTTGATTGACCCAGGAGCACAAAACACTTAATGCCCTCTTGGCATAAACAAATCTTTTCGAAATGAATTTCTGAAACCAAGAAGTGCTATCCTGTTCCAACCATGCTTTAAGCACACCAGTTTTCAACTGTTATCTTTGTGTCTGTGGAGCTCCATACTTGTTCACTGAGTACTACATTAGCCATGTAGAAGCCACTAAACAATATTTCCACAAATGTCACCACAGGAGCAGTGGCAATGTGTGACCTGGATCACCACACCTGCCAGCCCATTCCAAAGAAATACCTCTGTACCAGCACTAACCACTTCCAGGAATGAATGTTGCTCAAGTGCTAACTCTTATGGCACCAGGCCCAGTAAAAGCGAACAATTGCATACTTTATTGGACTCCTTGCTGCCACACTCAGCAGAGCACCTGGCTGCCAGGTGGGCCATCTGGCATGTGCTTTCTTGGAGGAGGTGGAGCCAACCTTCATGCACTACCATCCAGCTCTCTGCAGATTTTAAAGTTAGTGAGGATTTTTGCCTTCTGCTGCCTGAAATTCCAACATCCTTATGGCATTCTGAGACTGAACACTGATATTGGCTATTCTCTGAGCACTGATGCATAGCAATGCCAGACCAGCTTTAGAGACTTGGAGAAGAGAGGCTCAGAGGTTTGGGTTTTGGCACCAAGCAGAACTAAAGTCAAGCAAATGAAAAGTTCACACAGGTCAGGAAATGTACAAGTTTGGGAGTGTTTGGCCTGTCCCAGTTGAGTGCCTGATACAGGTTAGTATGACTGTTAACTGGGCTTGGGATGAATCCTTTTGAGAATCCATCCCTCTAATATTTGCTGGCTTCCTTTGGTGCTTGGTCCAGTCCTGCAAAGCAAGCTGAGGGAAGAGGAACGCTTACGGACCAGCACTGTGCAACCAGCAGCCTTCCCTATCAGGTGCAACTGCTCAAAGAGTGGCTGTAGAACGCAGAAGAGGGATGCTGCAAGCAGGTGCACTGGCTGCCATTCCCAGCAACGGAGCTTCCTCCCTGCCCAGTGCAGCTGGCAGCATCAGCACCAGGTATGGAAGAGGGTCACTGCTTGTGCAGCATGTGGGGCTTGATTCCTGTTGAACACCTCATGAACACTGGGAGAACTCACCGGCTCAGGGCCACTGCAAAACAGACCTGACTCTGGGGAGCTGAGCCAAGGGAATCTGATGGATTCCCACTGCCAAATGGATTCCTCACATATCTCTACTCTAAGCAGGTGATTTGTTGCTTCAAAATGCCCTTTGGGGCCTGGGAATGGGCAAGGGTGATAGATTTTGAGAACTGACCTACTCTCTGAGTCTTAGGGCTAATGCCCCTTCCTCATTAGATTGTGCCCATCTAGACTTAAGCCATTAAATATGGCTTGTGAGCAGTGCTGCAGAGATTCACCCATAAACTTCTTAAATATAAATTCTCATATGCATGCACACAGAGATGCACATAAACTGTGGTAACACTTCACTGTGGGAGGCTGGGTTAAATCTTTGGGGGCTGCAGACTGTAAACTGCTGATTTCAGCAAAGATCACATACACAGTATTTGTTGTTACACATTTTCTACCTTTCAGGATTGTTAAAGATCATTTTCTGATTCTGAACAAATACGTCTTTTCCTCAGAAAAGCAATACATTCTTCTTTGAAGACATTCAGCTTTATGATCAGCTGTGTTGCTAGAGAATGGTCCATTCTCCCTAGCTAATTACTTTCATAAATTGATTTTAATTATCAACATCTGAAAAATATTGTTGCAGTATTTAAATGTACCTGTTCAGAAGTAAACAATTTCATTTCTTAGTTATAAGAAACTTATAAGTGAGTATTATTTACATAATGGCTTCTATGAAATCTAACAAGTGAGTGACTGATTAGATGTAGTAGAAATTGTCCTAAGTCTGCAAATATGAATGTGAATATGTGTGTTAGACACTAGATGGTGCTCAGTGTTCTTGTAAAGTTAAGGTTTTTGTTGAAGTGATTAGGCAGAAGATATTCCTCTTATCTCACAGTAGTGGGACTGCATTGCTAGCCCTCAGCCTAATCTGCTAAAGTGATTATTGCCAGATATTCACACAGTTACGACCTTCACACACAGCTGGTCTGCATGGGCTGTTCTTCCATCTTAGCCTTAATCAATGGCAGCATTTCAAACATAGGAAACAGCTTTAGACTGACTTAATTCATGATTCTACCTAATATTCTTGCTCCAGCATTTCAGACTGGGCTTTTCCCTAGCTCTATCAGAAGATGGTGGAGAATAAATCTGGGACTTTCGGCATGTAATCATATCCTCTTCCATTAAGCTCTAGACCTTTCCCTGGTTCTCAAACATTCTGGAAAAGGATTCAGCAACTCTACTTTTAGCTCTCAGTCCAAGCACACTTACTGCTCCCTTCTGCATTCTTTCCTCTGCTCCATGTTTAAGCCACCCTCTATCACCTCTGGATGTTAGTGGCTTTACTGCTGTGGGTTAGCATGGGACACTGAACCAATTCCTTTACAAAGCATGGGGTAGGACATGCAGAATTACCTTCACATTTTATCATCCCAGCAGCCCTCTGCTGGAGTTAGGGATCTTTTCCAAGCATTTACCCTATGCACAGATGGTAGCAGGCTCTGTTCTCATGCACTGAGAGGCATATTTACAGTGTGCATGTATCTCCATGTGAACAAGCATCAATGAGGTGGCACATCTCCATGTGATCAGAAATCCTGAGTGTGTAAATATGGGCGCACTTTGCCCTTCAGCTTGGAGATGCTGGGGAAGGAGCCCACCACTGCCCATCCTCTGTGAACACATAGAGACTAGCTTAAATGTAGTGAGAGAGCACAAAATAAATCCCATACAATGAACATTAGAAAATATATCCCAAGAAGCAATGTGTAAAAGGAAAATCAACAGCAAAATTCTCCTTGATTTAAAGGGCAGTCAGGGGGTTGGCATATTCTAAGTTGCCTCACACACTATTCTGGCTTTCAGAACTATTCAATTTTACATGCACAAATTTTTACCTCATGTTTTACAGAATTCAAACCATTTAGTGGATTTTTTTCCAATTGTGTGTAGGACCTCGTCCTAAACCTGTAAATATGGGACGCAGGAATAACTATATTTATTGAGACCCAAGCTAAGTCCCTCATAGGAGCAGACAGATGGCTAATACTAGGACGGTATATGGTTGGTTCTTCTTAGTGACTGCAAACATGAAACAGATGTGAAATATCTGAATATAAATCCTGGTGATCCAGAAAGACTGGGACTAATACAGATCATGCTTAATCATTCAAAGCTGTCACCCTTTGGCCACCAAAACTTTCCTCCCTTGCACATACTATGAAACTCATACAATACACATGCAGATACACAGTTTTTCCTACAAATATGCCTAGCAATACTCTTTTGAAATCCAAACAGGAAGAAATATTTTCTTTCACAAGAACATGTTTAGATATTTAAAAACAAAACAAGAAACAACTTCACTGTTGGCTCATTTGCATATGGGATCCTAACTGGCCTTAAATTTCATAGTATCTGCACCTAGTAATCTTGATGGAAAATGAAGTCATAGCACAATCTGCTTAGTTGACTTCAGTTTTGGCCCAAGACTCATTTTATACTTTCCAATTCACTTTGTCATTTTCAGTACTTCACTCAACATTGGCTCACCAACAATTGGTACTCGTAAAGAAGCAGACAGCTGGGTAAAATAGCACCCTCGATTATCCCAGCTCAGGTTCTAACATATGAAAAATATCAATGTCAATATGGCACCATTGGTGCTGTTTGGGGGCTTATTTCTACTCCTTCACAACTTGAATCCCCAAATCTAAACATAAGCTGCCTACACTGAGACTACATAGGTCCTGTTACAAAGCTCCTATGACAAAGGCATGCAATCTAATCTAAGCAACACCCGTGCTTCCCACACACACTGAGCTTACTTCAGAAAACAATTTGCAGTAATGTGAAACCACATCTTCAAGTACCATATCCAGGCAGAATCCAAATTATTGCACTTAATCAAGCAGAGGACTTTTGCTGAGGGTTCCCACTTGGAGCTCTGGAAGATGAGGAGCCAGGAATGCAAGTTCTTTTGCACGCCCACAACCAAAGTGTGGAAGCCCTTGAGTGTTTACCCACTGTGCCTAAGACTAAAATCACCTCCCTGCCTAATGACACTTATTGCACAATAAAGTTTCTAAATGTCCTTGACTCATCTTCCATTATTTTTTTCTGATCCCCCACATCTCCCGGTGATTTGGTAGGAACTGCCTCAGTCTTTCCCACAAGAGGAAAGGACAGACACTGATTCAAAAGTTATGCATGGTTACCACAGAATGCATAAAACCTTGCACAATACAGGGTAAACAGTTGTACTTGGCAAATCTGTCCAGCAACACTGCTTGTCATGTGCAAGTTTTGCTATAATAAGCTTCTGCTAAACAACAGGCTCCTTGATTTAAAGGGCAGTCAGGGGGTTTGCATATTCTAAGTTGCCTCACACACTATTCTGGCTTTCCCTAAAATAACCAGTTGCACGATACCATACCCAGTACTAGCCCCCAGGTTTCTGAGAACCCTTGGGAAAAGCACCTTCAGTAGGACTCTCCTCCAGTGAAGCCACCTTCTCACCGTGGTCTTGCTCCTCTATCTTTTTAAGTCACTGCTGCTTTTTGCTCGTTTGGCAGACAAGGAGCCAGGGAAGTGGAATGCACGGTTCCCCCTTAATACCAGGAGCATCATTGTCTGTGCCAGAACAAGAAGCAAGATGAGCAAGCAGGTTTCAATGGGGGTGGGGGGGGGTGGGGAGAGGTGTCTGCTAAGGTATGAGGCCCTTGGCAGATGCCCAACCATGTTTTCTCTTGACCTCAGCCCAGATTATACCACTGCATGCTCCCTCTCCAGTTCTGTGTAATGCATCAGTTGTGTAAGACGCTTAGTATACCACATGCCAGAGCAACATCTGCATAATACTACAATTTATAATGGTTTGGCAAAGTCACTAGAATGCTGCATCTTATGCAATGATTTGCTTCTGCAACAAGTCTTAGCAAGAGGACTACAAGAAGATTAACAATATCAGTTTTAGACACTGTAGTGAGTGTAAGTAGTTCTATCTTCCAACCATCTTCACTAATGAGTAAGAGTGCAAAATCAGGCACAATGATTGCTGCACTAGCTTAACACCACAATCTGTGCTTTTGCACAGGTAATGTAAGCCAAAGTAAATTATATGGTGCCACAGCCATATAATTAATTCAGTCATTAATTTGGGGAGAACTCAGGCTAGGAGGGATTTCTGCTCCCAGGCAGCCTTCTCACATGCTTTAAGAACCAAATAGATCCTGACCTGGACTTGTACCTCTGAACATGGCACAATAAGAGCAAACATCATGCATAATAAAAGAGTAAAAACATCTGTTTACATCTGCCACATGACTGAAATGAGGGGAAGATATGTTTACTTTCCACTTGCACAATAACAGTTACTTTCTCATTCCCTGGCTCTTGACATTATCATCCTAACACAATTGCATAGAATACAATTCTCTTTCAGTCCAAATCTTTAAATTGGGCACAAGCAGAATGTTGCAGTGTTGCAGATGAGCTTAATACTGAGAGTCAGTGTGGTGTCGTGGTTAGCAGCATAGGGTAGGGATTCAGATGATCTGGGTTCTAGTCCTTGCTTGGCCGAGGAGACAACTGGGTCACTTCGGGCCAGTCACAGACTCTCAGCCCAAACTACCTCACACGGTTATTGTTGTGAAAATAAGATTGAAATAAGATTGTGGTGTAAGCCAATCTGAGTTCATAAGAAAAGAGTGAGATATACATCAAATAAATAAATCATTCTATATCAGGAAGTTAGAGCATAGGATTTAACGTATTTAACATATTTTTCAGAAACTTAGAAAACTGAAAAATTACATCATGCTAAGCCACTCTCAGTTAATTAACATACGGGGCTTAACAATGCATGTGGGCAGCTATTTTCAATATTCAGGCCATGACTACAGCTTGTTGGGCTGTGCAGACCTACAAAGGTAGGTTGCCGGTGTGGTTAACAAGCGGCCTAGAACCCATGGGCTAGGATTACAGGTGGTTTGTTAACCATGCCAACAACCCACACTCAGTAGGTCTACATAACAGAAGGCCGGGCAGAAGCCTGAATATGCAACTTGGCACCTCTGTTGCTTAAATAAGCCATGGCACACCACAGTGATTGTTCATACCTGGTCAAACTACTGTTTAAAATCTGCTTTAGTCCCTCTCTTCTTGTAGCCTCATCCTTAAGGCTTACTGCAGCAGCAAACCACTGCTTAAGATTGGGCATTTGATGTTGATGCCAGCACATTACCTATGGCAGTATACTCATGCTCCCCTGGCATATGATATAGTAAGCATCTCACAGAACTGAGACATGTCCTAGAACCGAAGAGGAAGTATGAAAAGTGGCATAACATATGGCAAGTGGCTATGGCAGGTAAATCCTATGTGCCTACTGTTCATATTAAAAATATTCATAGCAGCACTACTGAGCTTGTGTAGTAGGCCTGGGGTGAACCAGATGGACACACACAGGGGGAACCTTCAGCACAGCAGGGACCAACAGCAGCTGCTGCACGAGCGAGGCAGCGGGGGTTCGGGCAGCAGCTCAGGACTCGATGGTAAGTGCTATGTTTTTGCAGGCTAGGTTGAAGTTGGTGTTTTACTAAGCAAACACATTTCTCCCAATATTAGAAATGTAATCTAACTAGCCAAAGCAAAGTTTGCCTGCTCTCCAAGCCTCTCCAGGAGGGCAAAACATGGAATGTAGTATTTGACTTAAACCCACATAATTGCATTAAAATTTGCTAAATGCTTTTCATCAGTTGCCAAGAGGTTGGGTTTTGTGGTTCCTGAATTTTCAAGAGGTACAGCAAGTGCTGTGATGTTGTTGCACTCCCTTTCTAGAGTTTGCAAACTGTGCTGTCCTCACGACACACACTTTCCACTGATCTCGCTCAAATCAGTGGCTGCTGGAAGCCCTCAAAAGTACTTGGGATGTGACCCACTGAGAGTTACAGCTTGAGGCCTCAATAATAGAAGAAAGAAACTGATGCTTTATGAAAGCCAAGCAAGCCTTATAAACAAGAACATTGTGTTGGAAAACTCCCAGATCCAACACAAGCTTGAATATCCTCCAACACTACTTAGAACAGCAGATTCACAGAACTTGGAGGAAATCATGCTTTCTCAAGCATCTAACATAGCAGGTCTAGTGATCACTAATGCAAAGCACTGAAGACATGAAAACTCAAGAGAAAATAAAGATCTAGATAATGTTAATTAAATCTGTGGAGTTGATGACACATTTAATTTTTTAAAAATCATATGCTATTAAAAGATTTATTACAACAGCCGACTGTAAGGTAAGAACACTGATGGAAAAGACCACAGTTGCTTCTATGAGTGTGCACCAAATAAACTTTTAGTTCAGATGCCACCTGGTTCTTTGGAAAATAGCTTGTTACACCTTCAACTTCCACAGGAACAGCCCATTCTTCCTTGGGCCTGATACAGAACTTTACTTCAGAAATCTAAGGCTTGGCATGTTTTCCCATTAATTAGCAAGAGAACAGGAACAAATTAGCTATATATATTACTTTTTCACAATCTTGGCTGAAATTTGCAGGCATGCTGGTGCTTACTGGAAGATGGCTGCTAAATTTCAGCCAAATAGGTGCTGGGGTTCTGTGCTAGGCACTTTTGCAGTTCATTGAGGAGGGGAAGGGAAGAGGAGGGGAGGGGAGGGGATGCCTGTACATTTTTATGGGGTGAAGTTGCAGGCATAGTTGTTCATTCTGAGGGAGTGAAGCCTGCCAAATTTCAAACAAATAAATGCAGTAAATTTTGTGCTTGCAAAGTTTGGAGGGACAGGGATTTGTGCTGTGCTTTGGGGGGATATTCATATGAAAATGGCATTCATCAAAGAGTTGTCCCTAAGGAAGTAACCTGTAAACATTCTCTGAAGAGGTTCTTCTTGCTTTGCTTTTTGCTCAGTTGATACCAACTGATAAATTCCTTCTACATTTCTCCCCAAAAGTAATATGATCATAAATAGGAGAGCAAGGAGAATTAAGTATACTAATTTTAAACTAACCTGTCTGAGGTGTCCTCGTCTCCATTAAAGAAGTTTAACTTCACTTCAGAAAAAGCCCAAATTGTTCTGAAGCTGCTTGCTTCAGTTCTGAGGTCAGATTTCATACAAAGTGGATGCACATCCTAAAAACTTCTTGCTATTTATCACAACCAGCTTCTGGATCAGCTTGCAAGCCACATGGACTGATGGTAAATAAAAACCAATGTACCTATGAAGAAAGTGTACAGCATTAAGGCCATCATGCAGAATTGTCTCCAGAAGGGAAGCCTGAATCCAGAAGCAATAGTTAGACACATGCAATGTTAACAGACTGTTATTTAACCTTAGAAATGACACAGGATTAGGGAGTCAGTTTCAGGATATTAGACTGTGTTTAGGGGAATCACAGGTGATCACATATGAACATGTAAAGCTGTCAGATCTGTGCTCCCCTGAATCCCACTGCCCTACATATTATATAGCTGAAACCCAGGAAACATCACTTTACTAAGCCAGATGTTGGCCTGTCTAGCCCAGTGTCGTCATCTCTAACTGGCAGAAACTTTCCAGGTCTCAGACAGAGTGGTCTCACAAAGGCGTTTTTAAACTGGAGGTACCAAGGATCAACCACAGGACATGCAAGACCATACGCTGTCATGAGGTATAATTTTGGGAGTGTTCCAAAAGTTCAACCCTGAAGGTCAAACCGATGTAGTGCAAGTTGGATAAAATGGCACTACAAAGGAGGTACAACAGAACTAATTTACCCAAGAACATGAAATCAAAGACATGACATGGCAGAGTGAAGTCTAAATGCAAGGAACAAGTCACCATTTGCTCAATATCAACTAGTTTTGTGAATTGCTTGATTTTTAATTAAGAGGATAAAAAGTACCCTGTTGATTAAGACCAGTAAAAGCTGAGCACATACCTCAACAAAAATTAATCAGCATTTGGAGAGATACACCCTCTGAATATGGAGGGTCATTCATTCATTCATTCATTCATTGCATTTCTATATTACCCAATAGCCAATTATTTTTAAGGTTCACAAAACATGAAACCATCAAATGTAGTGATTATTATACTACCAGCCATTACTAGTCCTATTCTCCTATGAATTTGTCAATCACCTTTTCAGGCAAAGCCAGTGAACCTTTCTAGGTTAATTATAATTGCATGAAAATATAGTTCTTTTTGTCTGCCTGTTGCCCATCCAATCCTTTATTGATCCTAAGCTTTAATGTTATAAAGAGAAACAAATAAACTAAAAATCCCCAAGCACTTTAGTATTTCCTCACAAGGAATGTGCTCCAACCTCTATAATTTTGACTGCATTTTTGTAACTTTTCTAACTTTAAAATATTAGATGGGGCAATCCAAACTATACACCAATGTATCCATACCATAAATTTCTATCTGAAGGTCTTAAGAGATTTTATTTGCAATCTCTAGCATGTAATTTGTCTTTTTCACATCTGTCAAACAATGATACCACTATGACTCCACTGGTGAATGCTGTAAACTCAGGATAATTTGTCCCAACGTGCATCACTTTGCACCAATTTTCAGAGTAACATTTGTCATTTTTTGTTCATTCACCCAAATAAGGAAAGCCCTTTGCAGTCCACTTGTCTTTCCGAATATTGCAGTGTAGCCTGCAAATTTTGCCACCTCACTGCTCACCCCAGAATCCAAATCATTCAAATACATCAAATTGGCCTAATTATAAATGTCTGCCTGGGGTCACAACCATTATGACAGCTGTCCATCTTGGTCTTCACTTTCTGTTCTTTTAAAATAATACCTTACTGTAATTTTTCTGAAAAAAATGATATGCCTACCAAGCAAAATATCGACATAAAACAGACCAGGAAACACAACTTGCATATTATAACCAAAACTGGATGCTGTCATCGATTAAGATGTCTTCATAGAATTAACAATCATACTTTAAAAAAATCTTATACAAATCATTTCCTTCCAAAATGTTCTGCTCTGTTCTTTAATCATTGACCTGTTCCCAAGAGGACCCATACTCTCCTCCATGGTTGCTGTGTTTACACAGGACTTTTTGGTACTACCCATTGGGTCATTCCTATCTACATGCTTACTGACACCCCCAAAAAGGCTGGATTTAATTTTTCTTTAATTTAAAATATAACACAGTTGTAACACAGTAAAACTACCAGAAGCCATGCTAATTCATGCTTCCTTTTCTCCATATTTAATAATCCCAGTTTTAATCCTGGAATAAAATTTTGGCTAAGAAGTCTGTAATTTTCTCTTTTACCTCTGAATCCCTGTTTTTTTAAGTGTACAGCTGGACTCTGTAAGCCAATACAAGGGAAATATGTAAGTTCCTTCTGATGCCCTTCAGAAGACAAAGTTCTCCTCTGCTTCATCACTTCAAGATCCAGATTCAAACATTTTTGGGGGCCAGTGAAGAAGGGTGTGGCCATTCAAAACTGCAGTTCATCACAGAACACCAGGCATTTATGAATCTTGATGATTTTGCTTAGTGCAATAGCACAGCTATGTAGCTGCTGCAGCAGTCATAGCGTGTCATTGTCCCCACTAAAGCACAGAATTTATATCAAATGAACAATATTAATCCAGGAAAATCTGGGATTCACTAGCAAAAGTGGGAGAAAGGAACAGTGGGAACATAGTAATAAAGTTGAAAGTAAAGTGAGGAGTGGGGGTTCAGGAGATGTCTTTTTTTTTTTAAGAACAGGCTGCCATGTAACTTTTTTTAGTAGCAGTCTACCATATAATACATAACATGACAATACATTTTTAATGAGAGACACAATCTAATTAACACTTTGTGTTATAATCTCTTGTGGGTTTTCTCCAAGAAGGGCCATTGCAATGATAAATGCTATTTCCAGGAAGAGAGGGGGTGACAGAATCCCAAGTAAACATGCCATCAAGAGCTGGTGCACAACAATTATTTGAAGATAGCCTTCCAAAATGTGTTTTGAAGATGTTTGCCAGCTGGACATTGTGCCTCACAGCTATAATATCATAAAATCCATTCAATTTAAATTAATATATTTGGGCAGACAGTTATATTAGAATTCTTCTTGTTGTTTTTTTTATAAATGGTAGTCTGTGGTATGACAAGTCCGCTTCAAAAATCTGTGCAGTTATTGCCTTTCTTTTGCCCAGGGCATATCATATGTTTTTGATTTCAGTGAGCTGCATGCACTACCTCATTAAAAGAAACATGCAAAACAAAAAGATGTGCATCATGACACAAGACATGTTTGCCAGGGTTGAGGGCTTCCTTGTTCCCGAAAAGAATATCAAGCCGTAGTTAGCATTTGTGGACAACAGCTAAAATACAATAGATTTCTATAGATCTGCAAACATGGCTTAAGAGGTTAAAACAAAAGAAATTACAAGCAAGATCAAGGGAGGCCTGCAGCAGAAAGATGCACTGTACTGTCAGTGCGCTGTGAGAAGTCCTATTCAGGGTACCAGTGTCATGGCCTTTCCGAGACCATTATAAGCCATATGCAGTTCAGGATAGCCGTTCCACTCCCTGCGTCCCTGTTTTTCTTTTCCAACTGAAGGTCAATATTCCTTAGCTAATGAGCATGCTCAGCCCTCAGAGCACTGCTTCTGCTCCTTTATGTCCCCTCTGCCATTGCAGTTGCTAACCATGGCAACCTGATTTTCCCCTTTGATTTTCAATGGTCTAATTTTGGCAACTATCCTGTGAGCACTCATCACCAAGTTCATGTTACATGAGCATTTTACTTTTCCGAATGATTTGTCAATCCGGCTTTATCACCTAGGCCAGCTTTAGCACCCCATCCATCTCTGTTACTCAAAGGGATAGGTAACAGGGTAGCCATGGGCAAAAGTGTGTCCTAGGAAGTGCCCCACCATTCCTACTTTTTCAAAACTAATCCTAACAGTTGTTGCCATAACTTGGATTGCTTCAATGCAAACTGAGGGTGTCTAGCATCTTCGGTTCCCGTGAATGCTTATTGGTCATGCCTGTTGCTGAGAACCATGAAGGTGGCAAGTTGCTGCAGGACAGTGCTTTCCTTCATAGCACACTTATTTCTGGGTGCCAAGGACAGCTTCTAAAATTGTCAAGTTTTGCCCCAGGCTTGGAAATGGTTGCCTAGTGCATTTATGCCATTCTGCTAAGCAGTCCCCACCCCCCAGTGAGCACTGGAATGTTCCTATATATGCTGCCCTGATACACTGCAAAGGGCGGGACACAAACATTTTGAATGAATGAATGAATGAATGAACATAAGAACATAAGAAAAGCCATGCTGGATCAGACCAAAGGTCTGACTCTATATAAACTGTATACTCCATATATATTCTGTCTCAGTGCAGTATAGTACAATAGTTTAAAATACGAAAACCACACAGGTCTTTCAATTGGAAGAAAGACAGGAGGCTCGCTGTGAATTGGGATAAAGCAAGAAAATCAGGTTTTATTTGAACTAAAACTACATGATCCCATATTATATCATCTAATATTTTAACTGAAAGATATGCTTCTGGGGATGGGATCTCATAAGGTGAAAGACAGATTTTGACAATTCAGTTTTCTGAGTTGTGAAATAATATCAGTTTTAAAGCTTCAGTTTCTGATTCCTTTGTAAGGTTTAGTAGGCAAAGGTGGCAATATTCCTAAGTTTGAATGTCAGCAAGTCAGTGTATTAGTGTTTCCATCAAGAAATAGCCTGCACTAATCAAATAAGAAAAGTATCAGTTTATATATAAGAAGAGGTGAACAACAGGAATCATAAATTTAAACATCAACTTTAGAAGTATTTGTTTTAAGAAATGAAAATCTACGATTCACAGGGAAATATTTGTCAAGTGGGGACAGCCACCTCATCTTCCCCACGCCCCCTCAATGCCTCTGAGAAACAGCACTATATTATAACATGTTGCCATTCCCACTGGGACATTTTAAAGGAATGAAGAATGTGAGGAAGCTGCTCATGAGAACTCTTCGGGTGTTTGAAGCAGTGATGAAGCTTTGTATATTTAAAAAAGAGAACAACATTAAAACCCATTGCTGCCTTGTCATAACAGTAAAGCTGTCCCATGAAATTCTTCAGAACCCCCACCAGAAGTCTCCAAAATGCCACCCTTTGCTGGAGATGAATGGACCTGTACAGGAAGGGCTGTATTTCCAATCTAGCTTTAATGTATTGTATCGACATATGGAGTCAGTAACCTTCACATTGTCAGAAGACAGCAGCATGAGCTCTGGAATCTGTTTTGTTCCTCCTTTGATGAAGCAGTGCTTTAAACTGTTGTATGTGAGCAACAAGCACTTTATTTTGTTTTAGTCCAAGAATGTTCCATCTTAGTTAACCTTCAGCTTGTTCTACCTCTCTCACTCTCTGCTGCCAGTCATAACCCTTCATCTCTACTATACTGATGGTTGTTCTTTCCAGCCTATTCCTAAAAGAGCCATATCCTCACAAAATCTATGCAAAACTCATGTGCACAGCTGAACATTCCCCCAGTCTTTTGTGGGACAGAATGGCCAATTTTACAGCCTGCATCCAACAGCTGCTCCCAACAAACAATGTTTTTGTGTTTTACAATGGTTCAGCATAGTGAAAAACTCCATCTTCTTCTATGCATTGACAAATTTCTGTCTGGTGTTTTAAGTAGTGGCCATACTCAGTCCATCTCTTTTCTTCTCCCTAAAAAGAACCCTGCAAAAGACTTGGAGCTGATCGAATCTCCAACAAAGCTAATGTGAACCTTTTCAATAACATCAGTAAGACAATTGCAGCTAGGCGCCTTTTGCTCAAAATAACCAGCTCATTTTTGGTAGACTTTTGTTTAAAAAATAAAAGACCCTTAAGAAATATAAGGCTCAGATTATGACGATAAGAGATTTTTGTTATATATACATTTTTAAGGGGAGTTGGTTTATAAATGCTAGCACTAAGATTAATATATTTCACTGGGGTTTCTCAAACTGTTTACAGGACAAATTACATCATTATTACTAGAGGCTTAATAATGTTTATAGCAATTCAGTTTTGGAAGGTCATCAAAATGCTAAAGAATCTCTATGATCATTAAATTTATGTGACACAGTTCCAGTGTTATTGCAAATAATCATTCTGTGTCAAACTAGTAAGATTAATGAAGGGAATGACAGTCATATTTGAATTGTTTTGTGTTTCAACACTTGCCAAGAAGTGTTCTTTAATTGTTACTGATATGCGGTGGAACTGATGCAACAGTTGCTTGAAGAAACTCTGATATTTCTTCTAAAAGTCTTTAAAACATACTATTGTGAAGTGTGAATAAAAAGGAAATTAATAAAAAGTGTTCTAGAAAATAGATCTCCTGGATTTTCCATAGCAGATTAATATGCTCCAATGATTTCAATACAAGATTGCCAACTCCAACTTTTATGTATTAATTCACTTTAACTTGTAATTTATTTTTAAATAAGGCTATGAATATACTGAACTAAAATTATACTTCACTAAATCAAGAGTAGGCAACTTGTGGCCCTTCAAATGGTGTTGGACCACAATTCCCATATGCCCTCACCATTGGTGATGCTGGTCCAGTCAGATGAGAGTGGCTGTCAAACATCTGCCCAACCCTGCCCTAGATTCTTAAATTTGTATCCCTGGATAAAGAAGAGATTGAATACATAATAATATTATATATTATCACAATCCTTTTTAATATCACAGTAGTCTCCTGCTTTTTCCCATAGCAGTCAAGCACCATCACAATTCAAACTCCCTATAATGTCACATCATATCAGATGGAACAATTATACTGACCAGCTGTGTTTTGTGGCAATAACCAGTGCTGTCACCGTATTAGTAGGAATGACCACTAGCCGTAAGAGATCATGCTTGCTGACCTGACCCAAACCTACATGAAATGACAGTTTCCTGAATGAGACAAGCAGGTGATGTCCACAGAAGGGAGTTCTGCTGACATGCAGTGCTCCAGAGGAGGTCATTTCTGCTATTTTCCTGGACTGCACTCACAAGACCCACTTTTCTGTTGTGCTAGCAGTCATTCCTACTTGTACAATGTGTTGGGAGCAGGTGGATTGACAGCCCTGGATACTGTCCTGGGAGATCTATTTTCGTGTTTTCCAAAGACCTAACCAGAATCATTGCCTGTGTGGATAGTAGCTAAACATATCTGATAATTTCAGGAGGTATTTTCCCATGTATGCAGAATTTTTCTTTATCACTCATACAGTATAGCGTTTACATATCTCAGATAAAATGTGCAAATATATCATATATTCAGCTGCCCTGACCATGCAAGTATGCTTGTCTTTTCTGAAAAGGTCTTGGCTCTCAACTAAATAATGATTCTAAACTATAACCACATGCTTAAAAAAAGAGGGGGGGGGGGCAGAGGAAACTTTGCCTAGCCAAGTCAGTCACACTTTTGGCTACAGAACAATTTTCCCGTGTTTCTGGAGCCAAAGGCACTAAAACCAATAGTCCTGCTGTTATATGGCTTGATCCACAACACAAGCCATAGTTCTTGAATTTAAGCTGATTTAGTATTATTTAGCAAATCAGTTTATATTGAACTATCTGCATAAAATGGAGTTAGAGAGAGCATTTAAAGCTAGAAATTCCACAACAAAAGTCAGCGCGCGCACACACACATGTATGTACCCATAGTGTCTGTGCATGTCTCTCTGTATATGAGTGTATGAGTGTATTTAATAGCACTTGACTCCACATAAGACAAACTGTGAATCATTTTTGTGTAGGACATGGTAGAAACTGAACATTAATCCTGAGAGGTTAATGATTACATGAATATGGCTCAAAAATGTATGTATGCAGAGTATGCTTGCATACAGTTTATGTATGCTTTTCTTTTTAAGCCTCATATCCCAGTGCTTCCTCAAACAGGCACCCAAGAAAGCAGTAATCCTATTTGATTTTGAGATGGCTGGTCCTTACATCTTTAAATAATCATATTTTTTTGAGTTTCATGTCTCAGTTAATGGATCTTTGTACACAAGAGATCTTTTGTTCATTCCAATTAAATGACCACATGAACAAAGGTTAAGTACCAGAGTTGAAATGAGATTCTAGATGGATGCGTCGTGGACCCCATTCTGGCAGGAGTGCATCAAGGATCTGACTGAATGGCTTGTTGAACCAAACAGAACTTGGCATTCCAAGAAATGTTGAACTGCTGTTGCTTTCCATTGCTCCATACACCTTCCCCTTTTTCTAATAAGGTGTAGGGATTGCAGTGCGCTATGCATTTCCCACCCAACACATCATATTTGTCAGCAACAAAGGAATATTCTGTACAATAGTGCATGGTGTAATACTTTTACATTAAAAGGAAGAGGAGAAAAATGAACATGACATAAGTTCTAAATATATGCGATTCTTTTTTCATGCTAGAACCATAAAATCCTACTTGATATCTGAGAGGAGAATGCCTCCGTAGTGCATGCAACATACCAAGGTCATGGAAACCTAAAATTCAGATCCAATATATCATAATTACTCAATAGTGGAACTCTGGAAATGCTATGTTCATTCTGGCAAACTGCCTTTAAGGAAGCACTATTGTAATCAGGTCCTTAAGACTGCTGGGAACATGGATGTTTCCCATTGTTCTATGGATCCAACTATAACTGAATACTCCATATTTAAAGCAGACTTTGGCTTCAGTCCATTTATGAAGGACAGTGTTATTCTACACATTCTTTAGTGACATATTCAAGGATTCTTTTAGGATAAAAACCACAATCTAAATTATTCCTCATGCAATCAAGAATGCAACACATTTACAGATCATCAGAAATTAAGTATGCAGCTATTGAACATAAAGGATGCCACATACTAGGATTCATGGTCATACCCATAAACAGTTGGGTGTCTGTGAGTGCTTCCTTCAAGAAAGTCTGAGGGCTTTTTCAAGATCTTAAAAAAAGGTGTGCGTGTTGGGGGGGGGGGTGCTTCTGCATGAGCAATTTTTGGAGATACAGTTGATCTAAAGTTGCTATTCCTGGTTGCTGTGGGACAAAAAAACCAACCCACTGCTGCAGAAAGTCTTGGTCTTACCATTTTCAGCAGTGGGCTGCTTTCAGCCTCACACCAGGCATTTTAACAAGTAACAGTGCAAATGGCCTGCTCCAGACAGGCTATACCTACCTAGGTTCTGCTTAGTTATTTGGACAGGGATATTTGCCCCTACTTCAAATGCTTTCCTATCCAAAATGGTTCCCATCATATCAAAGACCCTATACAACTCAGGGAATTTATTTTTCTGCATGAATTTTCCCTGATTTTCTCTAGTCCAGCTTGCATTAGATTCTAACAAAATGAATCACTGTTTGGTAGGTTGGCTGGTTGGTTGCAAGAATCTAATAGGCTGCAGTTCAACTCAAGAACTCTCAGAGCAACTTTCACTTCCTTCTTCCAGGCAGATTTGTAGGAGTGTCATCACATGGACACAAAAAAAATGATTTGGGGTGGGCAGGGGGTGAAGAAGAGGCAATGAAGCCAAAAAAAGATGGAATATATCCAATCCAAACTGTTTAAGGAATTAAGTACAGCTTCCAGATTAAGTGTCACACTAGCAACACACCTGGGTACACCAAATACAGATCTAAGAAAGTGGGATTCAGTTCCTTCAAAGAAAGAGGTTTTGCATGGAAAACAGATAGGTGCTCCAAAAAGCTTTGGGAATACTGTTTTGACTTAAAAGGCATGGATGCCCTCTAGCACCAGCTGGACACCCTTTGTTAAAAGAAAAAAGAAATTGAAATTTCACCCACACTTGTTAAAACCTTCATTTTTTTGCAAATCTCCCCTCTGCATTGAGCAGCCTCATGGATTCACTTATGATTATGATTATCCAGGACCCAAGAATATCTATTCTTCTGCTTACATAATACCACAAATTTTGATAGTGTAGTTGTTTCAGAATTGGCAAGATACGCTTCCTTCACCACTACTACTACTGCAGTGGTACCTTGGCTCACGAACTTAATCCATTCCAGGACTCTGGTCATGACTCAAATTGGTCATGAGCCAAGTCAAATTTCCCCATAAGGTTCAATGTAAATAAGGTTGAACTGTTCTGTAACTATTTTTTTAATCAGAAAAATTTGAAGCAAAGTGACAAAGAACAAAATAAATCGCAGTCCCCCCCCCCCCCCAGCACGACCACGATCGCGCCAGTCATCCCTGCATGGGCACGATTGTGGGTGCACTCGGGGAGTGGGGGAGACAGGCGTGCTCGTGGGTGCGCTCGGGTGGGAGACGGGTGCAATTGTGCTTGGGGTAGGGGATGGCCAAGATCGCAGTTGCGCTCATGCAGGAAAGATGGATGCAATCATGGCTGTGCTCAGGCAGAAAAGATGGGTGCGATCTCAGCCATCTCCCCCCACACCAGCACGATCGTAGCCATCCCCCCACCAAGCAAAATGCGATCACACCTGTCTTCCCTGCATGAGCACGACTGCAATCGTGGCCATCTCTCCACTCTGGGGGTTATGGAGATGACTGTGATCGTGGTCGCCACCCAATGCAGAGTTTGCAACTTGAGTCAAAATTTTTATGAAAATTTTGTTCGCAACCTGATTTGGTCATGAACTGAGGTGTTCATGAGCCAAGGTACCACTGTACTTCTGTAACAACCCATAGCCTCCGGGCTATCGGTGGCATACAAATGTAATAAAATAACAAGTCCAGCTTCTTTAAAGGCAGCCCTATATATAACACATTTCAATATTCCAAACAAGATGTTTCATTAGTATACTTAACTGCAGCTGGACCATCCCATGTCATGCTGTTGGAACCCAGTCGCAAAGTTTCAAAGTGGTATGTTTGGTTCCCAAGAACCACTGTGAGAATCAGTGCTTTGTTGTAAGGTTCCATGCTTCTCATGATATCCAGACCCAGAAGTTGCATTTGACCATTTTTGGAAACAAAACACCATAGAGTCCCCTGGAAAGGGCAAGAGAAAGGGGATTCTCTAGGAATCTGATTTCTACTGCCCACAGCATGCCAGCAACACCCATAATCATCTGTTTTGTTGTTACTGGCTGAGCAATGTGCCCATTGCGCCTTTTATTCTCTGAAACTGGGAGAAAGTGTGTGAATGAGTGAGAAGGAGGGAATTGGAGCAAATTTTAGGAACTGGTTTTACTGCATCTAGATTTTCAAACAGCTTTCTTTAACTGTGTTTCTAGTTTTGTTTTTAGCTTTACTGCTGAGGTTTAATCTTCTTGTTATCTGATTTGTTTTATGGTTACTTTGCATTTTATGATTTTAATATTATATGGCCTCGAGAACTTCAGTTATTGCACAGTTTTAAAATGTAATAAACATAACAAACAAAACTTTTTTCCTGTTCCAAAGCTGCATTTTTAGAACCTGGACCAGTTCCTTTAAACTTTTCTCTGTTCTGAGAAAACAGTGTTGGGATTTAGATGAATATAGATACCCTCTTGAAGCTGAAACAAATTAAAACACTTATTTTCATTTCTTTTGTTCAGTTCAACTGTGCAGTAAAGGTTTATTGTTTGAATGAACCACAATATTTCTCTACTTAACCTTATCAAAATAAAAGAAAGTACTAAATACTCAAAGACAAAGTACTAATGTTAACAATTGAGAAATTACCATTATCCATGGTGAAACATTGTGGATAAGTCAAAATATGGCTGCTTCTGCCATATTCATAGATGTAAGGCAGATTTAAAGCTAACAACAGCAGGAGTTGCATTCAAATTAACTCTGCAGCTTGATACAGTCACAATATTTTCCCATTGTTTTTAGAATCAAAGAGATAATATTAGCTACTGCATCTACTGAGAAGACTAAGAAATAGAGGTTACTGACTTTCCCATCCAAATTTGATCAGAAACGATGTATATTTTTCTTCCAGTTTAGCCATTGTTTATTATTTTTATACTGCCTTTCAGCCAAAAAGTATCTCAAAGTGGCTTGCAAAAGTTAATACAAATTGTTTAACTTACTAAAGGACTGTAGCTAAAAGTCTCCGGGGAAGGGAAAAGGAGAGAGGAGTTAGACAGTTTCTTAATCCCAACATAAATGCCCCCCCCCACTAAACCATTAAATGCCATTGAATATCTTGCAGAAGAGGACAGTCTAAACCTAGTGCTGAAAGGATAACATGACTTGAGCCAGACAGGGAGTTCATTCCAGAAGCAAGGAGCCACTACTAAGAAGACCCTCTCCCTTGTTGCCACACTCTGAACTTCTTTCAAAAATGGCATTCAGAAGAAAGCCTCAGATGTTAATCAGAGTAGACACGTTGCCAAGTATTGAGGTCCCAAGACATGTAAAGTTTGAATTAGGCTCAGAAGCATAAATACCACCAATGCAAGAGGGCCTGAATTATGTTATATTCTTGGATCTTCTGGACCCAAGAATATAACATTAGTTCAGTTGCTGCACTTTGCACAGGCTGCAGCTTTTGCATAGTATTCAAGGACAATCCCATGTAGAATGCATTGTAATAAATCAACCTGGAGATTACCAGCACAAAGATTACTTAATCTAGGCTGTTCCTGTGCAAGTAAGGGCAAAGCTGGACCACCCACTGAAGCTGGCAGTGAAGGAGGAAAATTAAAATTAAGTAAAAGTGAAAACTGTAACTCAAGTTAGTACAGATAAAATAGCCGAGTTGACTGTTTAATAAAGACATGCAGTTTTATCAAGCAAGTTATCATTGTTAGAACCCATCGTGGCTGTGATCTGGACTCCTGGTTGGCTGAACCAACTTAGTTCGTTCAAACTAAATTTTCCCTAACCTGAGCCTCCAGTGATAAAGATGGCCCCAAAATGATCCACCAAGCTATACGTCTGCTCCTTGAAGGGGAGTAAAGCCCCATTCGGAACAGGAGGAGCAACCTGCATTCTGTGAGAAGAGCTATCCACTAACAGCACCTTAGTCTTGTCAGGAGTGAGCTTCAGTGTGCTAGCCTCTATTCAGTCTATTTTCACAAGTGGGCACTAGTTTAGTACCCCACACTCCAATGGGGTGAAAGTAGAGCTGTGTGTCAACAGCATACTGATGGTAATGCAGTCCAAAAGTACAAATGACTCCACTTAGTAGCTTCACATATACTCTGAATAGCATGGGAGACAAAAGTGGACCCCTGGAGAACCCCATGCTGGAGAATCCCTGAGGAGAACTACCAACTCGGATGGTTAGCTTCAGATAGTGGCACTTGGGGAATACTACTTGGCCCCATGGATTCACCAGGATGAGGTTCCTTTATCAGTCTGTAAAATCAGATTTTTAAATTCAGGTTATAGATATCCATGGCATTGTTTAGTCCTTTAAGGCATTTCATTGTGAAGATAGGAAAAGCTAAAGTACACTATTATTTTCCTAGGAAGAAGCTGAAGTGCAGATTACTATTGCTAATAAGATAAATATGCACATCAATGATTAACAAGCAAATAGTAACATACATACTTATTTCACTGAAAAATGCTCCCTTTTGTAAAATCTTGCATGACAGCATTAATTTCAGCACAGAAATTTGATTTTGTGAGGTTTTTGGCTTTACAGTTTGAAGTACAGGAACTATTCCAACATCTGGTGAACACAATCCACACAAAGTAATGCACATTTGAAAGAGAATGTGCCTGCTACTTTGCTGGTGCTAAGGCCAGACGTGTCTTTGTCTGCATTTCTTTCTCTGTCCCTGTTTTCCTCTCCTCTCCTCTCCGTTCTGTCTTCGTCTTCTTCGTCTTCTTCTTCTTCTTGGCAGGTGTGGAGCAAAACTGCATGTGTTTCTCACTTTCTGCTATAAATATGACCGGTCTATGCAATATTCTATGTAACACTTACACAAAATATCTGGCAAAGATATTACTAAGTGTCTTTTTTCCACCGGAATTATGAGTGCCTGCAATTCTAACTAACCAAAGCACCAGGTAATTTCCACATGAGAGAAAATGCTACACTGTGTCAGCAGCTTGTTTCATACATCGCTGTTCTGAGATTTTAAATGGTCAAGGGCTAGACTGGTTTTAATATTAAGTCAATTGATGGGAATTTGAAGAGTCAGCTGGCTCTCTAGTTAATAAATGCCAATTTTACAACACCTTACGCTTCAGTTCCCAGAAATGATGCACGTCAGTCATGCTTTCTAGGCCTGATGGGAAGTGAAGTCCAAAACATTTGGAGAGCACCCAGTTGAAGAAGCCTTCCTTAAGTCTACTCATTTTAAATATTACGTGATGCTGGGGCCCAGGCCAAAATTGTCACTGGATATTATGCAGGATGTGGGATTCCAGGCTGCATAAGTCTGACTACTCAACTCACATATATGGTTAGGCAGAGAAGCACACAAGATTTTGTCTAATTCTTTATGTTGGCTGGGAAATAATCTGTTGTGGCAGCAGTTCTTCATCTTCTATGGACTGTTCCTTCCTCCCTTCCTGAAAGGGGAAGAAACTTTCCAGGTTAATCCAAGGGGAGCCTGCCTATTTCCAAACAAAATGCATGCGACAAGGTGGATATTCAGTTGAAAGAGAAGGGTGGTTTGCAAGGAATATGTGAAAAAGTGTTACACTGGTGTATCTCCTTGTTCCTGCATACAAATCTTCAAATAAACAAACAAACTTGGGGATTTTGTATTCAGACAAAACATTGATCATAATATTTTCCCCATGGAAGAAAGCATAGCTCTAGAATTGGCTTTAAAATTAACTGGAAACATTCTTAACTGAACTCAACAAATCCATTGTAAGAGGTTGGGTTTAGTTCATACACTCGTAGATGTTCAACCTAATCGATTTTGCTCCGTAACTGAAAATCTTTTTTGACCTAAAATCTGGCAAAACTTATCGTTTTTCAGTACAACTAAAATTCTCTTTGCTACTACTCTTCCTTTCACTAGCTATTATGTAGTCCAATCTGCACATTTACTTGGGATTAAGTTCCACTGAACATGATGTGATTTATTTCTGACCAAACCTGCACAGGATTTGGCTGTTAATCTGTTCTTTATAAAGAGTTCATATAAAAAGTTTTGCTTTAGTAAGAGCAGCTATGTAAATCCACTTGTACTTTCATGCAATTCCTTATACTTTGACAATTAATTATGCACATTATTTATAAGATATATTAAGATCTAGGTAATAAGCAATTTTAAAAATTGGGCTAAAATTACACTGAAGTTTTTAGTAATGTAATAATCAGTATTACAGGGTTTAATGGCATATACACTTTTATTTCTTGCATCTATTTAGTGTTTATTTGTATGCATGAAATGGATGAGTTAACAATAGCTGAACAGGGCTGTCAAGGACTTGACACTTGGGAGGGCATTTGCTCAAAGGATCATCTTAAACGTGAACTGATGCATATTGTACTGTGTCCAGATCAATACGGTTTTCCAGTCTGTTAAATAGTATTTGCCAATCTATTAAATTATTACCTGTAATGCTAGGCAAACACACTAACTTCCTCGCTTTGTGTGTAACTGTAAAAATAAACCAATACATACATACGTAACAAGAAGTTCCTTCAAGCTGAAAAGATAATTTTCTTGCCAAAAACTCAGCCATAATTAGTTGAAGCAGCTTTGATGGGACAAATTCGGATTAATTTCAAAGGGCTACCTAGCAAAATACAGACAAATGAACTCAAAAGTTTAGCAGTATATAATAAACAATAAAATGGCCTGTCTACATTAAATACATCGTGACAATTTAGAAGACAAGAATTTTGGAATGCATATGACAAGGAACCAAATCTTGGCCTCTTTCCAATTTGCATATCAGCAAAGATGGAACCTTGTGTGAATAAAACAGCTCCTCCATTTCTGCTCAAATCAATAGTAGTGGGAGGTCAAGCAGAGCAATGTCGCATCCCTGGATATTTAATAGAAATCATTAAAATCTATAAATGGACTCATATCAAATTCAGGGAGAAGATTAAAGTAACATGTTGCCCTTTGAACACATCATTAGCACTGTTCTCCATCTGGCTGTTGGCAATGAGTTTTGGATTTGCTCAGAAATCCTGAGAGTTATAAAACAAGAAAGCATTCTTTTCAGCTTTTTTTCCCCCCAAACCAAGGAGTTTGGTGGTAGCATTTGAGGGAGGGAGGGAGGACAGAATGCTATTCAATAATTTCCTTTGTAAAATTTCCATCCAAACAAAATAATTTTAGAAGATACATATAGGGAGAATACATGAGCTACCTGACTTGTTTTTGTCCTGAAAAAAAAATGGCTCTGTGATTCATATTTATGAGCAAAGTTGGTGCTTCTTCCTGTTTTTTCTTTTTATAAATATTCAGGATTAATTATCTCAGATTTACTCAACATTTGACTAATAAAATTTAGTGCTACTAAGGAACTCAGCCATGATGTAAAACAATCAGAAAGAAACACTTACGGGTGACACAAACACGGGGTTTCTTCAGCTATGATTGGTTTAGATCTAAACTTTTAAACTGATTATTTTGGCAAATAAAGGTAAAATAATTATATGTATGTGTATTGCAAACTGGACTCATTTCCATTGGAAAATAAAGACTTACAACAGCAAACTACTGAGCATGTGCAGTAATGGTAGAGTCTGACTGTTTAATTATGCCAATCATGAAGATCACAAAGGTTTTGAAAATATCAAATAACTCAATCAATCTGGGTTTGAATTATGAAAATACCAAAGTTTGTTGGGTCAGAGTTTGGGCTCCTTTGAGACCAATATGCAATACTTACTTACTTACTTATTTAAAACATTTCTATGCCTCCCCCATCACAACAAAGCCTCGGGGCAGCTCACAGCATACATAAAAATACAATCAATAATTTAAAAACTGTTACCATCTCGGCTATATATTAAAAACTATAAATGGTGATATGATGGTGATACAAGTGCCAAAGAAGCAAATACTGTCTGAGCTGGGTCAGTGTTTTGATAAATACATGGAAATACTCATTTTTAATGTACATGTCATGCAAGCACATTGCTTTCTGCTTTCAAGTAACACTTTTTTAATAGAATATGCCTTTCTACAGTCTTGAGGAATTCAAGCTTGGAAAGTTCTGATTTGCTCCTACTGGACAAAGTGTGAACTGAAACTCGGTTATCTACCAGTTTTCCCACTTTCCATATGTTCTAATGCAGACTGCAGCTCAAAATTTATTGTAAAATGTTTGTTTCAAAAGTACATTTAGAAATCTGTTTTTGAGAGAAAAATACATTCAGAAATGCATGTTTGCCAGTTTCTGTGCAGGTTAATGTGGAAATGAGGAAGATGGGTTTTTTGAGTGAAAATATATGAAAGTGACACAGAATGGAAATAGACAGATTTGCCCATCCATCCATACTTCTAGGTAACAAAGCTATCTGCCTACATTAGGAGATCAGCTGTTTTTATGATTGCTCTAGTTTCTCACAGCACTGTGCAGCCTCCTCTTCCAACGCCACATGGTAAGAAGTGACATGGATTAGGATTAGGCTCTTGTCAGGAACAGGCTATCCCCGATACATGCTCTAAATATATGCATGCCATACACACACCTATGCATACCTTAAAACACATGTGTCCCTGCATCTGTTTCCTAACTAGTACCTCTTACAAAGCTAGGCCTGTGTGTGTAGGACCCATACTTTACATGGATGTTATAAGAAACATCAGTGTTTCTAGAAACAATCAAATCGTTTGGAACTGCCATCAAACTGACCAACGCCCATTGCTTTTCTATAGGATTTGTTCCTCATGAAAAAAATAACAGTTTGGTGCAATTCTGACAAACTGTAGAAATATATTCTGTATTTCTCATGTTATTTTTGGCTTAAAAATACTTCAGAAAGAGATAAACACTCGAAGTGTTACCATCTATCTACATTTTTGATAGTTCTGTATGTTAATATATGCTAAACAGCTTTGCAAACATAGAAAGCTGTGAAAAGTCTATCTTTTGCTTCTGTTCGCCCATCTTCATATATTGTACTGAAAAGAATATTTGAAGGTGGGCACACAGAAACAAAACAGAAGTACCTCTGAAACAGGCCAAAAATCATACATAAGTTTAATGCTGAAGCCAATGTTTATTTATTAGATTTGTATCCCTCCTTTTTCTTTTTTAAAGAACTCAAGGTGGCTTTCATAAGTCTCCTCCTGCTGCTCTCAATCTTATCTCCACAACAACCCTTTAAGGTAGGTTGGGCTGAGATTCTGTTACTGGCCCAAAGTCACCCAGTTGGCTCCATGGATGAGCAGGGACAAGAACCCAGGTCACCCAAGTCCCAGTTCCATGCTCTTAACCACTATACCGTATAGGCTCTTGGGGTTTATTCTAAAATGTCTAAATATTAATAAAAATCTACTCATTAATAAAATATATATTTGTACCACACACAAAAATAAAAAAATAAGTTGCAGAAATCGAAAACTGGTACAGTACTAAATGTTTGCAATTTTAAAATTATTTAAAAGGAAATGTACAACACAGAACGTGCACTAAATAGTCAACAAAAAGCAATTGTATAACATTAATATTGACGTAAATGGATTTACTATTGCAAACTTAATAGAAAAGAAAAACAAACAAACAGTTTTAGAAACCACATCCCTCCATGTGACAATAGTAAAATGAGGGGATGACTGAAGAATAGAATAATGTATGATATCATCAAGTGCTCAGCCCTGAGCAGGACTGCTACGAGCTATGTTGCTCCACTACCTGTAACTTAGCCATGCTCTAAGCCAGGGGCCCTCAAACTTTTTGAACAGGATGCCAGTTGAAAGGTGCCGGCGATGGGCGTGGGCTGCCAAGGTGGTGCAGGTGAGGGGCGGGGGGGGCACACACACAGCAAGGCAGGGGCATGCGTGCACTGAGATTGTTTTGGACTCGCTTGGAGAAAAGGATCTCCTTGCTCACAAGCTGGTGCCTCGCTGCAGGGTGGCTTGCTTGCAAGGAGATCCTTTTCTCCAAGCGAGTCCAAAATGCTCTCCTTGCAAACAAGCTGGAGCCTTGCCACACGCATGGTGAGTCCAAAACCTCTATGGTAGACCAGATAAATGGGCATGGTGAGCCAGATCCGGCCTGTGGGCTGTAGTTTGAGGACCCATGCTCTAAGCAGATCTTTAAGGACACATAGCTTTCCTTATGGAAAGGACCTTCCCTTTTGAAAAGGCCTTCAACTAGAGGTTGGCAGGGAGTGTATCAACTGGGGAATCTCTTTCAGTCTGTGGTTCATTCAATTTCAAAGATTTGGGGGTGCCATGCTTGTGGTGGGCTGAAAGCACAGAGGCTGGGCCCAAAAATACAGCCCCACCTTGAGAAGGGTGTTGTATAAAGGTCTTGCTGCCAGTAAGTACGCAGAAGAGGCATTCCAGCTTTTAGAATGGGGAGAAAACTGCACGGAAGACAAGGAACCAGCAAATGGTTGGGGAAAGAGCAGGGGGCAGGGTATGGCCATCTGGAGAAAACTACAGGGCAGAACTAGGACCAGGGTTATATTTGCCCAAAGACCTGACAGTTCCCAGCAGAGATGCTAGAGAAATCCAAGAGGGACTAAAATGAGTTCAGTTCTAAGACTCTGACCAAGGAATCCACTGCAGACCAGCCTCCTCTTGCCACACAGTGTCTACAGACTTTTAGGCCATTTTACTCTCTCCTGAAATGTATACAAATTTTTTTTGTTGGCAAATATCCAAGGGTACACTGAGATATATGCCATTCCAAAAAATCATGCAACCATATATGTCAGATAAAGCTGAATGGAATGGGGGACAATATGATAAATCTTATGTACTAGCATAAATTCATGTGTGTGTGTATTTTTCTATGCTCCTGGGGAAAAATTCTCATCAGTCCATGAGAAGACATTGGAATAAAAGGTACAAGACAATTAGCAAAAACACATAGAATGGATTTCACAACATCCAGATATCCCTAGTCCCCAGCTCTAGTGTATATAAATGTCAAAAGATTATAATGAAAAAATAAAATGAAGTCATTTCTTTCTCAGAGGAAAAATTGAAATGGATTTGAAATAATCATTTGAAATATTTGGTTATCTAGGGTAAGGGACAGTGACCTGAAAAAAATTCTAAATAACTTAAGTCCAGTTGATTTTAATGGGCCTTATCCTAGTTTGCTAAATCTCATTCCAAACCAGTTGTAGGTCTATTTCTGTTATTGCAGAATGTTTATTTGGATCAGTGGTATTTACTATGAAGAACAAAAATACCCATGCAGCAGTCTTAAAATGGAAATAAATTTTGCTAGGCTTTGTTGCAGTGTTCCAGGAGAATTCTTTGGTGGAAAATATTCCATGAGTATTTTAAGAGCTTTTATGGATGAATGTAGTATAGTGCATAAGGCACGGTCCTGTAAATCCACATAGGAAGAAATACTTTCAAGTAAACCTGCAAAGGATTGCACAGCCACTACTGAACAAGGAAATTTCCAGTTCATATTTCATCTGAGCCACAAGCTTTATGGTGTTAAGCAAGCTACTCTGTTCCACTCTTAGGCCAATACTTGCAATATGAACTACTCTGGAAGGTAGTTACAAGGATTATGATATATGGAAAGTGTTTTCAACACTTGAAATGCAGTACATAGATGTGCACTGTTATGAATATCTAAAAATAATTGCCACAATAATGATATGTAGTATTTATAATCTTTTCTGAAATTCAAGCCCTACTGATATTCATGGCTAACTATTTTTGGTTTTGGTCTCTTCTAATGAAAACTCATCTGCTCTTACATAATGTTCTTACTCTCACTCAAATATAAGAATATTTTGTAGATGGATCCAGTAACCTCAGACCTGGACTCAAAGAACTGTGTTCATTCTATGTGGGTTTGGAATTTAGATATGATCAAAGTTAAACATACACCTTAGGTATAATGATAGATATCCAGGCATAAGATCCCCATCCTCAAAAAGCCATAATATAGGCAGTCCCCAGGTCATGAACAAGTTCCCTTCTTGAGAAAATGGAAACTTGTCTTTAAGTCAAATGTGTGTGTAAGTCATATCACATATAGTTGGCCCTCCACATTTGTGGAGATTAGGAGCACAGGACCCCAGTGAAAGTGGAAGAAACATGAATATCTCCACGCTAGACCCCACCCTGCTCTGCCTCCTTTTTTGCAGCAAGGAAATGCAGAGGGGATTTTCCTCTTGGGATGGGTGGGGGCAAGAAGGCATGCTTTGGAGGCCCCCTCTTGCTCCCCTTTCTCTTCCTTTCTCCCTACAGTGGTGAGGATTTTCTGCATTAATTTTTCAAAATCGATAGGCTTTAGGGCAGTTCATTCGGGTTCTTCATAATTCTGACATTCGTAACCCATGGTAAAAATACTGCCAGTATTTTTAAATGCTTAAGATAAAATCTGGGGAGATACAACAGTGTTAGTTTTATTATTTGCTGTTCATTTTTGTTTTTTTTTAAGCCAGTTCCCTGCTTCTTGTTGTACTCATGCCAGCAATGATAGGGACCAGAAAGCATTTGAAAGGGAATTGGAAGTAGGACTATGAAGAACAGGAGGCCTCTCTTTCTTACACTGTGTGGTTTTCCACCTGTATGAGGCTTGAAGCATGCTGAGGCCATAGATCCAAGAGCCAGTGTGGTCTAGTGGTTAGAGTTTCAGGCTTACTTCATCATGAATCTCACTTGGGTGACTTTGGGCCTCTCAGCTGATCTGCCTCACAGGATTGTGGTGAGGATGAAATAGAGAAGAGGAGGGGGTTATGTAACTCACCTTGGGCTCCTCACAAGAAGAAAGGGATGGAATATAAATATAATAAAGACAGTAAAATAAATATGAAATACAAAGCGCATGTGTGTTTCCACCTGATAGAAGGCAGAAGCAAGGGCATCTCCCTGAACAAGCTTAATAGAGAGAGGGGATTAGCAGCACTACAGCATCTCTCCACTCCCCTGTACTGATGTAGCCTCACCATATCGCATCACATCTGGATGTGCATATAAGGAAAACCATTGTCTATCAACAGACCTTCAAGTAAACATGAAATTTACCTTGACATGAGCTGCTGGATCTGGGACAGTCTGAATCATGTCCTTTAAAAGGCAGTGTATGTACCAGAAGGTCAGACCTCCAGGCAACTGTAGACCCAAGGAAACAAAAGCACATGAGTACAATATTTGTAATATATTTTGTAGAGAAGACTTTATATAACTCAGCTGCTCTATATACTCATGAAAATCTGTACTGATTATGTGAACTGGATTGGCATATCTTCTGCAGGATGCCAAAGTAGTTTAGTTCTTTTCGTAAATTTGCTATAGACATTATTCAAAGTCAGCCATGGATTACTTGAACTTAGTGGAAACTAATGAGATATGTCTTGACTCCACTGCAGCATGTGAAGTGAAAGCACAGAACTATCAATTTTGGATTATTTCTACCAATTCTATTTCAGATTTCAAATTACACTCACATTTCAGCTCCAGGTAATAACTATTTATTTATGAAGTGCCTAATATTGTGCTAGCTGCTGTACAAATTAATGTTCTCCTTGCATAGAGTAATATTAGACTGAGCTAATGCCATCTTGGCACAGTTCCTCATGCAGTTACTAACCGAGACATATTCAGAAAGAGCCTCTGAAAGACTATGAAAACCACAAAAATGTGACTACAAGGAGCTCTACCAACCCATATCTTCTTTATGCTTCTCCCCAGTGTGAAATGTTATCATTCCATTCAGAATAACTTTCCCCTGGCAAAAGGCAGCCAAGAAACTGAAGTCATGGAAAGCTAACGGGAGGACATGCTGATGGGGCACAGGCCAGTGCTGGCCCTGCATCTCCTGTAAGTCCTAGTTGGTTGTCAGCAGGGCTAGCCTTACCCTTAGGCAGAGCGAAGAAACCAGGGCAGGGCAGGGCAGCTGATGTGGGGGTGTCAAGAAAGGGTTACCTATTTAATGCAGCATTGTCGTATTTTTATTGCCAGGAAGGGAACAAGGCATTTATAGGATTATCTGCCTCATTTGCCATAATAACTTGCATCTTGACTGGGTGGGGCACGGGGCAGGAATGCCACTTGTTCTCTCCAAGAAGGAGCACAATGAGCTCTCCCCTTGCCCCCCACCATCTGAAGCCCCAGCCCTGAGGTAATATATTTGAACTGCAGGATTTGCTTTCCTTCAGTCTCCTGTAAGAATACCAGCATTATAAGACTGTGATAGCAATACAATCCTGAAAACTTGAACATTATATTACAGCTCAAAGCATAATTTGGTTTGGATTGATTTGGTTTGGTTTTTCTTAGAGTTATAGAAACCATATTTAATACTCTCCAAAATTACCAAAGCTAAAAAGTCAGAAGACATGTATGCAGCTAAGGCATCTGAACTAATGAAGGTTGAGTGAGCCAGTTGTAGGAGGATGATATTCAGGAGTTAATATAAAAGTGAGGGGGAAAGGATCTCAGCTCTCCAGGTAGTGGTGAAGGATTTCCGGTTTCTTGACAGGAAAAGTAAGCTGAAAGGTAACAAAATAAATTCACAGCTAGGATGAAAAAGGAGACTGGTGAGATACATATAGAGATGCATTTATTTATTACATTTCTATACTGCTCAACAGCTGAATTTCTCTGGGCAGTTCAAAACAAAACCATAAAATACAACACAATAAAATATAAAATGTTTAAAACTATAGTATAAAATAAAATAGGTGAGAAAATAAGGTCTTCACTAGGTGCCCCCAAAAGCACAACACAAGCACCAGATTAGAAAGTTCATTCTCCAACTGGGATGGTCCCAGTAGAAAAAGCCCTATTCTTAGTAGCTACACACCTTACTTTGTTTGGCAGAGGCTGCCAGAGAAGGCTGTCACTGAAGATAGAGTTAGGATCTAGACAGGTATATATGAGCATTCAGGCAACTTGGCCACAAGCAATTTAGGACACTGAATAATACCAGCACTCTGAATTGGGTCTGGAAATGGACTGGCAGCCAGTGCAAATGGAAAAGTGCTAGCATAATATGGCCACATGGGCCAGTCTCCATTAACAATCTCACTGCCCTGAGATTGGACTAGTGGAAGTTTGCAGACTGTTTTCAAAGACTACTTCACATATAATGCATTGCAGTAATCCTAATACCAGGTTACCATAGCATGAAATAACAGCTAGGCTATCTCTGCCCAGGTAAAGATACAGTTAGGATTATCAGCCTAACAGCTCCATGCCACTGAATCCACTTGTGGCTCTGGTTACAATGAGGGATCCAAGAGCACCCCAAGCTATGAACCTCATCCTTTAGAGAAAGTGCAACCCACTCCAGAACAGGTTGAACATTACTTAGAAAGGTAGATGAACCACCCACTAACAGTACCTCCATCTTGTCTGGATTGAGTCTCAGTTTATTGGCCCTCATCCAGTCCATTATCATGCCCAAGCACTGGCTCAGTACACTTGCTGCCTCACCTGGAGTTGATGAAAAGCACAGACAGAGACAGGTGTCATGTGCATCATAGTGAACCCCAGCCCATGTCTCTAGCAATGTCCTCCAGCAGATTCATGTTGATGTTGAATGAACATGGATGATGAAACAGAGCCCTGTGGCATCCAATGGCATAATTGCCAAGTGTCAGAACAGTATTTTCCAACACCACATTCTGGAATTGGCCAAATACAAATGGAACCACTTCAGTCCAATACCGCCAGCTCCCAGGCCAGATAACCTGTCCAAAAGGATACCACGGCTGGTGGTATCAAAGGCTACTGAGAGGTCCAAAAGAATTAACAGGGTCATGCCCCCTGCCCTTTTCTCAGCAAAGGTCTTCCCACAGGGCATTTGAGCCCAATTGAAGTAGGTCTAGAAAATGTTGCATTCAAGAGTGCCTGGATTTGGCTAACAATAACCCACTTTAGTATCTTGCCTTGCATGATTTCCTGCACAAGAAGCTGACCACTGTGATGGGACTGATAGCTCAGAGTATGAGGATGATGGGGAGTTGGCTGAACCAAATGAGGCTCAGAGTGCAAAGTCTGATAACAAAATTGTTGTAAAGGACAGGCCTGCACCTGCAGACCCAGCCTCTTAATACCAGTCTGAGCCTGCTCTGGATGTAAGTAGCTCAAGGACACCCTTGGGGCCCAGTTTCCCATCCTGTGGGAATGAAGGAGACAAAGGACCAAAACATCCTGAGGGAGGAGATTTGGATATGGGTAGTCTCTCAGATGAAGAACACCCACCTCATGAAAAGGTGGACCCAAGGGCCAATTGTCACTGCTGCAGGCTGTCCCAGTTAGGGGCTCTGAGTGCGGAATGCAGGTGTGCCCGGTTCCACGGCACCTCTCCTCCCAGAGACAGGCCCGAAAGGGTTCATAAGCAAAGCTTTGGGTAAAGATGCGGCAGAGGGTTCAACATCTCTCTTTGTGTAAGCTCAGAGGCTTGTGTATGCTTAGAGTCTTCCCTGTAGAATAAGCATGCTTACAAGAAATGCGAGAGAGTCTGTCTTGCTGGGAGGGAACACCTGGCTCACGACAGCACCCAGGAATGGGATATTAGCAACTAGCTTGTTAATGCCTTCTGGGTCTTTGTTAGACTTTTTCAGAATTGGCCTAATAACTAGTGCCTTTAAAATAGCTAGAGCAGCTCTCAAGGAAGCACTGACAACCTCCTGAACCCAGCCAGACATTCACTTCCTGTTAGAGGTAATAAGTCATGAAGAACAAGGATCAAACACAGCACGGTTGACTGGACTTGGCCAAGCATTATGTTTGCAACTTCAGACCTCAACAACTGAAACTCACCCAAAAACCTGGAACACACAGTGCTCTGGGCACTGCTACTAATGGAACTGTATTCACTGTGATGTCCAAGTCATAAAGAAGGCAAGCAACTTTATCTTCAAGGTATCATCATGAGTCTCCACCATCTCTCTCCCTGGCCCAGCCTGTAAAAGGATCTCGGGAGCATGGTATCTCGATACTGGAAAGAACGAAGCTATCCCCTGGGCCATGGACAAAACAAGCAGCTTTCTCTTTCCGCATCCAATCCAGCCAGCTTCAAACATGATTCTGATACGAAGTACTGTCACACGTAATGAATACTATCACACTGTAACTTCCTCATACTTTAGTCTTCTCAATGAACTGGGTGCTATATTGTGAACAGTTATAGAATGGCTGCAGGGAAATATGATTTACACTGGCACACTGACATTTGTCAGAAGCTCTCTTATTGTGACAAAGTTTCAGATCTTTAATGAGCTTTAATAATGTTACTTAGAGGCCTAAACCTGATCCTCAGAAAGTCAAGAGAAGACTTCACTTTAAGACCTAGATCAACAGGAACTATGCAGCAACAACTCCCACTTATTGGTATCACTTCTTTAGATATATGAAAATTCATGAGTCATGAAACAAAAATGGGTGTTTTCATAAAATTGCTTCATGAGTTAGCCAAATTAATTTTCTAGCTGCACAATCATGCCTGGATTTGAACAATGACCCATTGTGTTTTGTAGAAAGATCATTTTAAGTTCCTTAATAGCTACACATTAAAAAATTAGAGCTTATGAATTGGAAAATGCTACGCTTGACTGATGATGCCAGGAAACTGTGTAAAAGAGGAGTGAGACACATTTTTGTGTCATTTTTATTTCATTTTCTCGGCTGTGTGGAACATTTTTACAGCCATTGGAAAAAATGTGAAAATGTGACAAAGGAAATCTTATTACATAGTTGCTTATTTTTGTAATCAGAGATGTGTAAGTATTACCATAGATTAATAATAACATGCTATAATTAGCAGTATATAATTTATTTTCCAATTCTGTCAAACTTTAATGTGCATCATCACAAAAGGGTTCCTAGCAAAATTGTAATAGTATACTATAAATAATGATCCCCCACAAAACTGCATTTGGCAATTGAAAGCTGGTGAACATCTCCAAAACTTGCCCAGGCAACCAGGATACAAAAACACGCAGCAACATGGAGGATACAGTCTATCCTGAGCTTGAATAACTGCTATTGTACATAATTGGTCCTCGGAGTAGCTGTGATGACATGACAAGGACAACCTATAACATCTGATATTAGTCTCACAGGGCAAAAACCGCACATGAGAGATCTATGTCTGGAACTCCCGACCAAAGTGAAAACAACCACAAGGAGGCCTGCAGTAGATAAGAGGAAGGGTGCTGGATGAGAGATTAAACCTGTTCCTCTCGTGCTACTTTTTTTCATTGAGGTCCAAAGCTGTTAAAGATGAATGGATCGTGCCTGTCATTTTCCAAAAGAAGAGTTAATACAAGGTTTGTGGGCTGATGGGCTGATTTGGAGTGGGAAAATGGTGCACTTGTGAAGAATCAAACACCTCTTCCCACAAGGAGGCTTTCCCATCTATTTGAAGAGGGCCCAAACAAGCCCATCTAGAATGAATGAACAAACAGAAGGCACGCAAAGGCACTGCATGGTGGTCCTGCTGAAAGCAGTACTCATCTCTGAGTCATACTTTACCATTACAATTCCCCAGGAGCTCCAGCATGCTCTATGTGGTCTTGACAGTGTGCCAGAAAATCATTGGGCTAGACCATTATTGGCTTTCTTAATTTGGCAGACATTACCTCTAGAAAATACATAACTTGTAGACTATGTTGTCATAAACTGGCATATTATGCCAACCTACACTTGAGTTCTTCTCATGAAACAGTATCTCTTTTAAATGTAGTAAGCAGTGGGAGTCTAAAAAATAGAGTGTGTATCTTATGGTCTATCAACACTTTCCACCCTTCTTGCATAATGCTTAATTAAAAAAAAAAAAGCTGTGGCAGACTGTGTCAGCTAAAATGAAAATATTCTGCAAAAACGCAAAACTTGCCCATAGTATCACATCACCATTGGGCTTCAGACACTAAACATGCCCACCCCAGAGAGATGCAGGCAGTTGGCTGGGTAACAGTGTTTGCTATGGGAACCAGAGAATACTGAGGGACAAGCCAACTAAAAGAAAATATATGGAGATGGCATTTAAAGTGACAGTTGGCACTGCAATCTGCTGAAAATCATTCTCTCTGGCCCTATCTCTAAGTTGCCAGAGGAAAGGGGGAGTTATTGGACTCTTCAACAAAGCACTTTGAAATCACTATCTAAAGTCATGTTTGTTCAGTTTCGGGAAGACAGAATCTCTGAAAAATGTATTTTCTGTGAATCGAGCTACCCACTCCACCGCTTGAGATGACAGCTAGCTACTATACTTTTAGGGCAAAATTTATATTGTCCATTATGAAAAGTGGCAAAGAGCACCTGTTAATACTTCGCTGTAGTTTGGGAAAAGAGGATCTTTCATCTTTCCAGCAATGCTGAGAAGATCCATGCAGCAGCAGGATTCAGTCTCCTCCACCAGCCAATCCTTTTGTTTCAAGGTCTCTGTGGGCCACTGGGCCATTCTCTTCTCTCCTTCACACAGCTTGCTTGGATATTCAAGCACTCAGCCCTTACTTCTTAGAACAGGGGAAATCACTGGCATTTATGGATAAGAAGGAAGTCATGGAGCTGACAAAACAGGTTCCTCTTCCTGCATGGATGGATAGGAGTGGACTGAACATGCTCTCTCTGTATGAAAACAGGGTACTTTCAGCGTATTTTGATGAAGTGCTTCCTGACAGATAGCTCCTAGTGTTACCAGTCCAAAGACAGTGAATAACTATTCTATATTCTCCTCCTTCACAGATTTTCTGTGGCTAAAAACATAAATAAATAGAAGCAGCACTAGGAAACGAGGGTTACAAATAGAAGGCAAAATCATCTTGCTCCCCTATGAAATTCCATGAATATGACACGTGCTTGCACGATAAAAGCTTCATCTAGAAGCACTGCTGAACGCCACATGGGTTCCATATTAAATCTACCCATTTTATTTTGTATGATCACATCAGCCTCTAGAGAAGATGAAACAGAAGCTATAGTGTTAACAACTTCACTTACTTTATTTATTAATGCTCTTGCAAAAAGCAAGCAATATTCTAAAGGTAAATATTACAACTCAACCTCAGGTAGTGAGGACTGTAGGTCCTAAATGGTTACTCTCCAGAAGATTGACACCCTTGGGGGGAGGAAAGTCTGATAATAGGATTAAATGCCTAAATTGTTGGGACAGAATGACTTTATTCAACTCAAAACTAACAATGGCTTCAATGGCTTGTAGTAGTTGTTTTAAAAGATCTACATGCATCTTACAGCAGGAACATGTATGCAAATACCTTTGTTCTTGGATTTTTTAAAAAAAATAATAAGCCTCAATTTTCCAATGGAATTCGGAAATTTAAATTTCAGTCTTTGGGGGTGGGGGAGTTACTTTTATTAGCAATTAGATATTTCCACCTAGGTTGGGAACTTGATAATGAGTCTTCATAAGAAATTATTCCATGCCCAGCTCTATTCCCAGGGTTATGAATTTATCAGCTCAGTAGTACATTGTCAAGCCAAAAAAAGCAGCCCAAGTCAAAATTTAATGCAATACCCATGAAAAGCTTGGCATTTGTGCACTGCTGGGTCATATGGAGAATGTTTTAGTATGCCATGCAGCAGTTGTGCACATGCTGGTTTTCTCTGATTTGGCTCAGCCGGAAGAATGTTAACTAAAGCACCTTTCACATTATAAGCAAGAGGCATTAAGTATGAGGGTGATAGAAGGGAAAAGTATGTTAGTGATGGAATGAATGGGGAGTTTGTACAATCGCTACTAAAGAATAGGTAGGAGAAGATCCTGGATGTTTACAAGAAATGTAGTTAACTGGAAAGATGCACACCCCATGTACAGATTTTTCATGTGCTCTGGAGTTAATAAAATTTCAGCAAGCCCTTCTGTCCCTGTACTGACAATGGAGATTCCAGCAGTCAGTCTCCTGGTGTTTTCAGTGGAAAAGCAATTGTATGTCATATGCTAGTATGTATGAAGACTTCCAATAAATTTGTAAGGATCTACACAGGTATATTTTGAAGACGCAGTTAGACATTAACACATTAGACAGTATAGAAGCTTAATAGCTCTCACTCTGCTGCCAAGTGTGCAAATATGATACTGTCTATTTTGGCCCTTTGCTATGCAAAATGCAGGAACTTACGTATCTCAGCCCCATACTATAAAAACTCTAAGGGGTAAGTTGATGTCAGTATTAAGCACTTGCATCAGCTCTCACAAGTACTGCAGCCACTGTAATTTCCACTTCGTTCCATCTTCCAGTTACACTGCACCTTCTGCAGCTATCCACAGAAACAGTGGAATCAATGCTGAAATATCTGAAAATAAAAAACATGCACCAATATCCCTGAAAGGAGATATGCTCCTCCTTCAGAAATATTTCATACTTTCTTCCAATAAACAATTGAGATTGCTTTGCTGATCATTTGTTCCCCATTTGTGTGTGTGAATGAATGTGGCCAGGCAAGCACATTTTCAACCTTGCCTCACTCCTAAAGGTTCACTAGGCGACTACATCTGTGTAGCAGATGCTCTGTAAATCCCTGTTTAGAATGGAGATGTGTGTGGGGAAGTCATATTTCCACACTACAAGTTAGATAAATCTGATGCCTTATTTAAATTCTAACCCTCACGTCTTAAGGAAGGAAATGATACTAAAGTCAATTCTTCTACAGTAGGAACTTTGGGCAACAACCTGCAAGAGGTTATTATTAGATCCTTTCATCTTTTTTTCTGAAATACCATGTTCTTATTCAAAGCTATATAACTAGGATTATGCATCCAACTGGAATGCAGTGCAGCTATTCCTGGCTCTCCCCATACTGCAGTAAGAAACTTGGAATTCCCCAAATGCATTTCTTCAATCCTGGCCACTTACAAATGTGGTTAAAATGAAATTAAAGGAAGGCAAGAAAGGAAAGGAGACCTTTGAGTCACATATGACACATTTAACTGCAATGACCACTTTCCATATTTTGGGGTTTAACTGTCTATCTTAATACTGTGCTACAGTGTTTAATAATGATTAGTCTCTGATGTTTATCCTGTTACAGGATACGCACATATAAGAATATGATACCAAGGAGAAGGTAAAGAATTTTGTGCATTTCTAGTAGGAAACCACAAAGCCCAAGGGTGTGTGTGAATGTGTGGACACAGACACACACAGACACACACACAGAGAGAGAGAGAGAGAGAGAGAGAGAGAGAGAGCGAGCGAGCGAGCGAGCGCAAGCTACATTTTTGTTTCAGTCCAGTTGCATTTGGGGTAGTGGTGGTCTGGAGTATTTATTCAACAATTAAGTTTCATTGAAATCATTCAAATTTGTCCCATGTTTAAAATAAAAGCCATAAGGGTAGGGTAGTGTGATTCTTTAGAATATCCATCTTCTTTAGCATTTCCTCCAATTACTCAATTTCTGGTTTATGACATCACTGCTATAGTATTCAGTTCCTTACAGCTAGTCAACATGCATAATAAACCAAAATAAACATAAAACTCCAGCCTAAACAAAAGGCTAGTCATGAGGGCCAGCGCAAGCTCTCCCACTCCCTGACAGAGAACACAAAGGCACCACCACCGGGAGAGCATCACCTCCCCCCACTTAGCACTACTATGCCGGCTGTCACTGAACAACCTCTTGCCCCTCCTGCCCTACCTAGCCCCACAACTGCCTACCATATAGCCTGCTCTCCAGGGGAGCCAGAGGGCAAATAGACTCTCTGAAGAGGTGTCCCACAGCACCATACAGTGATTTTCTGGGATGCCTCTCGCACAGTGCCTGCCTCTGAGAAAGGACCCCCACCCCAGTCCTTGAGCCTGGCTGGCTCTCTGAAGAGTCATGCCAGGTGCTTTTTCTGACTGAGGTGGCTCTTCAGAGGGCTCTCCCTTCCTCTGGATCTCCCTGAGAGGCTCCTCAGGATGTGCCAAAAGATGGATGCCTGCTCTGGAGGGCCATGGGGAACCCTGTGAGGGAGGAATCTGCCCAGTCTGCTCCTGCATAAGGGGATGCCTCAAAACAGGGGGAGAGGGCAACCAACTTCAAACTATATTGACTGCAAAAATTGCACATTGGTTAGAGATGTGACTGATGATGCTACTGCAGGACATGAACACATTCAGATTCTTTTAAGGATCCATCAGATCCTCAGATGTTAATTAACATGCTGTACAAGCAAAATAATCCTGACAGACGCATCTCTAGGGTCCCTTTAGTATGCATGCCCAGTTTCAAGCATCAAGGTTTCATGGTCTTGCTATTTGATGCTGACAGGCATCATTTTTTATTATTATAGAAAATATTTAAGACTTGAAGTTATCATTGCAAGCACAAGCTTCTTTGCTTTGGAAGAGAACATATAATGATCATTTTCTTGCAGGGTAAGTTTTGCAAGCGGACAAATCACTTTCAAACACCTCCTGGAGTCACAAACACTTGAAAAATATCTGTCAGCTCACACATGGACCATTGTGATCTACACCTTTATTGTTTAATATTTATTCATTAAAAAACACCAGTATGAATATTCTTCCTTAAGCCACTGAAACAGCAGTTACCCAAATAAGCCCTCCACTTTGTAATTGCTGTCATTTTAAACAAGTTATATAATATTTGAAGCAAACTGTATTAGAGATGCTGATGTTCTTGGAATCCTTTTTGTTTATATTTCATGCTTTCTATCCATGTTATTTTGATTGGCAAAAACTGCTTATTCCTATCGAGAGATTTTTTTTTTTTTAATGTTGGCACCTCCATTTAAAATGGATGAAATTTAAAAAGAGAAAAATAACAGCTGTACAAACATCAGATATTTTAAAAGGAAAACTATTTTCTATCAGTGATCATTTTATTACAAAAATTCTGGTAAGGGTTTTGTTGCAAAGATCAGTTTTTCCCCCTTTGCCATTTAAAAACTAATGAAAATGTTGGCATATGTGGCAGAAATTAAAAAACACAGTATGCCCACACCTAAACCATGTCTGTTGGGAAAATGTGTCATCTCCAATATATAATCCTTTGTTTTCTGGCCTTTACTGTGTTGTTTTAATTCTATTTCATGTACCTTCTAATAATATGCATGTTTAGTTTGCTGATTAAAATGTATAATTTTGGCCTTTCCCCACTTCCACTGGCTTGTTTGGTTCCCTGAAAGGCTGCTAGCTATCTAAGGTACCAGGGCTAGAGTAGATATGATCAGGTTAGATGGAGTAATCTTCTGACTCAGTATAAATCAGTTTCAGCCATTCAGGACTGATTCCATGAGACTGTGACACTGTAATCATCTCATCTCATAAGCATCTTGGAAGCTCAAGCTATTCTTACAAGCTGGTACAAACTCATAAATGATTTACTTGTATCTCAGACTCAAACTGCTCAGCACACCTAAGTCTGAGAAGCTTGGGAGATATTTTCAAGTGGCGCATTGGCTTATGGCGCAACCTATGCATGGCTAGCTGGGGCATGCTGTGAGGTGTCTAAACAGAAAGGATCGCATAGGATTGCATCCTTAGAATCAAAGAAACAGAGTCAGAAGGGGACACTTAGACCATCAGGTCCAACCCCATGTAAGAGTCAGTTTTAAAGCATCACTTATAGATGGATTTCAGTCTTGATGATTTTTTTTTAATGTTGGAAACTCCATTTAAAATGGATGAAATTTAAAAGGAGAAAAATAACACCTGTATAAACACCAGATAGTTTAAAATGAAAGCTATTTTCAGTCATTGCTCATTTTATTACAAAAATTCTGGTAAGGGGTTTGTTACAAAGATCAGTTTCAACAGAGAGGCCACCTTCCTAGGCAGTGGGTTCCATATTCTCTGCATGTTTTCTCTATATTTTCGCAGCTAAAACAATGAATTGCTTCTTTAGTTTTCAGCTGCGGTTACTATACATTGTAGCCCTCATCCTATAACTAGAATAAAGTCTAAAACATATCCATTTTTTAGCGTCCTGCCTTTTACATTTTTTTTCTGTACAAACCAATATGCCAGGGGCAAAAGTAGCCCGGAATCTCCATAGGAATAGCTGTATGGGGTACTTTTATGCCCCAAATAATAGGCCTCAAACAAAGGAACAAAAGAAGGTTCTAAAGACAAATCAGTTTGGTCTCTTTAAAAACAGATTTTTAGCTAAAACCTGCAGCAAACAGAATTAAAATCTATTTAGGGAAAGCTTTGTTATGATTTTTTTTAATAAGTCACTAGGTCAAACAATAGCTATACAAAGAAAAGGCCAATGGGTCAAACACTGTAATACAGATCTCATTTTGCATAGCCTCAGGAAGGATGAAACTTTAAATTATCTCTACTTGCTCAGACAGCTTTGAATTTACAAGAACTGAGCAGGACTGTCATAGATGGGACCTGGGCTTTCATTCAAGTGGTCAGCATAAGTCTTGATGGCAATGAACAACAAACTTGCTGAGAGGTGAGAGACATTCTTACCTTAATTGAACCCTCCTGAGGGAAAATCTCAGGCAGAAGAAATGCTTTTCATATGCTATATTTTTTTCTAGCATGAGGCAAGAAAACTTACCCCAAATGTGGCTGATTTTTTGTTAATACAATATAAGGAATAACTATGGACATTCCTAGTTGGAATGTTCCTAAAATGCCTTCTCCTGACAAATAACTTGTTAAAACATGATTGCTCAAATGAAGGACTTGGCTATAAATAGAAATTAAAAATTGAAAAACATTATAATTTGGATTTAAGAATATAAGAAGCACCAGTCTGGATCAGAATGAAGCCCAATTAATCCAGCATTCTTCTCCCATGGTGGCCAACTGGATGTGCATGAGAAGCCCACAAGTGAGACATGTTCCTGGCAATGGGCATGCAGAGGAATACTGCAGGCAAAACAGAGCCATCATAGCTAGCCATCACAACCCTATATCCAAAATTTTCCTTTTTTTCAAATTGAAACCTGATCTTTGCCTCCTCAGCAATGCCATATTTACCTATTTTTTCATTATATTGGTTTGTATATTTCCTTATTTCCCTGCTATTTAAACTGATAGTCTTAAAAGAACATGAACATCAAAGAAAATATATCATCATTGTGCAGCCAAAACAGAATGCTTCATGCAAAAATTATTCAGCCTCCACCAGTATTTTTCCAAACTCCTGCTGAATTCTTTGTACAGACTCTAACCAACTTGAACAACACACTGCATTTAGATTGCCAATTCTCTACATTTCATTAAACGTCTCACTAATTTGGTGTTTCCTCGAACTCTCAACATATAAATGTATTATACTGCAATCCTAACCATGCTTTCCATGGAGTAAGCCCTATTAAAATTAACAGGGCTCACTGCTAACTAAATATGTTGAGAATTACGCTATTCAAATCTCTGTTTCAATTTGATTTAAATAAGGCTCCAGATTCCATGTGCTCCACTGATAAGGAGCTTTTGTTTTGAAGTAATAAGAAGCTTAAGTTCTATGTCCCTATGTATGAAAATAAGAGAATCTATTGGTTAGCCTAAGAGCACAATGTTTCACAGATTTTCAGATTATATTTCACTGGCACCAATCCATATCTAGACTTTGTTGTGTGTGGGCCAATGGTCTTGGCTGTTCAGCTCTATTTGCATCAGATACATCTACTGAATTCCCTGGTGAGCACTCAAGTATCACAGTATGCATCTGCACTCAAATCAGCTGCTCCGTAGGGATTTCCCATGCAGACCAGTTTTCACTATGCTTAGAAGCTGTTTCAGATAGATAGATGATAGCTAGAACTGACAACTTTATTATATTCACATGTAATTTTGGAAGTAATGTCAGGCATAGTAATATACACAACTTTTTCAAAAGTAAAAGCAACAGTATTCCCAATATATGGGAATCCATATAACCCATGGATCATAGAATCATAGAATAGTAGAGTTGAAAGAGGTCAAGAATGCCATCAGGTCCAACCCCTGGCTATTGCCGATCAGCAGTCTATACCATTCCACTCACATGACTGTCCATTTTCTTTTTTTGATGCCTGTAGTGTGGGAGAGCCCACCACCTCTCTAGGAAACTGATTTCCCTGTCATATTCCTCTGACAGTGAGGAAGCTTTTCCTGATGTCCAGCCTGAATCTAGGTTGTTGCAACTTGAGTTGCTTATTCCGTGTCCCACATTCTGGTATCAGCAAGAAGAAATTTTGACCTTCCTCTTTGTGACACTTACAAAGTGATATCATGTCCCCTCTCAGTCTTCTCAAAGCTGAACATACCCAGTTCTCTCAGTGCCTCCTCATAGGGTAATGTTTCCAAACCCAGGATCATTTTTGTTGCCCTGCTCTGAACCCTTTTTAGTTTTTCTGTATCATTCTTAAATCTGGACACAGTATTCCAGATGAGGTCTGACTAGTGAAGAGTATATGGGAACTACTACTTTTTGTGATTTGTAAGTAATACTTGTATTAATGCACTCCTAAATAGCATTTGCCATTTTGTGGCTGCATGGCATTGTTGGCTCATATTTAACCTATCTTCTGCAATAATTCCAAGGTCTTTTCCCTTTTTTGTTCTGTTCTATTGAGCCATGTATTCCCCATCTTGTATCGATCATTTGGTTTCTTTTTCTTAGATGTTGGTTTTCGCATTTGCCCCTACTGATTCTCATTTTGCTGCTGTCAGCCCAGCATTCAATCTTATCAAGTTCACCTGGATCTTCTTTTTGTGATTCAGGGTGTTCACTATTCCACCCAGTTGTATCAACTGCAAATCTAATTATTGTTTTTGTACTTTCTCATCTAAATCATTAATAAAGATCACTGAAGAGCACTGGGCCTAGGACCAAACCCTGTGGCACCCCACTAGTTACCTCTTTCCAGTTTGAGAAGGTGCCATTGATGAGCACTCTTTGTGTCCAAATTAGCGGCCAATTTTGCATCCACCTAATAGTTTTCCTATCTAGTCCACTCTTTGCTAGTTTGCTTATCAGAATGTCGTGGGGATGTTGAAAGCTTTGTTACAGCCAAGGTAGATTATGTCCACAGCCTGGTCTTATATATAACAATATTCTGCTTTTGGAATACACAGGATCAGCAAGAGCACAGCCACAAGCCTCAGCTGTACAGAATTTCAGGCATGGAAATGGCATTCTGCCACACAACAGCTATGGTCCCATCTTGACCAAGCCATTTCATGAAAATCCACCCAGATATGGATTTGGCCTGGTAAGCCCAGGACTCCTGTTTAAAGATGAAAAAATCTTCAGCCTTTGAATGATCCTCCTTCACAATAGGCTGCAGAAGCATAGCACAACCGTATAACTGCATTTCCAAGCACCTGGAATTAAAGGATGCATGGGCCATAGTAGTAAACATTAATCCATCTCTTTTGCACAGGGCTGGAAAGTGCAAGCCTCCAATGCATTCTTAACAAAACAAACAAACAAAAAAAAATTTAACCTCTAGCCTATGGCAGTCACTAATATTGAGATTTGCTTCTAACAGTATTCTGCGAGACCAAACTCTAACTCTCCTTTTCATCAAAATCTGAGGAAGCTATTCTAAGACTTTATCAGGGTCTGATGCCAGTAATGGACTGGATGAGGCTCAACAAATTTGAGCTTCATTTAGGCACTACAGAAATACCCGTTCAGTCGAAAGACTGACCAGAGAATAGGGATACAAGCTATGGTGGTTACACCCACCTCGAAGACTCAGGTTCACAGTTCAAGTCTGCTCCTGCATTCAGCACTGAACCCGGATGTCCAGGTTTCAGCAATGCACAGGAGTATGTCTCCTGGACTTCAGGACTTGAGTCTCCTGCACCATGGGTGTCAGATTTTATCTACCCATGATGCTGCTTGCCTTGGTCACATCCTGTCTGGATTACTATAATTGTGTTTCTTGAGTTCAGCAACTTCAGCTGGTCCACAATGCTGGAGCCAGACTGTTAGCCAAGGATAATCACAGGCCATGCATGACTCAATTATTACAAATAGCTTCATTGAAACAGTCTGTTTCCAGACTCAACTCAAAATACCACTTATTTATTTATTTATTTATATTGCTATTTATATCCTGCCTTTTTCCTACAAAGGGCTCAAGGCAGCTTACATCATTTTCCTCCTCCATCTTATCCCCACAACAACAACCCTGTGAGGTAGGTTGGGCTGAGAGTCTGTGACTGGCCCAAAGTCACCCAGTTGGCTCCATGGCCGAGCGGGGCCTAGAACCCAGATCGTCTGAGTCCCAGTCCCATGCTCTTAACCACTACACCACACTGGCTCTCAAAAATACCTCTTATAAAATACCACTTATGACCTCTACAGTCCTATATGGCTGGGTTGCATGCTACCTGAAAGATTTCTTTCTCCCATATCAGCCTGCCAAGGTTGTAAGATTCTTGGAAGAGGCCCACTGGTTGGGCGTACAGTCACTGGAAGCATGTTTGATGGGGAAGCATGTTTTCTCAGTGGCTGTCCCCAGGCTCTGGAGCTCCTTTCTGAGGGAGACTAGTCTGGTTTCCTCTCTGTTGCTCTTCCACATAGCATCGCAAGCATAGTTTTCTTCAGGCAGGCCTTTAGCATGTATGCTGGTCTGCTATTCAAGAAACATCTAATTAGTTGCATGCTATTTGTTTCATTTATTATACTGATTTTAAACTGGGTTTACATTCTGTTTTAATATTTTTAAAACCTTTATTTTAGTGCCATTTTAGCTGAAGAGGTGAGAGTAGAAAAAAATGATGTGCACTTGTATATGCTAATATGCAATTTTACATATGCTATTTTACATTATCTGAGATAGGCAGCCTTTTTAATATTTCCTTCACTTTCCTTCATCAGCAGTCTGTCAGGGACAATAGGTCAGCTGTGAGTGAGAGAGAGCAGGGGCTATGACAGAAACAAGTGGGTCACCACTTTTCCCTTTCTGCCAATTCCTCTTCTCTCTCATCCTCTTCCTTTAGAGTGCTGACCGAATGCTGGTGGAGGGGCAGATCAGTCTGTTAGAGATCAAAACTGATTGCATGAAGAGTTGCCCAGTCCTGTTGCAAATGTACAGAAGTCTAGACTTTGGATAACCCTAGCTAATGTCATCAAGGATCCAACACAAACTTTTTGTCACCCTGGTTTAGAGTGAATCCCGATACTGGAGATCCACTGGCAGAGCCAGAATGTAAGAAAACTGGGAGAACACCACCTCAACAATCACACCATTGAGACAGTACACCATCGCAGCTGTTTCGCCCGTGAAAATATGCCAAAAGAACTGCAGCAAGGGGATGGAGACCTGAGCAGGATGTGGGCAGCACAGGGCAGCAATACTTCTCCTTCATTCCACAGCCTTGCCCCTGTCCATTGTGCAACCTTATACCAGCCCCACACCTGGCATGGGAAACTTGATTCCTATGACTGCAGTGGAAGGGAGAGAAATTAAAAATTAGCACCTTCTGCCTCAGGAACACTCAAGTCATGAAAGACGAACATTGTCAGAGAATTAGTAAAGCCAGCAAAGCCAAGAGTATTTTCTCTCATTAACGACTGCCAGGCCATTTTGCGACTGAAATTATTATTTTTATGAGGGGAAAGATCATGAAAATGATGTAACTAAAACAGCACCACTCAACAAAGCATAGTCTTCCAAAGTACTGCAGACTGTATGCATAAGCATCCAATGAATGTTGCTTTTGCTAATAATAATCATAATAATCCTTTTTATTAAGTGAAAACTAGCTGGTGATAATGCATAAACATTTTGAGTTGTCTTTTGGTGATTTCTGTTTGTAGAAATTTGTTGTGCTCAAAAAGGTTTGCCAGTAAAAATTGTCCTTGCAGGATCGAGCTTTTATGGAATGTTAACATACCAGTCAGGTTGAATGGAATTTGCCAGTGATTTCATGGAACAGACTTTGGCACATAAATGCCAAATGAAGATGCAATCAAGCCAAACCAAGGCTCTTCTAAATCCCACCAAATCCTCTTAAATTTTGAACTGAAAAATAAATGAGACTGAAACATTTCTCTCTTGCTCTGTGATGGCTTTAATGAATATACAGAATCCATATTACTATCAGAAACCTAATGTAGTGCCTCTATCATGGTACTGGCACTTACTCTAAATAGTCACTACTGAAGTTTAATTTGGTTCTGAATGTGCATATTGTTTTAGCAAGTAGTGTTTGTTCCCTCTTTCATCACTTTGTAATGATTCTTTAACTTGCTTTTAATCAGATCCTGTAGGAAATCAGTTAGAACCTCTGAAAATCAACTTTATGTACACATACACATGCTGTCTAGCATGAAAATACCAAGTCTACCATTGTATAAATAAATGAGTATGCAACACTTAGTAATATTAGCTCCTGTGACACATAAGAGCCTCTGGGGGGAAATCCCACTAATCTATTAATAATAAAGAACCAGCAATACTAAAACCTATAAGCTCTTTCACTTTTTAAAATACCTTAGAGACCTTTTTATGCAACAATAGCGGGCTCAATTACTATACAGGACATATGCTCTGAGTCAGGTGTAAGCTGATTTCATGCAGCACAGAGAGGGCCTTATACAGTCAAAGCCACATCCTTGCTGAAAGTAATAATGAATATGATGGACAACCAGAAGAAAAATATCTAAATGTCTTTTGAAATTTTACATTATTATTTGTCTACCTAGTTTTCCTGTCCCAAGGGTGGGTGCATAGGTACCTACATTTTTACAAATTTAAATATTAAAAAATAATCATACAGATTTCCGTATCTGATTAAACATCTACCAGAGAAAAATAGAGCATCCACTCAGTGTTTCCCTCTTGAAGAGCTCTGATGTCACCTTTATTGACAGTTATTTCTAGAGGATAAAGAAAAGCTGCAGCATATTCAAAGATTGCCCTTTTCAACACCTCACAATTATCTCATTACATTGTTTTAAGAATTGTACATTCAGCTGAAAATTCCTTCCTTCCATCAATATTCCCCTGGGCTGTTACCCAAAATATCCAATGCTCTCACCTAACCCCAAATTCCCTATAGTTGTTCACCACAACTATTGTGCTCTATTGTTGATGCAAATTTACTAGTCCCAGTCTCTTAAATTATCAGGAGCAAGCTGCAGAATTGCATGCTACATCCCATATTCGGCTAACAGTTACATCAGCACTAACCTTAATGAGCTAAAGTCCCCATTGTAGCATTTAAAAACGCAATTGGAAGTTGCTTTGGGGAACAATGTAATTTCAGCCAAAAAGGGGACTGGGGCATGTAATCCCACCACCAAAATATGTGAACCTACCTCATATCTTACTACATCCTTCTCTGAGACCAGCCTTGTCTGGATTTTGCTCAGATCCACCCCCATCAAAGAGATGAAACAATCTGCCAATTATATTATAGTGAGTAAACTTGAATACAGCTTATATATGTGTAAAGATGAGTATCACACACGTATTTCAAAAGTCACATGAGAAATAGTAAGATTTTATTGAAGGCCATTTATTTCCACTATCTTTCAAAATACAGAAGATCCTCAAAAATCATAATAGCACAAGTATGCCGTTTGTACCAGTCTCAGTAGCTGCTTTTTGAACTCAGCTAAGAGAACTAGCTCACATCCAGGATCGGGTGCTGAAGAATTTGCAGTTCCCAAGAACTGATCTATGCAGTTCTTGGGTCACTTCAAGAGTCAGTAAGAACCACTAGCACAAGCGCTAGTAATGGAAACAGTTCACATATGCATAAAGTGTTAAAAAAGGTTTCTTTTTTAATATGAAACTATCCACTACAAGGGATTTCTGGTGGATAAGTGATCGTTGTCTTATATAAAAGAAAATTGACTATCCCTTCTATTTATTAGAAATGTTTACATATCACTTCTCAGTTGCAACAGTTCCTGAAGCTGTTACCACACACATATAATATCATGAAGCTGTTACAAAGGTATCTCCTGGCTGCCAAGAAAACAGATACATTTTCAGTAGAGTGATGAATGTGCATCCGCATATATCAAAAGCACCTTGGTGAGATATAAAATAAGTCTGTGATCTACGTGCATCATGTTTCAAGCCGAAATATATTAGACATATTTCCTGTTCTGAAGTTGCCCCACATGCAGCTACTCTTTAAACTTCCCATAGTCCAAGAAGTTGTTTAGAGGTTTAAGCACAACAGCAGTTCAGGAAGAAAAATATCATGCACACACGGGTGTCAGTCTCTACTTAAAATCATCTTACTCAACATTCTCAAATATGCAGGTAACTCAGAGGCACTTAAAAACAGTTTGAATATCCAGTGGGAACAGCTTCTGAAAAACAGATGCAGACAAACATGCAGAAAGTTCATGCAGGGCCCTTGGGGTAATGGCCACTGTTTTTAACCTTCCCCAGATGTAGTTTCCACTGTTGGGTTTGTGCTTGCCTTTTTGTTGTGATATGGGTAATACCAGAGAAACAAAGGTGTGCTGTAGGGAGACAGCGTTCTTCTTTCCCTGACATACCTTGGCCAGGTTGTGTTTCCTTTTATGTTAGGTCTCTTGTCAATCACAACACTGTTCCTGTACGCAGGAGGAGCGATCAACCCCCTCCCCCATCACTTGCCCAGGAACAGCACTAAAAGCAATGAAGAAAATTGTCCTCCTCTCCTCAAATGTCTCTGCTTGCACTACAATGGGGCAAACTAGAGCAGAAAGAGGCCAAAACAGCTCAAGACATCTTGATAAGGACCCTCTTCTTCAATAAGGATGCCCTTGCCTCTGTGACTGTGGGGGAATTAAGGCATGTATCCCCACAATGATACACACAGGTCCCTCCCACTGTGGCTGTGAAGTGGTTCCTGATGTGGTACCGCTAAAAAGCTATTTTTTAAATCTTTTAATACACAGACATGGATTTGTATAAAACGCATACAACACAGGCTTCAACAAAAGTGGACCAAATATCCAAATAAGTGTTTGTATTAAGCTGTTATCTACATGCCACCCATTCAAAGTATTGCAAGGTCTTCAGTCCTCTGCATTATAGAAGAAGAGTATTTATTCTTTCAGTGTTGTAGTAACAGCCTTTTGGCTCTCAAAAGAATGCAGAAAACCCATATCCTCTTTCATCTGTTATTTTCACAAAGCAGGTGAATAATTGTGCATCACCAGAATGTTCTGGTACAGAGTGTATCTGTGCAATAACTCCTTCCCAAAAAGAAACAACTACTGGACATTGCTAAAACCTATGTTTAATACAAACATTGACCAATTAGCTGAATCAGCCAATACATTATTAAAGAGATACTAAACAAAAACTACAAGATTCTGCAGTAAGACAGTCCCTACGCTCCATAGATGCAGCATGGAGAGGCTAAAGCAATACTGCACTGCACTGCACTGCACGGTGGTGCCCACAGCCATATCTTAAATGCTCAAGCAAGCCCTTAGGATCCAAAAAGTTTGGGGACCCCCGGGGGAGGGTGATGGATGGGAAGACGGCTCCTTTCCTTCACTGAAGGAAACAGTGCATATGTTCCATGCACTTACTGCCATCTTCTGTTGCCCGCGTGGTCATTCCTATTGTGCATGTGCTTCCAAGAGTAAAGGAGGGCACATTGCTCTAAAAAGGCAGTACAAGCACACTGCAGTTACGAAAAACAAAACAACAACAGCTTTATATGTGTGGTTTTTTTCATTCAAAGCTTTAATTTTATGTAATCAAATCTGTAGCATAGACTGACTTTTGTAGGAAATTACATGGTCAGAAGAATGGTTATGATTAAGGCTTCCGATTATAGTCAAGCACTAATTACTTATAATATTTTACTTTTTTCCTAAATGTAGGTATTTTACAATGAACCATATTTTTCTCCCTTTTCTTTTACAAATCCATCAGTGCTTGAGTTGCTCATCTTGGCAAGAAAGCAACAGTCCTCCTGGAATATAAGTATCTCAGTCTACATTATCATGTATCTACAGACACATGTATACACACAGCTGGCCAGATATACACATATGTGCACCTGTGAGGTACACAGTTTCAAAGGTGTCTACTGCATGATTTCTTTGGAGAGTGTGCTATTAATGGTGCCAACAGAATTATTTTTATTATTTTATTATCTAGAGTATATTCTAAATTATTTCATAAATCATATTACATGTCCTTCACATGGTATTGGGTGCATACAACTGTCTGAGTATGAGAGCACAGAAAGTGGGGGAAGGAAGGAGAGAGAATGGAATTACTAATGGGGCATGGGGGGAGTGATACATAAGACAGGGTGGGTCTGGTAGGGCACTCTGTGCCCCAGGATTTCAGCTAACTGATCAGCAAAAGATTTGACTGTCCTCACTATCTAAGGGCAAAATAGTATAGTTGTGATTTTTATTACATGTTGCAATCTAAGTTTTGATAATTTACCCACAAATGTTTTCTGTTAAAACAAGAGCTCAAGCTGAGGGGCTATACAATACTGCAGTCTCACAGGTAAAATTTGCCAGTGAGAACTATGAGCAAATCCCCAGTATTAATAGGTCTCCACATGTGGCAAAGAAAGAAACAGCCAATTCTCTACAATTGTCTGCTTAACAGGTTGCACTTCTAGCCAACTGGTAGCAATCAGGCAAGATACTGTAGAGAGCAGGAAATCTAAAATTAGCTTTTACTACCTATAATGGAGGATTTATGGGATAATTTAATTGGCAGTCTTGGGACAGAAACCTAGGGTGCGGGGGGAACAAAAACATCTTTCTCAATGTATTCTATGAACCTTCCCTGCATTGCACTGAAAATGAAGGCTCTTGGAAATTAGTTTAAGGATTCTGCACCCCCCCCCCTTAAATGCTGGATAGTAAGAAATAGGAGCAGAAGTATTTTATATTTATAGTAGTCCCCCAACTTTTTTTCTCTTCAGAAGAAACATTACATTAATTGTTTCTTATTGCAAACTGTGTCTTTAACACGTTGTATAACAAATAGCTCTTGAGTAAACAGAAGGTTGTAATTCAACCCAGTGCTTTCCTGACATCATAAACCACGAAAGCACTGGCTCAACAGTTTATAAATGGCAGCAAATTGAATTCAGCCTCACATTTGTTCGCTCAGGAGCAAGTACCATCGTTTGTTACTTTTGCTAAGCTATTTTGAAAAGCTTTATCAAATCAGTTTATTATATAAGAAGTCTTAAATGTGTTAATGGCAATTAAAAAGTTATGAAGAGATGTTTCCTGAAATCCATTTTATCATTTTTCAGAAAATAAACTTTCAGTCCTCAAGCTGGCCAATCTATTTGCTCAGTCATCATAAGCTTCTGCCACAAAAGCCCAAACATGTTATTAATTACATCTCCATAGCTATCCTTGCCCACTGACATATCTGTCCTTTTCTGAAGGTTGCTGCAGTACTGTTCTTTCTATAAAGTCAACTCCTAAAAGACATGGAAGTGATTCAGAGTGGCTTGCCCATTAATTTTACTTTAAAAATTCTGTCCTGCTTTGATTCCACTAAGAAAGTCAAAACAACTAATAGCATAGGCTTAAACAATCAGCAAATATTAAAACTAACTGATAAATATACTGTAAAAATAGGAAGTCAGAAGAAACAATGCAAGTTACTAATGTCCATTAGTAAAAGTGTAACTATGATTAATTATATAACAACAACTGTAATATAAAACAAAGTGTTCTTTGTCTCATTTTTGGGGCTGCACCAGAAATTATGGTGAGTACATCTCAGGTAAATTTTTTTAGCTCCTGCTCATTTCATTGGCGGTTAGTGCCTGGTTTTGTTTTTAATGCTTGGCCTTAAATATTCTAGGCATGGATACCAGATGGGGCGACGCTGCCATTGCAGTCAAAATAAGAAACTCCATCAATATTCTGTTAAAATCTGCTGTTTCTTTAAAGTATATAAGAGGAGCATAGATCAAACCAAAAGTCAGCCTAATTTAAATGCTCCAGGGAAGCTAAGGAGGAGGGGGTAAGAGCAACAGTCGCTTGGCTATTTCTCACTCCTGGTCATCACGCATGCATGGCCCACCCACTGCTTTTACTGTTATTGTTATGAAGGATAGGCTGGGCCAGGGATCTGCTTTTTTGCAAAGTGCTGTGTGTCTTGATGAAGCTATACAAATAATACTAGAATGAATAATAGCCAATGATTGAATGGTCATAAATGAACTTCTCCAAAGTAATGTTCAAATGAAATTAAAACTACTAGCCATAACACAATCGACCATGTGTTGCTTCACAGGGCTGAAAGTCAGTAGAAATGGACAGCACAGAAGTACTAGCAAGGCTTTATGGAAGGCTAGGGAAGTATTCCATCCTTAAATATAACAAAGGTAAGAGGCCCCAGCTCTTAAACAGTAACTAAGTTATAGTAAATATTACCAAGCAGAGTTTTTATTACTAATATGTTGGTATGTTAGCTGCTGTCAGAAGATAAGGGGGTTCTATCCACTTTCATTCCATGGTACCAGCATGACATCAAAAGATGTTACAGCAGAAGGAACCAGAAACATTCCTTCCCTGCTTTAAAATACTGCCATCTTTTCCTTTCCCAGAAAATGGGAAGAAAGCTAAGAGAGCTCAATAGCTTAAGTCTGCAAAGCCTCAATAACAAAAATTGAAAAACTGAGTATAATTAACATACTTCATACATTAAAATTAAGCGAACAAGGGACTTTCCCAGTCTTCCTTCCTGTCATATAACCTAATTTGTGACCTCTGGTACATTGGCACCTGGTTGTTCGCTATGCAAGCAGAATGCTGGATGAGATGGACCTTCTATTTCTGTTTATTTGAAAAATAATTTGCTAAGATTTATTACCGGTGGGCCTATCTGCATCATAGATGTCAACTTTCCTTAATGGCATTCTATAATACTTTAACAGAATTTGCTATTTTCCCTACTATATAGGTAAGCACTGGATCTCTCTCTCTCTCCGCCCCCCCCCCCCCGCACACACACACTTTCTAAAAGTCTCCAACTGCTAGTGGTGGTGGTTCTCCTACCTTCGCCCATTCCTCAGATTTTAGAAAACTACCACCACAAACAATGAACGGCATCTAACAATCTTGCTTCCTCATTTTAAAATGTGAAAAAGATAAGCTATCGGCACAGTCCAATACACGGGCATCCTTTGCTTATTCTTGACTGAACTCAGCTATGAAGTGGAATCGCTCCAGATTAAGCAGGCTGGGCTCTGCACATATTGCCCCTTAAATAACAGGTCCCTTAAGCAGTGCCACCCCATGTGCCAATCAGCTCCTACGCTCACCTTGTTGGAGAGAAAGGAGGACACTCCACCCCTCTTCCCAAGTAACCGTGTATCAATTCAGTCGAGGCAGATGATGCTAATAATCTGCTGGGTGCAGAGATCCTAATACTGCAAGGAAGAACTTCTTTATGCTTCCATAGTTGATGTAGAACCATATGCTGCATGTCAAGAAAAAGCTTCCATCTGCACATGGCTACATTTCCATTCCATGGAAGTACTATTCAGAGAGCAATGAGTAACCCTTTACAGCTCTGTTTCTCTCATTATTTACCCAAATGTCTCTTTTTGCTTTCTTGGACTGATTTTCATTTTGAATAATGGACACAATATCAATGTTAAGGCAGTGGTAGTGGTGGGAGGAGGAGTTTTTTTTAAAGGAAAATATATTTAGTGTGACACAACAGCACAATAATGAGGCAGCCTAAGAAAACACTCCAGTTCTCATCAGCTCCTTCAAGAGTAGCATATAATGTTCTACAGCAGTTGCTCAGAGCAGTGCTGTCTTACCATCATCCCTAGATAATTATCTAATACTGTTGGATGAAATCATAGCATTTCCGCTTTATGCCTTCATGTTGGTTTCATCAAGGTATAAGGACCCCTTGCCCTTTGGTTGTGAGAAGTGTGCCCTTCATTAAACATTGAATAAAGAAATGGCAGGGATTTGCATGAAGTTGGTCAACACTTTCTGATGCCCAGCAAAGCCCATAGCAATATAAGAAATATGATATGCACTTAATCTATTGCTCCAGTATTCTAGGTTTTACTTCCACTCTGCTACAGCGTTCACCTTCTTAGCTTTTATAGAGCTGGAAAATCCAAGTTTACTGCTCCTCTTGTCAGCACCAGAATTGCCTGGTGAGATGCAAGTAAACAAGCAGATGGCACTGGGAATGAAGAGGAGTAAGGCCAGGGTGCTCTGTTCAGTCAGATGGAGCCTGGGCTCTTGACAAGTACCTAATTAAACCTGTGCTTGATGCCAGCCCTGTGCCCCCACCCCACACACACCACTGGTTTGTTAAACAGAATTCCTTGCATAAGCAAGCTTAGTATAGCAAGGAAAAGGATTCTAGATTAGCCTTTTCTATGACCTCCTAGTTGTATGTGTAGCAAGTTTGGCCACATTTGCACAAATGGCTAAGCCATGCTACAAATATGCTATGTAGTGTGGACTGTTTGTGGCACACGCCACAGTGCTTGACAGATGATTGGGATCACCTTGGCATGTTCTCCCCCGCCTTTCCTATTGGTCCTTCAGTTTGTACCCTGGTGTCCCTTCATGGCAGAACCCAGTCTCCTCCTTCCAGCTCTGATTACTGCCCCTTTCCATGTGCCATGATTTCTTTCAGTGTCTCAAAACCCACAACTGGAGTACTATTTTCCAGTACTGAAAATCATCCAGTTGTTTTATCATAATCCTACACATGCACTCTTCCAGCTGTCTGATATGTTAAGTCCTGCCTGGCCCAGATCTTGGTCTGTTTCTGCTATCAAAGAAAACCACCACATGGAGTAGGTAACATACACAGCACATATAGCCTAATTTTGTACACTGTTCCAAGGAACCATTTACCAAGCTGTCAGCTGCCCACCTGCCAAATGTACCAATCAACGCTACCAGTCAACTCTGCCAGTAAATGAGGCAGGAAGCAGCTAACATAGCTGCACCAAGAGGGGGAGAAATATTACTCCCTTAGTAATGTCATCCTTTTGATTTTAAATGTTAAATAGACATTTCTCAGTACCCTCCACTTTTTCAGCACTTCCCCGAGTTTCTATCTATTCCAGAAAAGGAAGATATTAACTCACCCCACTTTCTAACACTTGCACATGCACAAATATACCCTCCATTTACTTTCCAGCAATTACATGTGTGTATATTTCTGTATGTTTTTAGAGCTGTCAGGGAACCACGGGAACTGTAGCAGTAAGTGCTCTGAAAAGGAGCCATGAAAGGCGGCAGGGTGTGGGGAGAGTTAGGATTTTCTCAGTGGAAGCCACCCTTTGGGAAGCGGTGCAGGTTCTGATGACATGACAACCCACCATGACTATTTAGTTACTCATGATGGGTTGTTGTGCCATGCAAGCCCACCATTCTGTCTGCCAAGCATTCAGACATTGCACTTGCAATATGAAGTGGCAGCAACTGGCAGACATATGACAGAAGCCTGCCAATTGCCAATTTCAATTCTCCACGTGGACACCATGCTTGCAAAGCACGCAAGCCATGACACTTTACTGCCTAGTTGCTAGGGAAGTTTGCAAATGGAATATTATTTCACTTAATAGATTGAAACATCACACAAGACAAAATCTACTTCATAATTCCAGGCTAGGAGTTCAGAAGCTTAGTCAGATCCCATGGATAACAGAATACACGTATATGGAGGTGTTTTATCCCCACAAATAAGAATCCTCGTCAGAAGAAGTATGAGCTAGGAATATGTGTACATATGTTAGGGATTTTTTTTTATTTTGTAATTCTTTCTACTGAAACTTTACAATGTATGAGAAGACAAAAAGTTTAGTGTTAGGGTTACTGCAAGACACCTTGATAAAATCGGAACATGGAATGTGAAGTTTATCTAATTATAGTAGCCACCAATCAAGCAGTGAGCAAGCCAAACCATAAATGCAGCTAACAGATATTTCCCTTCCGTTTTAACAATCTGTTAAATGAAAGCAGGGAGAATTTCAGTGGCAGCCAAAAATGTATCTTTACTAGCAGAATGCACCCTGCATAGATGTAACTGAACATAAAATCTATTTCAACTTCTGTATTGTGGATCTATGAATCAACGTATGGTCAACATCTCATTTACTCTGTACCACAAACAGAACAAGCAACATATGTCATACCATGAATATCTTCAGCACAAGTAGTATGCATCTTTAAAAATAAATCCAGATGGACACAAATTCCACAAGGATTTGGAAAACCAGTGCTCTCTAACCTGGCACCCTCTGCATTTGTTTGGGCTGCAACCACCATCACCAATGCCATGCTAGCTAGGAATGATGGGAAGTGTGGTCCAACATATCTGGAGGGCACCAGTTTGGGAGAAGGCCGAGCTAAATGGCACATGATTCTTTCTCAAATGTAATTAGACTCAGCACAAAAAAGTAACACCAACCACAATCCTTCTGAACAACTTTTTCTACCATAAATAAAATCTACTTGATCCTTCTACAGTTAACAAATTAAGATGAGAGGAGATCATCTGCAATATTAGATAATATCAACAATGTACAGAAAGTTATGTTTGGCTTCTATTAGAAAAGTTTCTATATGTATGGTGGGCAGGTTCCCACCAGTAGAGCAAGATGCAGCTTTGGGGAGGAGCTCAGTTTTTTCTTACGAAGTAGTGCAAGGATTAAATGTAAAAAACCAAAACCAAAAACTCCCCATGGTCCTCATCTTTCCTACCCACCCGCCATCATTGTTGCATACATACCCTGCCTTTCTTCCTTTTGCAAAGAAATCAAGGAGGATTACATGGTTCTCATCCCTTTGCATGAATTGAAATCAGACAAATTAACAAATGTAATAAGCCACTCACAGTGAAAAAGCAAATTGAATTTTACTCAAAAGAAAACCCCATGGAACTTAGATTTTTTCAAGCAGGCATGATATGTTCCCGCCATCAGCCTCTCTCCAACAGTACCAGAACTACGAAACGGCCAGCCTATGTGGTCACTGATGATGTCACCTCTTTGCAGCACATACAGCTTTTGTTGCTGCAGTTTCCAATTAACACTGAATTTAAACCAGACACTTTGCATTTTTTCTATTTCATACCATGGCTGTTTTATACTCACTCTTCAATGTTAGGCCTGATATGTGGCTGGGATTCAATGAACAATTTGAAATCAATCTACTCTTGACTCTCTATAGTGTAGGTTACCTAAAACAGATGTACAGAAATTATTAATTTTGACCAAATGTCAAAATTACTAAAACTGGAGTACTTTTCAAAAGAGTCTCAAAAGAGTCCTTTGCACAAGTGATGTCTATTTTGCTCAAATCCTGCAAAGTTTCTTTCCCCTTCTTTCTACTCTGTTTTCCAAGTAAAGTGCCTAAGCAAATATGCTATTTTAGTAAGGGTTTAAAAGGCCATTATGGTCAGAAAAATGACTGTGTAAAAATGGCACCTTTTTACTTCACCACTCTATTCACTGCAAGTATTCTGAGTCATGTCTGCTTATTTTAGTGCTCAAAATAGGTCTTTATTACTTTTCATTCCTTTTTAGTTCTGCAGCACCAAAACAGGGGTGAGAGCACTGGATGGACTCCATTCAGCCTCATGCATCATCAAGAGACTTGTTAGCTATGTTGCTCTTGCAAAATCTTTACTCCTGGTGATACTGTAGCAGCCAAAAAGTGTACAACTCAGCACTTGATTCCTAGTTTGAAGTTTCAAGGCAGCTAACTAAATAAACCGGCCTTTTATGAAAGAGAGCTGCCCAAAGATTTTATTACAGGAAAATCAGTGAAAGACACCTACTCTATGCCTCACACCTCAGTGTACACTCTGCATTTCTGTTATCTTTTAGGTCTCACCTTATTAATGTGTTCCTCCTTAATTTGTTTTTCCCTTCCCTTCAGCCTAAATCCATTGACAGCTATATGTGTGTATTTGTTTCTTTGTACTGAATATGTTATATCCCACCTTTCCATTCAAAAAAATCTGCAGGACAGCCTAACATCAAGGCACGTGAAAGTATAATAAGGTTAGACAAGCACAGCACCAGCAGCAAGGAAACAACAGGGCTAAAGAATGACACTGAGAACATGAATAATTGTCTGCTATCACAACGGTCCTCAAAAATAGTTTTGGCTTATATACCTCTTGCTAGCTCTGTCTACTTCATGGCTCTAACCATGAAGCAAATGTCATAATAAGTTAGGTAGACTCTGCAGCCTTATCCTATTCATGTTGGCTATGCTCTGTGGGACTTACCTCTGAATCTGCACCTGAATCTCTCTAAATTTTGATTCTCTGAATCTGTACCTAGTATATTCTTTCAGCAAGCCAGTTATTGTACAATAAAAGGTACTATGTACATGCAATTGGCTCAGCATGCTTTGTAACCCACAAACTGTAAGAGTATAACAGTAATGCACCAATTAACACACTGTAGCATTTTGCAAGTTATATTTCAGAAGTGTCTAAATAGCAGGAGTGTAACATATAGTTCACCTGAAGGAAAGCAGTTCATGACATGCTGAATGAAAAGCAATTTTAAGCGAGCTTAGAATGACCAATATCAATATTATTTCAGCTCAATTTAGTAGTAACACGAAAACATTTTATTGTTAAGAAATCAATTGTTTTCTCTTTTTCTGCTTTTCTTGGTAACCAGTAATCATACAAGTAATCAAACCCCTGAAATCAAATCCCCTTCTATACAGAAATTGCCTCCCACCCTGCCTGAAGTATGCGGTGAAGTCCTTCAACAATTCCAGCTTTGCTTGCCAAATTCCACCTGTTGAAAGTGAACATGGGACCTGAGAACGACCCTCAGGTGGTATACTTTGCCAGTGAATGAGGCTAACTCCCTTCCTTTACAGGTAGGAAATACTTCAAGGATGGTCATGAGGGGGGAAAATGGCGGCAGTGGCAAATAATTTGACAATTCTCAGTAAGCAACTCTGGTCAGCTGAGAGGCTTGAGAATGGTGGGGGAGAAATACCCCTTAAAGACTAAGACAGGAGGACAACTAACATGTTGTCTTAAGTTCAAAATGGTAATCCAGTCCACAACACACATGTTTGAAAAGGTTCACCTTTATTTTGTCAGTGGAAGAATTTCCATTAACGATGCATGGGTTCATTGTTTTTGCGCATTTCCTAACAGTGAGACAAATGGAGGAGTTTGGGAAGGAGAATATAAAAAGAATTATGTTCCATTATGACTTGGGACTATGGATGCACTCCAGTCATGCCATAAGGTTTTTGCACAATGACATTTAAATGACCGATGGTGCAGGTGTTTTATAACAAAGGGATGAGCCATAGCTTGGCAGCAGAGCACTACTTTTCAGGGGTAAGGGAGCAGGTTCCCATTTTTCCAGGTAACGCTTCAGGAATACTCCTGTTTAGAACCATAGAGAGTTGTTGCCCATCTGTACCAACAATACTAAGTTAGACAGAGCAATGCTTTGACTCAATATGAGGCTGCTTCCTATAATCCTCAGGTATGTGCTTTTAAACACTTTAAATAGAACTAACCTATTTGAACAGCCATGTCAGTATTATGACTATTTATTAACAATGTTAGATATCACTTTTCATTTAAAACAAATCCCAAAGCTAATAACTCAGAAATATTTTGCCATTAACATTAAGCATGTGTATTAAATCTTGCTCTGGTCCAGCAGGTTCCATATTTATAAATAAGTAAAAATTTCAGTGTTTTGTCCACAGGGACCTAATATTATATGTAAGTAGCACAAATGCTAGCTGCAGTTTCCTTCACAACACTTAGCTAGGTATTTGTGGTGGATTATTTTTCTTACGAATTTGTTGAAAAATAAATTTCACAGATGTTTACATTTTTTCATAATGTAGAAGAGTAATCTTGAGAGGATATTTACTTAGCCAAATATCTTGCCTACAGGATATGTAAATTCAGTGAAATCAATTATCCTGATCCAGCTGTGCAAAACACACTCACAACCTGAGATCACATTTGGGAATGTACAACCCCCCTCCCCCAACACTGCATAGCTCAATCAGAAACTGTCTGCATGAGACGTCTTGCATTCAAGTGCACATTACAGATAAGATGTGCATCCAGACGCACATACAAACCCAACGTACATGCACATTTTCAATCCAAGAAGGGAATCCAAACCTGGAAACCGCCTCTGCTTTATCTCCCTTGCTGGGCAACAATAGGATAAGTGGATAAAGAACTACAACCTTAATTTTATTTTTTTTTTCTTTAATCTGCTTCTGAGGCTAAAAATGAGTTTTTGAACCAGCCATATGGAATCATGAGAAGCAAATTAAAGACAAAGTTCTGTCTGCAGAAATAATAAGTAATAAATCCTTTAAGGAAAACATGCTATTGCTATAAGTTCAGTTATTTTTTAGTCTGAAACTGTTAGACATTTTTCATAACCCATCACATTGGATTACACGCCCTGCCTGCTTCACATTATGCAGTACTGAGATCTCAGATAATACTTGTATTCTATAATGAATTATCCTCTTCATAAATAATTGTGTAAGTGAAAGTTTACATATCTTTAGCCATCTGAAAATCTCTCTAATAGCTATTTAAGGAAGGTTAAAATAAATAAGCAAAATGTATATGTCTTCTCAAAGACATTTAACAAATTGGAAAAAATGAAGATATACATCTTTGGTTTGCACATAATAACCTAGAACATGGGTTGAATATAGGTTGTTATTGAATCATGGGTTGTTTTCAGATGCTAATCCTGCTAATCCTGTTTAACTATGGGTTGTTAACCAAGCCCAAACCAGGAAGAAACCCCATGGGTTTTGTTGGGTTTTGAACTCTGGGCTATTCAAAGTTAACAAGCCATAGTTAAACCACAGTGCATAATGATATCCCATGATTCAACAACAACCCACAATACAGCTTCACCAATCCCTAATGATGTATAGTGTACACCTATGTATAGTGTACATCTCAGTGTATAGACTAAAACTTCTACATCATTGCTGTGACCTGGGGATAGGAATCTAACAAGGGGCCATTCCCCATTCCTCTTGCACTCATTGTGGAAACCACTGGAACTGTAAGAACAATTACGGAAGTCTTTGGAGATATCAAAAGGAGGGCAGGGTAGTAAGCATGGAGAAGAGAGAAGAGGTCAGGATCCACAGCAGCTTATGGTCTCCCCATCACTGCCCTCACCTATGATAGATCATTGTATTTTTAAAGAGGAATGGGAGGTGTTATTGCCTTCATCTTCCTCCTGCCATACCTGGCTTTTATCAGAAGTTCATAGGATAGATGTGGGGCATACTCTTGCCAATCAACAGAGCAACCTCAAAGTTCACTCTCCTAGTCACTTTATAAGTCAAATCTAGTAGGCCTATGATTCTTGTAGGAATACTGACCTTTTACTTTACTCCACTCAACAGTAATATTTTTGCAGTTCAAAGTGTGATTGATTAGGAGTTAATTGATATTATCTGCACATTCTGCATGGCTAAGTTTCTAAACTCTGCCATCTCAGCACATGCTCTGCTGCTGATTGGTATAACTCCTAGTTTCCATAGGAAATGAAAAAGTCCTTTTCACAATGTACAGGTACACATAATGATTTAATTCAATACTTTAGTCTCTTCCTCAACAGCTTTTATTATCAGCAACATGTCAAATCCCTCCCTCCCTCCCTCCCTATGTGTACACACACACCATAATGTACCAGGAAGAAAAGATCACGTTAAGCACACTATGGTCTCATCAGGCAGCTCAGTGACATACATAAGGAAAAAGGGCTTTGAAAGCTTGGAGGAACAGATAATTTCTGACCAAATTGGTAATAATGGATCCATAATTCAATAAGCCAATTACCAGCGATGACAACATTTCACCTATTACGAAACAATATGAGATTACTAGTTGCTTAGTTGATAGCTTGTCTGTATATATGCAGAAAGGTCACATTTTCATGCAAATAATCAGAAATTTAAAATTTGCACCAACACTTGGCTTTTCAGAGCTTTATAATGTAGTCTTAATAGTATGTCCCAGAAAAAATTAACTTTTTCAATGGGGCAGACTTGCTACTAATACTGACTGCAGTATTTAGGACTGCAATAGAAATTATTCCTCTGTTAAAATGCAATACTTTACAGATGGACATTAAATAATATCCTTACATGAAAAATACCAAATAACTGTCAAGTAATGTGTGCAATATCCCTTGAATTTTGTACAACATATTTAGCAAGACTGCTATCCTGGAAGCTGTGTTAAAAGACTGTACCAGAGTTTGTCACTTTTCCTTGCTTCTGCAGTAACTTCTTCGTCAGCATCAGAGGCAACTTCTGAGGTCCCTCAACATTTAGGGACAACGTGCCAGGTGGCACCGAAGGAGAAGTGTACATTGTCATACAAAGCATGCAGAACTGTTGCATGGCCCTCTGCTGAAGCATATTTTTCTTGTTAAAATCAAGTTATGTTGAGAAAGAGTTCCATCTGATGCAAGCAAAATTCAACAATATATTCCTAGTAACAAATTCCAATTTAAAAAACAAAAACCTGGCACACAAAATGTGTTGGTGAAATAACCTGAAAGTGGGAGAAGCCCTTTAGGGTGCAATCCACTAGAATTAATAGGATTTTTTGTCTTCATTCAAATATAATATAGGCCCCAAACCTTTGGCTAAGTCACTCATGTTTCTTCTAGATCAAATATCCTTTTTGGTCCTCTAGTTAATCTGAAAAATGCCATACTGAAAGGAATATCTTATCTTATTATTGTTAGTATACATTTATGACAATTGGCTACCTGCACATTTGTGGGTCCAGAGAGGAAAGCACCTTTTGGCTTTCATTGTTGAATTACTATATTCAACCAAGTTTTCTAGATTACACATCACCATAAATGTATAGACAGAGTAGGTTAAAATACAGCTTACAACAAATAAATCCATAACACAGTGGGCAGCTATACATCCTTTAATCCCACCATGCCTAGTTTTTAACTTACATTTATATTTAGCCGAGTAATTTTAGGCCGCCAACTCTGTACGTAAATAGCCTTACAACATTACCAGTAAGCATACTTTAAAAAAAAATCTTCTTTTATTCTGTACTTGTACAAAAAGCTGAACTAAAGGTAAGTTTACAGGAGCCATACAAAAAGAACTTCTAGTGAGTTTTAATATATATAGCTGAGCCTGCCATTCTATTCCTACCTACCTTGGTGCAAAACCCATTGCATTTCAAAATGGTTTCTTTCCTTCTAAGCAGACACGTGCAGATCAGACTTCCAGTAAGGTGGAAGCAGTAATATGGCTCTGCACCCAGGGTGACTTCCTGATAAAGCACCATTAAGCAGTCTTAAGCATCACTGAATGAACCCAGGTTATGGCAAATACCTTTATGCTATATGCTGGAAATATCCTGCTGATACTTATTTTCTGAAGGTTAAAATCTCTTTGAATAAGCAGGTGTGAAAGATTCCCTAAACTTCATGGTATAAAAATCTGTGTTAGACAAGACCACTAAAGTCAATGAGGCATATGCCACAGGCATATGGCACACGCAGACATTCCATGTATACAGTTCCTATCAGGAAAAAAGCTTTTTGGAGTTGGGCTGTTGCAGATCAAGTGTTCAATCCTTACCTTGCTGACTGCAAAACTACCACAGATTCAGGAGGTTGGAGATGCTACTCCAGAATCAATGGCTTGCGCATCATAATAGGGCAGAGACAGGCCTGCCTGTGTATTTACTCTTAATTATTGTGGAGCTGTATGTTCACAAAATATTCTTAATAATGTTTCCAGTAATATTTAGATAGTTTTACTAAATAATTGTGCCTTCTCATCCTCCAGAATTCAATGGACAGTACAATTAATTTTACATGAAAATAAATAAATAACCAGATGCCATCCACTAATATACTAAAACAATCTGCAATCCTATACATTTACTTAACAGTTAGTGCCAAGAAATTCAATGGGACTTACTTCTGAGATGGCGTGCATAGGTTCATACTGTTGAGATACTACCAAGTCAAAAATTCTCAGATGAAAACTTTCAACTTAAAAGAAGGTGGGATAAAGGGACAACAGAGGACTGAAAGCACCCACCTTTCTTTGATACTGGCAGCAAAGAGAACTCTTCAAAGCCATCACCATCTGGATTCTGCCGTTCTTCCCCCAAGATGGCAGCCAGAAATAGCTCTGATGTGCCACTAAAGCCCACCATCCATTCACATTGTGTCACTATAAAAGAAATACTGTACTATACTGCAAGAATTCTTCCCTTAGAAAGCTCATCTTAGGGAAAATCATTATCCTGGCATCTGTTAGCCAGAGAGCAGTTTGCCCCCAAGTCCTGCAGCAGTGAAGAGCAAAGAGAGAAGCAAAACAAAACTGCTCCTGATGGATAATCTCCAGACAAGAATTCAAGCAATCATTAGGACAAACGCCATTGTCTAATGAACAGGTTTTTCCAACTAGGGCCAAGGAGATCCAGGTTCAAACTTCACTCAGTCATACAACTCATTCAGTGACACTAGGCCAATCACATACTCTTAGCCTAATACACCTCATAGTGTTGCTGTGTGGGAGACAGTATATTCCACTCTGAGTTTCTTGCAAGATCAGAATTTAAAAATATAATAAGTAAATAAAAGTCATCTATTTTTTGCTTCTTTGTTTTTGAAACTTGTATCATCATCAGATTTGTTTAGGATTATCTTCTTTGTTGTTTTCATTAGCACTTGTGTTACAACTTGGCCATTATTGGACAATATTTAACCAGGCAATTCATGGTTTAAAAGCCCAACCCAATTTTAAAATACAAAAGAAAATTATAGCTGTTTAAATTCATCTTCTAAACATCTTTCAGATTTCTCAATAGAACCTATACAGATCACTTTCAAAACCAGGTGGCATCAGTGCATTTCTATAGAAAAAGAATATTCTCAGCCATCTCATTTTATGATGGGAATACAGTGCTTTTTTGTATTACACTGCACTCAGATTGTTGACTTATTGTTACTTTTAGGCTGTACTTTCATGCCTCCTTACTTGAATTAACCACACTGAACTCAGTATGCATAAGATTGCACTGATAATGAAAACATTGAAAAGCATTATCTTGAGCCTAAAACAACAGTATCTCTTGGCTAAATAGGAGAAGCACATAATATATTACTCAGAAAATAATCTGCCTACATCAAGATATAGGCATGAATTGCTCAGAATGCAGAATCATTGTAGGAGATGACACTAATTAAATCAAACCAACAATGCACATCTTGAACCAGTAATTTAGTGAATTAACTGTAGTTATTAATCTTTTCAGCCTTTCATATAAAATAAATTTCCAGCGACAATATTAATTATAATATTTGTCATTATCTGTCTATTGCTTTTATAATATGTCACTTCTGTGCAGTGTACTTAACCATTAAAAAGATTAAATGCAACCTCTGTTCAAAGTATTTCAATGAAGGGAGGGGATGGGGGAGGAACTAAAATTCTGCTGGAGATATATAAGAAAAGATATTGAGGTACAACTGATTAAATAAAGACAGCAAAGAAGGAGAATAATGAATCATGAAAAATAGCAACGTCCTAACATAAAAAGCTAATAACACATTGAACTAACAATGCTGACCATTTATGCAATCCTTGTAATGTATTATTCTATCTTGCACTCTAGCATTTCTTTAACTTTAGGGGAAAAATCTGATTTCTTAAAAAAGTGGGGGATACTGTTATTCAGAGCTGTAACCCTTCAAATACTTGTTGAGCTTTTCCCCACTCAAGGTATCCTAAATGCATTATATTTCTGCCTGTGTTTAAAATTTGTGCAGGGAAAATATCCTGTATGAGGTGGCCCAAAGAACACTAGCTGGCTGACCATTAAGTTTACATATGAAAGCAAGGGAACTGTTGCTGTTTAAAGTATTGATCAATTTATAACAGCTTTCCAGCTTTCTTCAAATCTTTCCTTCCTGAAACAGATAAAAATGTCCAAAAATGTCTATATAACATGTCATAAATCCAGGATAAGATGGATTTTCTTTCCAAAGGCAGGCATAAATGCAGTCATGTCATTATTCTAACCTAGGTTAACAATAGTTATATTCACATAAAAGGTAAAAACATCTTAAGGGAATTTTTGGTTGTTTTTTATTTGAATTCAAAGCACTCTTTGTCTGCTCCATTTGCTTCAAACAAACCATAGATCTGTGCTTATAGGGTTAAAACTAAGGAATGTGACAGTTCTCCATGTGCAGTCTATAGACCTAACTGTTCCACTTTCCCTGGTGGGGCTCCAAACTCCATGCAAACAATGCAGCACACAAACTACTATTCCGACACTGAAGGTTTTGATAACTCTGCAGAATGGTATTTAGACCAGAACATTTTTTTTTAATTTGAAATGCAGTAATTACTGTATTATGGATTCCTAATGAACAGGCTTTTGCTTATGTTTCTACATACGGAGAAGTATCTGGTTAAATGACTTAGTTTACTTGACAATCACCTGATCACAGAAATTAATTTCCTGCATCTGAGTATGCTATTTGCACACCTATTTGCAAACTCAAATCTGAATGTCGTTCATTACATGGCTTTAAACGTTTAAATGCCTCTTTACTTTGGACAGGGTGGTGCACATTTACAAGGCAACGTTGTGTCAACTAACTGAATGATGAATTGTACTTAACTATAAAGTACATTTTAAGTGGAATGAATAGGAATAAGAGTAGATGGAAATTAGGTGGTGGGTATTACATGAAATAACAGAAGTGTGCTTAAAAGATAGGATTGAGTTAGTCCTATTGAGTTAGTTAAACTACTGTGACAAAAGAGGACAGATTACTAGTTCAAATAGTATGTAATAGCCATTCTGAAAATGTAAAACTGACAGAAAGAATCCAACTGTAAGAACTATGAGAAGTGAATGTAGGCATGCATCTAATGTTTCAATCATACGTTTTTCAAGTTAAGCATTAGTGAAAAGATCTTTTAAGAATTAGCTTCAAAGAGGATTCATACAGCCAAGTCCAGAAAATGTATGGCTGAGCTGGGGGAAAGGAGGTGGAACTGCAGCATAGGGAGGAATTGATGAGAAAAACCAGGTACTAACTTCAAAAGTGCAGGGTGTTCTCTACCACTTCACATGTGGCAAAAGGCATGTGTAATCAGCGTGCTTGTCACAGCTGCTTTGAATATTACCCAAACATGTGTACTGTGCCTTTTCTCATAATCTATGCTCAGATTATTACTATTATTATTTAAAGTAAAGAATGACTTCCAGAGGCCACAGGTAACTGCGAAGAAGCACTTCAGCAAGTGGCATTACCAAAAGAAAGGGCCAGGCGGCCTGATTAAAAGCAGAGGAGGGCAGCAAGCTATGGAAGCGCAGCTCATCGCTTTTCGGCTTCAGTGAAAGAACAGAACACGTAAAGGATTGTTTTGCTCTGTGCTTTCTGCTTTGTGGGACTACTCCGTTTTGAGGTATCACAGTGACTCTGCTGTCCTGCTCTTTTTTTGGGGCCAACATCTGAGTGCCTCCCACACTTGCACACACACCCACACACAGAAACACACCTTCCTTGTTTTTTTCAGAATCTTAGAGGAGCTTTTGAAGCTAACGTCAGCATCCTAAACTACGCCAGAGCTTAAGTTCCAGAACTTCCCGTCCAGAGCCTATTCTTTTAAGTTCCAAAACCCATGCAGTTTGGTTTTGTGGTTTCTGAGCTGGCCTAATAAAGCTAATGCACTCCCTGGATGCTGGAATTTATCGAAGGACCAACGACCTTTTGTTTGTGGGATTGTTTTTAGGGTCCGATCTCAGGCTTGAGGGGTGGGACGTCACCGAGCACAGGGTGCTTCTGAGCTTATGCAGAGTGTCCTCCCCCTCTTTCCTTCCTGAAAGGTCCAGAGAGGCATCCGCCTCGGCACCTTTGCTCCCTCTCGCGCACGACAAGCCCGGTCCCCCACGCGAAGCCTCCTCCGGGGCCCTCGACGGCTGCTGGGCAAGGCACGGCAGCGGGGCCGGAGCGCGGGACGGCCGGAGCGCCACCGCCTCTGCCCGCGTCCAGCCGCCCTCCCAACTTTTCCGCGGCTGGGCAGCGGCCGGCGGAGAGGCGCCCCCGAAGGCGCCCGCCAGGCACGTCAGCCTCGCCCCGCGCACTTGGCGCTGCCGCCGGACGCCGAGGCGGACCGCGCCGCCGGCGGGCTCCCCCCGCGCCCACCTGCCCACCAGCCCCTGCCGGCTCGCCCACCTGCCGCGGCCCTCGGCGGAAAGACTCACCTCTTGACGCTGGGCGAACGCGGGGCCGCACGGGGCGGCAGGACGGGGAAGGCGGGCGGAGCGGCGGCCGTCCCGTCCCGTCCCGTCCCGCCGGCTGCCGGCGCTCCCTCACGCCCGGGGCTCAGCCCGAGAGGCGCCGCCAGCCCCCGAGCGCAGCTTTCCCGCGCCAGGCATGGCTCAGCGCGCCCACGCGGCCAGCCCCGGCTGAGCGCGGCGGTCCCGCTTCCCGCGGCAGGGCGGCCGGTCAGGCCTCGAGAGGCGGCGGCGGCGGCGGCGGCGGGAGGAGAAGACAAGGGCGCTGAAGCGCCGCGCGCACGAGGAGGCGGCGGCGGCGCCTGTATTTACTCAGCGTAGGCTGCGTGTGGGTGCGAGCCGGCTCCATTCACATCCACGGGAGTTTGGCCACGGGCTACGGTGGGAGGTGGCTTGCGCGCCCTGGAGCGGCTGGGCGCTCAGTCACCACCATTCCTGTGGCTGGAGGGGAAGGGGCTCGGGAGCGAAGCCTGCACTCTCACGTGGAAGCGGAGGCGATCGCAGGAAGGGCGACCTCGGCAGGGAAGCGTGGCTGGCTGGCTGCTTTTTGAGCCTTCCGCCTTCCAGGAATACCACTTTAAAAATCAAAAGCCACCACCAGCTTTTATTTTAGGTTCAACTCCTTACGCGAGGGCATTTGCTTTAAAAGCCTCCGTCGTTCGAAGGGTGGACGTCGCGCGACAATTAAGAGCAGTCTCCAAAGAGAGAGACAGGAGTGAAAAAGACTCAACTTTTCAATAGCTACCCACTTTCGGAGGGAGGAAGGAGGCGATGCAGAAGGAAGAGAAGCCTCCCCAGCTAGTCTTCGACCCATCTGTGGACAGACACAGCCTGAGAGGGAGAGAGGGAAGGAGAGAGGGGTGCAGGGACCGCAAACGATGCAAATGCACAGCAAAGCGGGATGCTGGCGCCACTTACGAGAGCGGGAGTCCTATTCAGCGCCCGGTGGGGCTTACTTCTGAGTAGACGGTGCTTGGTGATCGCACTGACGGAGACTTAACACAGCCCGATCTCACAGAAAAGTGCCCAGAGCAGGCGGCTGAGGGACAGACATGATGCCGTTTGAGCCCTAACATCAGGCTTTCCGCAGCGAGGGAAAGCATCGCGCAGCCAGCGAGTGCTCAGAGAAAGCTCGGCTTGTAATCAGCAGAGTTCGCCAAGACCGTTTGAAAGTCTGGAATCTGTCAGATTTTAACCAGCAGCACCAGCACGGCCAGTCCAAGAACTATAGCACCGAGAAGCCGTCGCAGGGCGGGGAGGGGGGTATCTTACCGTGGTCCCTCTGCTCCCATGCTCGTGGCCATTGTATTTTCCTTTGCAGAACAGTTTTGTTCAACAAACCCCATTCATTTGTTGCTGCTCTCCCTCTTGGTCTGGAGTCCTGAAAACCACCTCCCCCCCCCTTCCCCCCTCTTCTGCTCAGAATCCCAGCTACGAATCCCAACTGACAGTGAGACAGACGAGAGGGCAAGCATGCGAAGGAGAAACTCGAGTAGCTCTTTAATTAAAAAACTAGCGAGTAAAAGTGGCTTGGTTTCTTTTCTCCTACTTTTATTTTTTTTAAAGCAGAGTTACATAATGTATTAATTGGTTGCTATTAACGCACTTTTATTGAGCATAGCGCACAGAAGTCTGATTGTGAGTGAGGAGTGTTTTCAATGAAAGTGGAGTTATTTTAGCTGCAGACATGTTTACATTTCTGTGGTTTAGTCTATAACTTTCTCTTTTTCTTGCTTCAGAATTCTGCTCCATGAAGCAAAACCCTTAGCTCCCAGACATTCCAAAAAGTCTGCCAACATAACAGAAAAAAGTGAAGAAGAAAAAAGCACACACAGAGAGACCCCCAAGTCTGGGTCAGGTGGAGGACTGCACACCCCTTCCCACACCCCTGGAGTTCAAAAGCTCCAGGACTCTTGCTTCCTGTTTCTAGGTGGAGAGGGGGAAATGGAGGGTCTACAGGCATTAGGATTCTGAGGATCTTTAGCTCTGGGCATGGCAGTTGACAAATTTGCCTTCTAGCAACAGCCCTGTCCCACACAGGCAAACCATATGGCTGTGATCTGCCTTGCTCCTGTATTGTTTCCACGGCTGCACTGGTTATAGGTGGTCATCCAGAGCTGAGCAGGGGCACCTGTAATGAACTTCAGAACTGGGTGATGTACACTGGCAATCCCAGGAAAATCAGTGCCAACTGCAGTTGTGGTGCTGAAAAAGGTTTGAGGGAGGGCTGATTTCTCCATATCCACTTGCCATGGTGCAAAAGGCTTTGGATGAAAATCCTGAATAGTATATATTAGTACAGTTACCAATCAGCAGTGGGTCTCCTGTACCCACTGCCATCTCCAAAAATAGGAGTTACATTTTTTTGTATTTTTGTTTCAGTTGCATGACTCTATTCGATGAGCCCAACATCATACCTGAAGCAGAAAGAAGCTAAGTTTTATCATAAGTAATGCAATAGCTTTAAGATGTGTTTCTCCAGATAGCTTTTTTTAAAGCCAAATCAGCTGATTCTAGAGATCCAAACCATGGACATTGGGTGGGCTTCTAGTGCAGGAGAACTGGAATATTCAAGTATCAATACTGTATAAGTACTGCAAACCTAAAGAACACTAAGAAGATACTAGTTTGTACTGCAGCCAATGTCTGCTCTGACTGAAATAATAGTCAGAATTAAGTCATAATGTTTCTACATCTTCTGTGTATGGTTTAAATCTAAGCTACTTTACAGGGTTGTTGCTGTGAGGAAAAAATGGAGAGAACTTTATAAGCTGGACTGCGTTCCTTGCAAGAGGAAGAAAGGTGAAGTATAAATGTAATGCAGTAATACATGTTTTTCCTTGCACTGCATGACTTGGCTCACTTCCCTGACTACCTGGAGCTGTTTGCCTTCTGTGCCATGCACATTTTTGCACCTGTTCTTAGCTCATGGTGTACTGTCTCCTCAATTACATCGGTGGATGCAGAAGTGGGGGCTGCAGGATGGGTTATGGGTGTATGGTCTTGCCTCACAGACAGGCTCCATTGCTCATTGTTTTCTTCAAACTTTGCTCAGTATTCAGTATGCTACAAAGAATCACTGTTGTCAATTTATTGACTTCTTTTCCAGGTATTAATTTACATTTTCTGCCATTCCAGGTTTGTCCACAAGAACCTTAAGGCATATTCCTAGCATTGACTTAATCTATTCTATGCCAAATCTACAATGAAGAGTCCCCTGGGATATCCAGTTATAAAGATCCCAGTTTACAAAGACTGGAAAAGGCTTCCACCTTAAGACATGGGAGAACTCTTGCCAGCCAGTAGATAACACTGGGCCTGACCAAGAAGCAATGCTACAATAAGCTGCCAATAAGCAAGCTTATTGCTTTGTATTGTTGTACACACAAACCCACTTCTCAACAGATGCATTTTCCCACTTCCCACCTCAGATCTATGCCCAGAGAGAAGGCCTGTACTCTTACAGTGCCTTCAGCCAACTCATCCCCACCCTCTGCTTCCAAAGGCAAATTCCTGTTTCTTCACTTACACATGCTCTTAGTTATGGAGGGGTCATTCATCTAAATCTTGATGCTTGTCTCCTTTAGAATAGTCTAGAGAGATCTGTAGGTATCAATGGACCATCTCCTAACAATGAGCTCCCAAGAAGATACATCAACTGACCATTCTGAGCTATTAGCCTAACAAAAGGACTGTTGCCCAGAAGCTGTAGTGATGTTAACATATGTATATAAATCATTGGCTATGTTGAGCTTAGTGAAAAACATCTGAATAGAATTCGTATCCTATGCCTTTGGGATTGCACTGCACAAAATCTACCTGCAGCACATATTCTTAATGTGATTGAAAGTAGGCTGCAGTATCTGGCAACTTAAAGTATTCCAATAATAAGTGATAAAAAGAGAAAGTTATGCAATGTGGCCTCATACATCTGTCAGGATTTCCAAGTAGTGCAGCAGAAACTCAGACTGATGTGGTAGTACTTCTGAGGCAGATGCTGAAGCTTGTATGTAAATGCTCAGGGATACCCAAGGATCAGCTGCAAGGTTTTAGTATACAGTATTAATAATAAGGGTATTCTTTGTCACTTTGATGGAGGAGAAATGGCAAAGATGAACAATGCTCTTTCCATCTCTGTAGAAACTGAGACTCTAAAAATAAACACTTGAACAATCTACTTTTTATTTCTCTCATTGTAGCTCACATGGCATATCCATCTCAATATTAGGAAGACTGAGCCCATCTCCACAATTATATTTGTGTTGTTCTTTGTTGTATTGTTTTACATCCTATATCCTCTTAATTTCTTAACCATTTGCTTTCTTCTTCCTCTCCCAATGATGGCTTTGAGTCAGGAAAAAAGACAAGAAGTTTACGTCCCACTTCTTTGGTACCTTTCTAAAGCCACCTTGAATTAGACTATAAAGGTCATTTGATTCGTGCACATTATATTCTCTCTTATTTAAGAGAAATGGAAAGAGTAGAATTCTGTTCATGTTCAGCATCAAAGGGATTATTATTGTTTTGGCCATTGAAAAAAATGTGTGTGTGTGTGAGGGAGGATTCAGCTAAAGAATTATGATTATCAAACATTGTTTTTAAAAAGTGGGAGAAGGAGAAAGGTCTGCTCAGAAGATGTTTTATATTAATTTAAGTATTTGTTGCTGGATAACGTCTGGCTTTCTCTCAATGAAATGTCCTGCGTGGGCAGCCACACCTGCTAAATATAACCCCCTCTTTCTTTTGAAATTCTATAAAGAGGCCTTTAAAGGTTTACATCCTCCAATCTGGAGGTTTAATTGCTTCGTTTATAGTTTTTTTTTTAAGGCCTTGTAAATTTCAGAATTTTGGGATATTTCAAAGATGAAGGGGCTGTTCATTGAGGTTATGAGGACTGAAATTTGAAACAATTCACTGGGTTAAACAGAGCATTGCCTCTATTATGAAGTGGGTGAGGGCAGGGCAGGAGTTTCTGCTCCATATTCTGCAAGTTCTTTGAGTAGTTATTCCTTGCACTGATGTTATGGCTTAAAAGCAAGTTTGAAAAAAGCAGCAAGAGTTCACTATGCTAAATGTACACTAGGGAGGAAGTGATAGATTCTGTTTTATATAAAGTAATACAGAGTGATTACCAATACTAATATACTTTAATCTACAAAACTCCTAAATCTAGTGTGAAGAGGATACCTCCAAATCAGTTTCAACTAGAGAAAGTAGGGCACTGCCAGAAAATAGATTGAATTTTCCACTTAACTTAGATCTTTGTCTAGAAAGGATATCCAAAGCTATAGATTAGATAGATCTATAAGAAAAAAATAATATGACATCCACTTGCAGCTGGTGTAATAGTTCCCTTTTTAGGAAAAAGCATAACCACTCTGCATCAACAAGGTGTCATTTGAAAGCCCATGGCATGCTAGTGTGAGTAATTCAATTTACCATAAGTTGCTCATGGAATTCATGGATGATTTCCTGACCTAGGCTGGCAAAACTTCATATTATGTCCTCCAGGGAGTAAACCAGTGGCACTCAAGAGTTGGTATATTTCATTGGATGAAGAGACTAGTCCATCATGCCCTCTTTCAAAAATTTAGAAAACTGTGGAGAGAACATGTCAACATCCCAGGACACTATGTTGCTGATATAAAAGTAGCCATTTTTGAACAAAGTTATTTCACAGGGAGAATCCAGTGCAAAATTCCAACTTATCATCATGGGCTTGAATCATGAAACTGTCCTGTTACTAATGTTCATTTATCCTGTTACTAATGTTCATTTAACCTGGCAATGCTGAGGTGTCTGTGTTCTGTTGCTGTTGCAAATGGTCATAGTGCTTACTTTTGCATATTGTACTTTTAAACATACTTTTTTGTATTTCATTCTGATATTCATTCCTACAATTTCCCCCTCCCTACCCACCACACACAGGGAATAACACTTTATTCATTAGTCTGCTTGTGCCAGTTATTATAAAAGTTATTTGTCTTTAAGATACTACAAGACCCTTGGTTATTTTTGGAAAAAGCAAGATTCTCAGGAGATATGATGGCACTCACATCCTGCCTCATTAAGAAATCCTAGAAGATGCTCTGTATCAACAATTGGGCACCTTGCTAGTCTGAGGGGGAATGGGATTAATCGTTCAACAACAAAACCTTACAAATGTTTACTCAAAAGCTAAGCCTTGCTAGGTTCAGTGGGGCTTATGCCCCATTGGTAGGTCAATATAGGATCGGTAGGTCTGTGTAGGACATAGCCATGGGGAGGGGGAGTTGTTTTTGTTTTTAGTAATGTTGGGTGTTGCCTATATTGGAAGGGTAGAATATAAGATCCCATTAAAGAAATAAGGCTTTAAAATTCTGTTGTTTTCCTTTTGGAAAGATGTCTGGATTTCATAATTATAGAACAAAGCTTGACAGTATAACTGCATGAAATGCCTCTGCAACAGAAAGCAGAACCAAGACAAATATTCTTTCTCATTTTCCCAGAAGTGAGCATGTTGAGGGCATAAGGGCTAAGTTTTGGTATGTCAGTATACTGAAATTTTTTACTCAGCTAAACCAGTCTGCATGTTCTATCCACCATCTATTCATATCCATGTTAATACCTCTATGGTTGGATCTGCATGCCACTGAGGTGGTAACAAGATTGGATGTGACAAGACTGTGGCTGTTCAGTTCAAGAAATGTGGACAGTTCCTTCCTTGTGTGGAAAAGATTCCTAGGGCAAATTCTGAGAATGACTACTGTAGATCAGGGTGCAGAAGAGCAGGTCTGTGCTCCTAATCCAGCCCCTCAAAGTTCTCCAACCACCAATGACTTGGTGACTTCCTGGCTTTTGTGCAGTTTTTTCTTTATTCCAAAAGGAAAATGACTTCCCTAACCACAATGTGCTGGCATTTTGGTCCCACCCTCTTTGCCCTTGAGCCCGCCCACCACAGGAATGTTGCTCCCCAAATCTTCTCTGAAATGGAATGTGGCCCTCTGGCTAGAAGAAGTTTAACATTCCTGCCATAGATAATTCACATCAAATGTGTGGAAAGTGCAATAGATGTCACTAGGAACAGCCAGCAACCCAATTGGTAAGGAAAATTTGGACATGATGTTTCACCATCCTTTATACAATTGGTACCTATTTTGAAAGTGCCAGCAGGGTCCAATGTGCTGCACAGAATATTAGCTCTCTTTCATCTAGTCATTCCCAGATGTGAGAGGATCGACCAAACTGCTGGTGCACTGTAAGAAATAAATCAATTCTATAAAGATGTTTGGAAATCCAAAGTGCACATTCATGAAGGAGGCAGCCCCTATGTCTCCACATGATTAATTGTTCTGGTCCTACCCTTTCCCATCTTGAGGCATGCTCAGAAGAGAGGCAATATAAATGAGAATTGGGAGAGCCCAGTATTTTTTTTTTTTTTACCCAAAAGTAAGCCATGGTGGAGAAGACCCCAGGGAACAGACTATGTTCAGATAAGAAGTCTTCCAATCAGGTAAAGTCAGAATCTTTAAGCAGAAATCACATAAATTAGAACTAGATTATGCTCCCAGTAAAGGCAATGGAGTAGTGTTGTCGCAGCAGAAGGCTGAAGCAGGCTGCTGCTTTATGAAGACTGGACAGGTCTATACTGCAATTAACCACCTTGAAGGAACTGGCTTCATTTTGTTGAGAAGGCCCTTGACTGGTTCCAAAACCACTGATTTCTACATGGGAGAGACAGTGGAGATGCCCTGTGGGCAAGGAAGGTGGAAGACCACATTCTTAGGCTGGAATGGCACCAGAGGAGGTGCCAAAGCTTCCCTTGTGAATTGGATAAGCTAAATTACTTCCTTGGGACAGCAAAGGGGAACCAGCTTTCGTGGGCATAATACTGCTGAACTGCTGCAACACTGTTGGAGTGGTGTGAGTTCTTTGCAATCATTACTAGTACTAAGACCATAAAATAAGTATGGTCTTTTATTCTCTTAATTGTGTTTGAATCTTCTGCTATTTGTGCTATAGTCAACATCCACTATATTCTGTTGAGCCCAACTCCTCCAAGAACCAGAGAGATGGCCTAATGATACAGTGAACTGTCTACAACTGATTGTATCTTTCACCACAGATCTATCAGGTTATTGACAAGACCACTAATCATATCAGTGGCTAGCTTCCACAAAGTCATCAGAAAACCATCCTGGATCAATCAGTTCTCAAGGGTAGACCATTGTAATCCCCTCTTGAGGTTAGGGACAGCCTGTAATCTAAACCTAATCAAGTAGTGGTCTATCCCTAACAAGGCAACAATTTCAAGTTCCTGACCCACAGAACATCTCCTGCCCAGAGCAAACAGCACACGAAGACATTTGGTGGCCTGTGACATTTGTCAATCCATAGCATCAGCGTTGTAAGATATCCCATATTTTGTCTGCTTTGGTCCTCAGAAACACAAAGATAAATTCCCTTGAAAGAATGTAAATCTTACTCTTCCCATTCCTGACCTTTCCAGTCTCATTTTAATTAAAAATACTGATGATTAGTTACCAGAAATGTGGGGATACTCTTTTCCACTCTAGCAATTTAGATTGTTCACCTTTAGACAGAAAATGTCCTAATTTATATCTCAGGTAAATGTAGATTGTGAAAAAGACAGTTCGGAACAAACTATCATGATTTGCTTTGAAACATTTGGTGAATTTTCCTGTTGCAGTTTAAGTCTTCAGTACACACAGCAGTTCCCAATAACCCACGGTGACCACAAAGTGCTCCGTAAAATTGCATAATGTATAATTCCTATCAACTTGCATAGTGTACAAAAAGAAGATGATATGAAACACATTGTACATCTGCCACTGACAAATTTATGCAGGGTGGATCAGGGAAACAAATTTAATTCTGCAAAAATAAGGGGGAAAGTTGCAAATGTATTTACCATTTTAACTGAGAGAGTCATTACACTGTTATATATGATAACTCTCCATGACTTTGTACAAAAGTTGAAGTTCTAGCACTCTTTCTAGAAATCCATTACTACTGAATTCTATGGGGTTTTAAGTGTTATTATGTTGTAAGCAATCAAGTTAATTTAAACATTTAAAGAATGGTTGGTGCAATTATATTTCAAATACTATGCATTTTGTTCTTATTTTATGTTATTCTCTTACATTACCTTCCCAGCTCTGATCAGGAAAAATACTGAGTAAAAAACAGCCTTACCGTGGGAAGTACATTAACCATCTGGTCATTTGTTCCCTTACACTGGGTTTAGAATATTAAAATATTCTAGGTTCAGGTAACACGAGAACCCAAACTCAAGGGTTGAGTATGGGTTATTGCTGAATTGTGGGTTGTTGAAACATAGGTTTTTGTTAAGTACAAACAATCAATGAAGAGAACCCATGGTTTATTGTTGGTTATAAACTGTGGGTTATTCACCATGGTTTGTAATCTCAGCTGGATTCAGACAAGCCATATTTCAACAGCAACCCACAGCTGGCCCAAGGTCACCTAGTAGGTTTCATGGCTAAGCAGGGACAAGAACCAAGCTCTCCTGAATACCAGTCCAGCACTCTTAACCACTACACCAAGATGGTTCATATTATACATTCATTACATGATCACTGCATCTACTGCAAAGGTGGGGAACCTCAGGCCTGGGGACCATATCTAGCCCTCCTGTGGTCCCTAGCTGGCTTTTCAAGGTATCCCAGGTGGACATAACCCCTGCCATGATCCCACCATCTTTCCTCTGATCACAAATTGTTTAGTGGTTTCCCAGATTTGATGCAGTCCCCGCCTGCCCATTCTAGAAGCTTGAACTGCCTCTAGTAAGGTTTTGTGACTTTTAAAAAAAGCTGTACTTTGTTGCCCTTGTTTGTATTTTGGACCCCAACCCTTTTGCCTATGACCCTGATCCCTTTACCTTCAGCCCCACCCACTGGAATGCAGCCTGTGAGAGCTACCTCAAAATTGTGTATATCATTCAGGCTGAAAGAGGATCCCCGCCCTTGTGTAATGGAAAGAACTGGCCCCAGTCTAATGAATGCAGACAATATTCACCAAATTACACAGGCAGCCCCATACAGATAAAGGCATTGGTTTCAATCCACTATCTAGGAGGGAGTGGACAGTGAACTGGACTTGTCAGTTCTTTGGCTTTGCTACTGAGCAATTGACTGGCTGAGTTGTAAATGATGCCAGGAATAATGTGCATGACAATGGCCTGTGCGAACAGGTCCTGGCTATGGGTTATTATGAATATATACATGGAAGCCTACTTTTTCACATGTGGCCCAGCTGGATTGAGGCACCTGTGTTGATCCATACCAAAATAAAAGTGTATCAGTTTTCATCTCCACCAGAAGCAGGTCTTTTGCAAAGCTAATGGGTCTTAACTGCCCATTCAAGGTCAAACCACCCCCAAATATTTCATATTACACAAACGATTGCTCACAGAAATATGTTGTTACTGGGAAAATCCATTATCTTCCAGCTACCATGAAGATCACAGCAACAAGGAAGATCGGTAGGGGCAGATGGAAGTCTCCTTGCTGGTACCATTAGATGCTGGCGGGGTGTCTCTGTAAACCTGGCTCCCCCACACCCTGTACAGGACACTCCCACAAATGGTAGGCTACTGTGCACATTCCAACTGACACACAGAATTCCTGCAGCAGCTAATCTCTTGGTTTCCTTTAATGATGAATGTCATGCTGCAAACACCAAGTAGATCTTGTGGCGCTGCCCACCGTCATTGTAAAAACAGGGAGCTTGGGGTGCACTCTGGAGCCCTGAGGCCTGGAAGAAATGCTAGTTTCAGGATAATGATGTTTATTTTAGCACAGTGGAAATATTAATGAGAAACACGGGGACAGATTTCAAATATTTTAATATTTGCCATATAAAAGAAAGTTGGGTGCTTCCCCCACCCCTTTTAGGATTGTGATGTTTTGGATTGGCCATTAGGGTTCACAACTCCTGTACCTTTCTTTCTTTAATATGTGGCAAAGTGATTCTTCTCTTTGTCTGTTGAGGAAAACATTACCAAACATAGAGGAATGTTGGTGCTGTTTCTCTCACAATTGTTCCATTTATTGCTTAAAAGAATTCACACAGATCTGGATACTATTTAAGCAACAACAAAAGGTAGATTTAAAAGAAGGGTATTTTTTTTTATACAAGCTAAAAGTTGTGCATCTTGCATGACTATGACTAAATGCATTAGCTCTCCTGTCAAGCTTAGAAGAGACAAACTTGCTCTCGTGGTGAAAAAAAAAAAATCTTTGCGAAAGGGACCATTTCAGCAATTGGCTTTCTCATAAAAATAAAATAAATTAACATTTTCCTTTCAGAAATGACTAACAATTGGCTTCAGCAAGTGTAGGACAAGCTGACAGAACCCCTGAAGTCATCCATCATAGATTTGGATAACATTCATTAAAATGGTTTCCCTCATTTTAAAAATGACATTTTAAACCAAGATAGAAAGAAGGATAGATTGGCAGATTCCTTTTTCTTCTGTCAACCTTTTCACATGAGTTAGATAGTTGTTAGTCTCTGAGTTGCTTTAACAAGGATGGAAGAATGTACTATTATGTGGTTGGTTGGTCTTTCATAAAGAAGGTTCATGCGCAGCCATCCTTTGAAAGACTATTCAGAAGGGAGTCCCATTGAGTCAAATGAATTCCAGGTAAGTAAACATATGATTGCAGCCTTCATGGTAGAAAGTGAAGTAACACCTTTAATTTATACTGCAATCATATACATACTTATCTGCTAGTAAATTCCATTTAACTCAGTGGGACTTGATTATGAGTAGATGGGCATAGAATTGCACTGTTAGACTACAATCCTATAGAAACTTCCCTGGGAATAGGGATGGATGAATCAATAGCATTCTGGTCTGTTCGAGTTATGTGCTTATTCATAAATCCGTTCCATTCTATTTCTGTATCAAAGTGTAATTTTTAAATTAGAAAAATGTGAAAAAGGGAGCACAGTCAAACACTTAGTTAAATATGCCTGTTAAAGCATTTATCCTAAAATACACATTTTGGATGTACTTTATTATGAATTTTGAGCTGAGAACTATATGGTAAAATTTGGAAAAATGCACAGTCCAAAGGATAACTATATTCTATTCTGCACACTATTCCAAGAAGTGCAAATCAGGTCAGCTCAGTTAAAAATCCAGGCTGAAGAAAGTCCAGAAGCATTCCTGCCAGTTAATATGTCTTATTAAATCCAGTGGGACCTACTTATGAGTAAACATGGATAGGATCCCATTGTAAGGCAGAAGAGGACAGGGCTCCTCTGCTTGGTCACTGTGGGGCGAGCCTCAATGCAACAATGCTGTCAGGTATCTGCAGACAAGACCCATTTGCTTCAGTGGTACTTATACATTACTAACCCGTAGCAGGAAGAATGAACTTTATTGGGAGATGCAAGATTGGAACAAAGTATTAGGGGAACATGCTCCTAAGGATACAGAAGAAGGAAGGACATGCTGGTCTTATTTGCCACTGTAGTTCATAAACCCAGGAATAGTTCTGCAAGTAGCTAGAGTGAGACAATTGCCTCCGGTTGCATATCACTGGAGACCATAGCAAGGTGTTGGAGAAGAGAGCAATATGGCATGTGGCCTGCCTTCCACTCCCTAACCAACTGTTGACTTCTGGCATGATGGAATATGTTGTTCTCCAGTTGAAAAAATATGCAAATATCCGTCCATTTGGCTCTGGAGTGGGCACCATCTGCTTTGCCTCAGGCAGCAAAATGCATGGGATCAGACCTACAGATGTCATTACAGTCTCTGTATAATCTTCACACTTAACTTAAAATCATTACTAGAGCTATTAGCAGGACTTAAATGCACCCAGTGACTTTAGCTTGTTCAGACATTGACACTGCTGTGACAACATCACATTTTATCCATGTGTGCAGGCTTATGCACTGCTTAGGAGTACAGGCCTGAGAAATTTATTCCAGAAAGAAATCTAATCCTGTGCATTGGTGTGCCTATCACTGATCAAACAAAAAAAATTTTTTTTCTAAAGAACCTTAATGAGTGTAAATAGATAAATTCTTTCTGAATCCACTGGGGTCTGGATCAATCCTAAAACTGTGGAGGATAAGATTCAAAAGTATCAGAGGTTTGATACAGAGAACAGCCTACTTACTCTGATGTTTGGATGAGCTTTAAGTAAATTGTCTTATGATCCTTTATTGAGCAAAAGAGGGATACAGATCTCACAAAAAGAAACACTTTTCATGGTGTTTTGGCACATCTAGACAAGAACTCCAAGGACTGGAAGAATTCAAAAGAAGATATTAATAATGATAATGGGCAAAGTAAGCTTAAGAAACCTGTTTTATATTTTCAGACTTCTGTTTTAGAGATGAATATTTTATTCAATCATTGTGCCCAGTTTTGAATGGACACTTTTCAAATTAATAATTTCAACGGAATTTAGATGAATCAGTTTTTTTTCTTTGTACATCACTCAAACACCCCAGTCCTTTAAAGTGTGAATGATTACACAAAGATCTCATGATCACATGAATTAATTTCCTGTGAGAGTTGTTGTTCTGGTGCTGGCTGCCATTTTTAAAATGCCAGCCAAGGCACCAGATGTTTGTGCTGTGGCTTGTCTTTACATGCACCTCCAACAGACTGACCTGTGGGTTAACAAACGACACAGAATTTATGTCCTGTTTTAGGCCCGTGGGTGGCTTGTTAGCCCCACAATAACCTACCTGGCTGGTTTTGCACAAAACAAACTGCAAGATGTGTGCTACTATGGTTGCATTTTTAAATGCATTTTTAAAACACAGCAACAAGCCTCATTAAACCATGCTAATTGTCATTATGTGTGAACAGGCTCAGAATGTCAGCTATGGAGGCCTACCCAAGACTCAAAAGAATATCTGGGTTTTAGTGACTAAACTACCATTCTAAAGGCAGGAAAGCAGTCAGCTGACAAAAAGGTAAGCAGAGAGAATGCCTAGCGAACAGAAAGCAGAAAGGCTAAAGAAATAAGTTGGACTAAGCTATATGCAGTGACATCAAATATCTTGTTCTCTATAGCTTGCACCAAACCTCTCCAGTGAAGGGCAGTCCGAACATGTGGAATAAGCATGTGGTATGACCTAGGAAAGTCTTTATCATCTCTCCCAATTTCTCCCCATATCTAAATGTTCTCCAATGTAAAAGGAAAAGGGGGAAAAGCCAAGGAAATCTACAAAATTTATACCTTGCACATGAATAAGAATGGTGTCTGAAACAGCTATTTGGATATAGTGACTTTCTACTGCAGTTAATCTTTGCTACAGGGAAATATTATACATGTTCATTTTCTATCTGGCGTAGTGCAGTCTTCCCAGTACTCTAACATGTTTCTTCTGCCATTTATTTGCTTCTTTCTCTCTCTCTCTATCTATATCTATAGCAGGAGATATATATCACATTTAATCTTAGGCTTATATACTTGAATGGGTCCCAACTTCCATGTCACCATGACAGCTCCATCTGACAATACAAAATGATCTTTCCCCCCTTTTTCATCTTTATAGCACAAACATGGAAGAGGAACTGAGGCTTAAAGATAACTTGCTCAAGACCGTGGGAATGTCAAATAAGAAGCAAGTCCTGTATGGCACGTACAACACCATACACTATACAATTATCTACATTTGTGTGTCCAATGCCATATCAATGTGTCCTTCCTTGCTCCTTCATTCTCTCAGACTTCCTTCAACATATGCAGAGACTGTTTCTATACTTATGTACCATTCTTGCTAACTTGGTGAACCTTTTCCCACTAACAGTATGTGGATCATCTTAGAAGCTGATAGTCTGGGACAGGGCAGCTTGGGTTGTGGAAGTGGGGCAGAAAGCTTTTTCCCTGTTATTTCTCGCTCTTCTGTGGCTCTTCCACAGAAAGTTTTCTCATGGTGAGTGTGAGGTCAAATGGATGTAAGAAATGCTGAAAAAGTTGGGGGGTATTTGGAAGAGACATAGTAAGATTGGGAAAGTGCAAAATACCCCACACTGTTGCCATACTCCACTCAGTTACGCACCTCCTGATAAATAATACAAATATTTGCATTTCCACTGAAGTATTACATGGCCATGTAGAAATGGATACCCTAAGGAAATATATTTCTTATTTCTTTGTTTCTTTATATTAAAGGATATATAAAATCAAGATGTAAGGGTCAAATAAAGCAATGCAAACAGCAGAAACAGTCAAGCAAATAAACAAGCTGTGAGAATTAACTAAAAATGTCCAGATAGGGAAAACTCATCTTCAAAGTAGCCAGGGGGTGGGCACCTCTGCACTTCTTTTGAGATGGTATTCTATAATCTGGGTACAACAGTGGAAAAGGCCTTTTCTCTTATCTCCATCAACTGAATTTCTGTGGGGTGGGAGATATAAGAAAAGTTTCAGAAGTTCTTTGATGAACTTTTCCAGCAGGATCATATGAGAGGATGTAGACTTCATTCCATTATCTTTCAAGATGAATTGATGAGCGGCAGAAAATGTGGCAGTTTACATGAACAACCATCATTTTGTAGATAAACAGCTCTCTTTAAAAAGGGGATGGGGGTAGGAATTTTCCCAACATCATCACAAAATAGAAGAGCTGGAAAATTTACCTGGAAATGAATGATGATAAAACCAAAAGGCAGATGGAAAAGAGCAAAAAATAACACAGAAGAGATGGAAGTAATCATATACCTACTTTCAACAAAAAGAAAGGAAGAGTTATGAGAAGATAGGATTCGTGGCATCAGAAATGAGAAAAGAATCTCAACATCTGAAATCAAAATGGAAGCATGTCATGTGGCAATGCAATCCCCAGTTATTTATGCCAGTGGAGAAGGCTGAGAACCATGATGCTCACAGACACCATGGCTCCCTGGCTGGAACTGAACCTGGAAGGGCAAGTTTGCGACAGAGACAAGCAAGGTGGTAAAGTCTTCCCCAACCTGGTGTCCACCCCCAGATATGTCAAACCACAATAGCCATCTCTCCTAGCATGCAGTCCAACACATTGTAGCTACTAGACCAGCTCTGGGAAGGCTGCTAGACAGGCAATGCTGTGCCACATAAGGGACAGAATTATCTTGCTTTCTGTGCTGTAGCAACTTCCAGGCATTATTGAGGCTGTACATTTCAAAGATTCTTTCTTACCCTGTGTGTGATTTGCTTCTAAACACATGGGCTGCCACACAAAGCAAGATCATTAGATAGCTACTGCTGGTAGAACATTCCATGCAGCGGAAAGTTCAGAACTGCAACAAAAGACAGACAAGCTAGAGGCATACGGTGATCCATAGAAAACATGGAAATTGATGAACCTGAAAGCTGGCAGATAACCTACAAACTGGTTGGATACCAACAGTTATGATCTGAGGTAATGGGACATTACAATGAAATGGAAACGAAGGGGTGTCTTATACAAAAATATGAGGAAAAATGAAACAGTGAAAGACAAATGGTTCTATTTTCCAAATGAAAAATGCAAAAATAAAATGAACAGCAGCATTAGGCTGTGGTTTTGCAAAGCATAGCCATTGCTTTCATATCAAACTGAAGCAATATTTTGGAATAAAAATGCAAAAATGTTCTTAAGAGAAAGAATGGCATATATTAGGTTTTATTCTACTTTATTGTCTATATGCTTGCAAGCCACTGTGAACCTAAGTAGACAAGGTGTGGTATGAAATTGTAAATAAATATAACTTCATCTCACATAGCATGCACATTGCTTAAAGGGAATAAATGACAGAGTGAAAAATACAAGCTGCCGAAAATCTGAAAGTCACCAACAGCTAGTCCATCTTAAACTGTTGTCACACTGTCTAAAATTGCCTCCGAAGAGCTGTGAAATTATCTTAAAATCTCCTCTCTCTCTTTCTCTCTCTCTCTTATTCTCCAGCTTAAAGTTTACCCTCTAAGATTGCCTTGATTTCATTTGAATGTATAGAAAAGCTACAAGGCTCTCCATTGAGGGTTCACTCTTGTTTAAATCGGCTGAACTTGTGCTTTGATTCTAAACATTCTCCGCACAAGATGCACCTGGTTTTGGAACTGCATCTATTAGTTCATTTTGCCTCAGTTCCCAAAGCGGCCTTTTAAAGAGAACCCTCTGCATTTCAACAGCAGGGTAAATAACACTGCTGTTTTCTCCGTCCCTCCGGCCCTCCCTCTCTCCCTCAAGCTGCTTTCATTCCCTCCCTCCTTTTTCATCTGAACTGAACCACACCTCTCTAAAAATACTCACTTTTTAATGAAAGCCATATTTTTAAAGCCATTGTTTGTGTGTGCATGACCTGCTGAAAAGCTCGCAAAGTCTTTAATGTCAGTTTCAAATGACACGTGTCTTAAAAAGTCTGGGATCCAGTTCTTGTCTGAGCCTGGAAGATCTGTCCCAAATTTTTATGAGAAAGAGGGACAAAAAACTTCTGGTTTTGGCATTTTGTATTGGAGCCTGTTTTAAGCTCAGAAGGGCGGGAGGCAAGGGGGGGGGGGGGGAACCAGCAACGTAGAGTCTAGACAGAAGAGTTTGGGTTGAAATCTGGAAGCTATTCAGTGAGGCTACAGCGCACGGCAGCTTGACTGCAGAAAGGTATCACATTACACTGCCTAATTACACATGAAAAATGTACACATCACTCCTCTTAAATGCTTGGAAAAATAGATGTTCAGATGGCAATTGTGAACTACAGCTACATTGGCAGTTTGCACATAACTGGAACATTTCAGAAACTGGCATTGCAAGATCCAAGTACTTCCTTCTTTCCTTCCTTTTTCTCTTTCACAATGCATATTCCCCAAGTATGTTCATAAAATAAATTGTCTTTAAAAACAAACACCCCTATTCTAAATATAGCAGATGGTTTGTTAAAAATGAGGAATTTCAAGGGAAGATAAAATCAGTCAAATAAAAATCCAAACCATATTCCCATGGACACTGGGAGTAAAACTCGAACAAGCCAGGTAGAAATATTTATGAAACAATGTCAGAAGAGCATAATTACAATTGAAAAAAATAAAGCATAATGAATAAAACTCCTGTTTATTGTCAGTCACTGTATTTTCAGCAAAATGAAAAGGTCTCAGGGTCAAAGCGGTTGAGAAGCTGGGACATCATGACCACTTTTTTTGTCAAAGCAACCTTAGGTGTGGGGGCAGAGATGTGGGCAGTGCTGGAACAACTGAACCCTTCCCCCATGTCATTTCACTGGTCTGCAGCATTCCCCGGGGGTCCAGGGCCATTTGCCCCATGGCCAAAAACAAAAAGTTAATTCAAAAGAAAATTCAAAAAATGAAGAGGCCGAGAGGCCACGAGTGCTGACTGACAGCAATTAATGCTTTCTCAATCTGTAGACCGGGGTGCAGGGCATCTTTCATCCCAAGGGCCAAATTCTGTTGCAGATACGCTCTTGGGAGCTGCGTTCCTGTGGTAACCAGGACTAAAGGGGAGAGGCTAAACATAACCAGCATATTCTACTTTAAAGTTCTCACTGCCATTAACGAAACCTTAAGAGAGGCATTTGAACTATTCAAAATGGGGGGGGGGGGGTATGGATGATTAGGGGAGAAGCAATATTGGCACGGTCTTCCTGTAGCTTGGAGGGCTATGCTGAGACCCCCAAACTGAGGTCCTGCATCTGTGCTAGACATCGCATTTTGTTTTCCAGTGACATTTACCACTCTTTTCTTGCAGCTACAAACCTGTACCATGGGTATCTGACTAACCTGCCTGGGTTTTGTGTTTAGTCCTGTTGTTTGATCCATTTTTTTACCCCTGTGAAATATGTTTTCTGGCATGCATCTTCAGTAAAACTCAGTAAGTACTTAAAAAAAATCAGAAGGGAGGCACCGGGATGAACAGAAAGCAAGGAGAGAAATCATTCCCAGAGATGCCAAAGAGAAGCTTGCTTATTTAAGCCACATGCTGATGAAGTATCCTCAGTCTCCAAAATACATAAGCAGGTTTCACTTTGGCACCTCTGAGAACTTCTCTTCTTGCTTTCTGTACAGTGTAAGAGCAACCACTAATAATACGTTCTTGTATTTTTGCATTTATACCACATCTTTCTTCTTGCAAGGAACCCAAGGCAGCTTACAAGGTTATCTTCCACTTCATTTTATCCTCATAACAACAACCCTGTGAGGTAGGTTAGCATGAGGTCTGTGACTAGCCCCAGGTTTCATGGCAGAGTGGAGACTAGAACCCAGCTCTCCCAAGTCCCACTCTAACACTCTCACTACTGTGCCCCATTAATATCTTGTATGTCATTTATATTCTTTATACATGTATTTATAGGCCACCTATAATTGCAGAGGCCTTCCTAGGTGACTTGCAATATTTCACCTTTACTCCAATGATTTCAAGGTGTTATATTTAGTTCTTTCCCAATTTTTATCCTTACAACAATCATGTGAGGCAGGTTAGACTGAGAAATACTGGCTACCCCAAGACCAAATGAATTTCATGGCAGGCTCCCCGTTTTTTCTAAGGGAGAAAGATTCCAAAGATAATTTGCTAAGAAGTAAAAAATCTCCCTGGGAATGTGCATACCCTTTATTCCTAGATGAGCTGTTTGAATCCTGTATATTGTTGATCGGGTCCACAATGCAGGGTGTTAGCAGAGCAAGAGGTAATTCATACGCTCCACTCCTACAAATATTTAGGAGCATGATTACTTACATTGAAGAGGATTTAGTGAGGAACTGTGTTGTGCTTTTCCATAGTTCCCCATGACAGCACAATTAAACTCAGGTCAAAAAGAAACTGTGGTCTATTCAAGGTTTGCATTTAGACATAAATCATATATTGGCATTGTGCATGCTTTAATAGGTTAAGTTAAACAACTTCTAGAACAGCTTAGAACTAGATTAGGCAACCTCATGCCCACATGAAGCTTTGGACTACAGTCCCAATAACCCCTGATAGTTGGTTATACTAGATGGGGATTATGGAAGGAGTCCAAAACATCTGGGGAACTCCAGATTGCCTACCTCTGGCTTAGAAAAGTCTCAGTGATGATTTTATTGTTGCTGTTTTTTCTTTTGAACATGCTTCTGAATGAATTTCATTTTAAAAATTTTTACTCACATTATTTCCGTACCATCTTCACAAGGATCAGCATCATATGTTAATAACAGTATGAAATCAGAAGTTGAAATTAGTTGAATCTCTAGAAAGAATGGTTTGAATTTTTTCTTAATTTTGTCCAGTCTGTATTTTTCTCTAACGTTAGAGAAAGTGCTTCAGGGAAAGAACATGATTTCCAAAATATTTTCAAATGCCTATGTAATACTTCGGTATTAATTGTGTGACATTTGGATATCAACTCTTGCAATGGAATTTGTGCAGATTGCTTGACTCAATGGGGCAAAAATTGTGCACATAAAATCAAGAGACAAAGGGGTGAGTATTATCTCTGTACTGGGATTTTTACCCCTAAAAGGAGCTGAAGCTCCTAACCCACAGTTAGCAGAATCTCAAGTTCATTACAATGTGTGTTGTAAGATGTAAACAAAATGACAGCAGAGGTTTTATATAGCTAGCATTCTTTTGATATATTTATACAATTTAATATTCCAGCCTTAATTAGAACTCTCAGAGTGGTTCAGAATTATAAGACAAAACAATAAAATGCAACAAATTAACAAAAACAGGCTTTAAAAGGGTTTGTGTGTCAGCAGCCTTAACAATTCTAGAAGTGGTAAAGAAAACACTGAGGAAATTAAAAACAAAAAATATTTTGCCTGGTCCTGAATGGACACCATGGCAACAAGCTGGCATGTGGAGAAATTGCCATGGGAAGGGCGCTGCTCCTGGGAAGGGCCCCCCTCTGGTCACCACCTGCCTAACTTCAGGTGGCAGGGAACCTAGAGAATGGCCTCTGGAGACTACCTTAGGTCCATGTGCAAGCAGATGGTCCTTAATATATCTGTTCGTTGCCCAAATCATATTACAGGGATGCAGGTGGCACAGTGGTTTAAACTGCTGTGCTGCTGGGCTGATTGATCGAAAGGTTGACCATGGAGACTGTTTGCAGACAAATGCTGGCTCCCTCAGCTAGGAAACGGAGATGAGCACCACCCTCTAGAGTCAGGCATGACTGGAATTTAATGTCAAGGGGAAACCTTTACCTTTACCACCCATCAGTGAGAAAAACCAAAAACTCCATTTCCCAAGCTCCTTGGCCTCTACCCAGATGTGTCCGAGCGTTGTGGTTTCTGTTGCACTAGCAGCTATTCATACCAGCCCTTCCTTCCACCGGCTCCTAAATAAGAACATAAGAAAAGCCATGCTGGATCAGAACAATGGTCCATTGAGTCTTGCACTCCATGCACACAGTGTCAAACCAGTTGCCCAAGTTCCATCGAGCAGCGGGGTACAAGACCTATAGCTGCCCAACTCCTTAGTAACTGGTGTATGCAGGAAAGCCACCCCTGGTAATGAAGAGGTTCCCTGTACTTATTGCTGTATGCATACAGTTCTCCAGGTGAGGAGGATCTAAACAGGCCAAAGCATCTCTCCCATGGGGGAAATTACAGGTGTGCATGAAATCCCATCACACGTGTACTAAATATGTAGGAAATAGTGGAGGGGGGCATGTCTGCCAGGGACATCCATGGCAGGGGTGCAGTAGCTTGCATGGTCCCGTGACACCCCAATGGGGCTTTTTTTTGGGGGGGGGGTTGGTGTATAGGTGAGAATTACCTAGACATTTTGTCTTCTATGCTGGCATCTAGGTGACTAACAAGATGGAAAAGTTGAGACTTCCGCTCCATTAAGGTATTTTCTAAAACAAACAACAAACCAAAACCAAACCTCATTGATCCAATTCATACCTCCTGAGAGTTAGCACGAACCTGAATCCAGTCTGCTTTCTTAGTGGCAACCAGCTGCATACAGCCAGTCCTGGTGATTTGGTTATGCAAGCAGTCCCTGCTGCTGCTGCTGCAATATTGTGCTTCCAGTGACAAGCCAGAGTGAGTGTTTCCTCTCATTTCAGTGTTTACCCTTAGACAAGCTGAACTGAACTACTCCCACTGCCATTGCATTGGTGGTGGGAGCTGCTTGTCCCATGGAACTGGCGTGGCTGGCTGCACAGAGAACCCAGGCGGCTGTAGGCCCTCATCTGCATGGATAAACTGGGCTACTGCTCAGAAATCTTTGGTTCTGAACTTGTGATGCATTTTGTAGAATAAGGAAGGGTCTTTTATCACAAAAACCTTTAAATAATGAATTTTTAAAACCCCCTATACATTCCTGAAAGGAGCGCAAGCACACTTTTCAATGGGCACACACACAAAAATGCGTATGTTTGAACAATGCACCCAAAAATTGATACTTTTTTCCCTGTGGAAAATAATCCCATGCAGAATCAGGAGACAATGAGTTTGTGGGTAGAACAACAAGAATCTAGACAATAATGAACTTAGTGGATCAGTCTACTCATCTACCCTAAGGCCTGTATCCAAGGATACAAAAATCTGTGTCTGTATCACTGGTTGGGTCTTTGATTCTTTGCTGTTTTTCCCATCTTGCACAGACCTGTTTCCTAATTACCTTCCCTTTGTGCAAGACAAATCTTCTCCTTCCTGCCTTGATTTTGGAATAGGAGAAAAATTAAGTGGGTGTCAGCAAAGGCTGTTCCTCACAATCTAATTATAATCCTAATTTTATAATCCTGCTCAAACTAAACTTTAGGGATAAATTTAAATTATAAATTTAAATTTATAAATTTAAAAGGACAGATGTATAGACATAAAACTGGCATACTCTAGAAACAAGAAGTAGTACAGGGTGGAACAGGACTATGAATGCAAGCCATATGAGGGGGAAAATATTATCTTAGCAATGTGGATGAATCTATTAATGAGTTCCTGATGATACACCTTAAATCATTTTTAGTCATTTCCTCTTCAGCCCATGCTTGCAAGAGCCAGTGGCATAGGAGATGGAGCTACCACAGGAAATATACCACTTCCTGTAATAATATCTTTGCCCAGGGCAATGTTATTTTTAACAAATCTTATTAATTTCACCATCTTGTCTTCTGGGCATAGGTATGACACAATGAGTAACAAACAAGTCAAAGCAAAAATAAAAACACAATTTCAATCTCTTTATTGCCAAAGGCTTATAAAAGGCAGCTTGGATGCAATAGAAATAGCCTTCTGGAACCTCATCTCCTGCTGATTTTCTCTTTGGCCAGAAAACAAAGGGCCATTTTAAGTCCACAGCTCTGTTTAAGCAGCGCAATGTTTTCTAGGGTATGTAATTTATTGTGTTCACACATAATTGTTCACACATCATTAACCCATGGTTTGTTGTCTTACCCAGACTTAAGCCACAATTTGGCTGCCAGAAGAGCCACCAAACCACTGGTTAAGTAAATTCCAGGGCTATTTGGTCCCTGCTGTTTTCCTCCCACTTCCCTCCATCCCAAATTACTTTCTGGCTCAGTAGTACTGGCATTTTTTGCCTATTTCTCTGTAGTCTTGGAAAGCAACCCATGAACAATCCACAATTCCACACGAAGACAACTATAGCTTAAACAAAATGACAGTACATCTAACCCATAGTATGGTTTGTTGCTAAGCATGAGCCAGCTCTAGCAATGAGTGATGGATCCAGTTTGGGAGTGAAAATCCAATTGATTTTCTGGGCTCAGCCCCTGGACTCTGGCTCACTTTGTCTCTGCCCAAAATCTGACCCAAGCCAAGCATTTGTGTGGGCATCTGACAGGGCCCAACTGGATGCCTATTACATTATAGATGTGTCGGCAGAATAGGGAGGCCAGCTGGGGTACCTGCTGCTTGCCACCCATGTTCCTGCTGTGCAAGTGGATTTCTGCTTCCACACATGATTCGGAGGTTTTGCGTATGTGCCACACAAGCTGCACAAATGGTTTTGTTGTGTGCTTAATGGGAAAATGACTCTGAATGCAGGACAAAGAAGGGCTACGCTAGTGTTCTCAGGCATTTGCAGACTTGAAATTGGCTCAGTACACTTCCCAGCCCAGGGCCAAGAGCTGGAAAAAAGTTCAGTGAGCACAAGAAAGCCAGATTTCAGGTGGATCTTCGCATCACTAACCAGGTCTAAATATTTTGCTAGGGTTCTGTTATGAAAGTTCCATCAATTGGCAATTTGGTCTAGACCTCCAATGAGCATTTATATTTTTAACCCAGAAGAAAAATATATTTGAGAAGCAGCTTCTCCCATCCAAATACTGTGAGAAGTGGGAACAGTTGCACTGGGTGCAGTTTTCCTTGCAATTCTTAAATGAACAGAAGTCTTTTCAGCATCTCAGTCTGCAGAGACACCCCTTCATACAAATCCAGGAATCTCTGGATATGCTTGTGAATTTTGAAGAAAGAGGTTGATACATAATTTTCAAAGGCTTGCAGATGGCAGTAGTACTGCTACAACAAGTCCAAGTTTATGAAGCTTGCACAATACATTTCTCAAGAATTCAAGACCCCCCTGTTGCTGGCCAAGTTTCCATGTACCCAAGAAGTGTGCATTCTTATATTCCAGTGCTGCGAATCTATATGCTAAAAAACTCCAGATGCCATAGCATCTACTAGAAACAAATATTTGTCAGAGGAGGCTGGTGACACCTTTGGGGAGGGGGGGCTCCTCACCCATTGCAGATTTTCTTTTCAACTTTAGAGGCACTATCCATGGTGCTGGACTCCATCTCCCAAATAAGTTTTCCGCAGTAGAACACCAGGGACAGCTCTGCTCAGTCACTGTCTCTCAGAAGATCTTGCACAGGGTCGACTTTCCCATATCAAAGGTGATACTCAGAGGAAAGTGGCTGATGTTGAAAGCCAGCTTATGCAGAGTCATTATTGTTGCTTCCAGGACTCAGTGCAAGGTGTCTTGCTGTTGGATTGTCAGCCTGATTTCAAAAGCCATCAACTCAAAGGTAGCCCTAGAAAGCTTGCAAAAGCATCACCCCAAGTATTGACACCCAGCATGGAAATCCACACTGTCTCCTCATGAGGAAGGGTTCAGCACCACACCTCACGCTGGCCTGCAGTTAGATCCTTGGCTACTGGAGCAGTGGATGTGACACTTCTCTCCAGGCAAAGTCAGGAATCATCTCCATCTCCATCATCTCCTGGCTACAGAAGGACTGAGGATCCATCAGGTGGAGCAGCCCCAGGAAGATGTTCTGCTCCCCTTCTCCCTCCCCACCCCACAGGCAGTGTGAAAGGTAGGCAGAGGATTCAGGGCATCCAGCCAGAAAAACCCTCTTCCCCTCCTCACTGGAACGTGTCTCTGGAATGGCTTGCTGTGCAATGGCAGGTGCCACGCACAGCCCTCCTCTCCTTCCTCATCAGCGCAGCAGGAGAGCCACGTGAGGGGGAACTGCAGAGAAGCATGGGCTGGGAGAGGGGAGGACCGCAGAAGCTTCCGAGTGCCTTGGATGCTGCAAGTGGGGAGGGTAAAGCACACTGCTGTGAAGGCAAGACTGTGCAAGTGAAAGGAAGCTGACTTCTCCCCTCCCCTCCCCTCCCCTCCCCTCCCCTCCCCTCTCTCTCTCTCTCACACACACACACACACACACACACACACACACACACACGGAGGCTGGGGATAAGGGAGTTGCTGCCAGCTCACCCCTGGTGCCCATTCTGCCTGGGAGCACAAGTATGCACAGCACACACAGAGCAAGTGCGTCCTGCTGGAAAGGGCTTTCCATGTGCAACTCCCTGGGAATGGTGCTAGGCTGGCTTTTGGGGCAATGTGCTGTAGCTGCAGTGAGGGGGTGGCAGGAAAGTAATAGCAGGGCTTGTTGGTGGTCCTGAGGTGGGTTACAGGCAAGATACAGATGCAGCAAAGAGCAGAAGGCAGTAGAGGACACTAGTTTTTCATGGAGGCTCCTGTTTGTAATGCCTCATGTGACCCCCCCGCCCTCACCTGCTTGATTTTACAGAGAGGGATAAGATACTTTGTTTGAAACATGAAGGCAGAGCAACTCAGAAGTGCTGTGAGAATCACAACAAGCGGGTAGGAGTGCATAGCTGCCTCCAAGGTCCCTGTTTCAGGCAATCTTCTCTGCTGATGGAGAACAATGACAGGTGGAGATCTGGAGGGAAGCAGAGAAGTCAGAGAGAGAAGAGGGTGTAGATCAGCCCATCAGAGTAAGGCAGGCATTGACACATCTGTTGTCAGGCAGAGAAGAACAGTGGAGGCTGGAGGGCTACAGCAACTCCTGCAGTGGCAACTCTCTCCAGCATGTTCTGTGGCAGCTGCAAACCAGGACTGTGGAAACCCCCGGTGGGGGGGTTGAGGAAAGTACCCTGCAGAAACACCATGTCAGGCTTCAGGTGACACAGCAGACCAATCTGTACAAAAGCCCACTATGGTTTGACATGTTATATGTGAAGCTGTCTGGTGTTTCCTCCCCCCACCCCCACTGTATAACCTCCAGGTGGCAACATGATATAGCAAAACAGTGCAAATACACAGGTAGAAACAGAATTTTCTTTCTGTCTTCAGAAATAATATCCCATTTTCCCTGCTGTAAGAAAAGCTGTTTACAAACAGAAGTAAAGCTGGAGGGGCATGACGTTTAGAGAACCCATAAACAACTGTAAGTAGGGAATGATGAGTACACAAAATGCCTCATGTAGAAAAACCTCTCAAGTTGAAGAGGGCAGCTGCAACTGCTATTTTAAAACATCTACCTTTTAAAAACACATCAACTAAACCATCATGACTTGCCCTTCCTGTTTAGAAACGATTTTTTAAAAGAAGGTTTTCAGATTGCATTATTCAATCTTTAATGTTTCAAGCTACAGTTACTTGGATTTTTTAAAAGCACTGTAGCTTTTAAATGTATTTTGCCAATGTGCTCACATAAAGGCACTATTATGAGGGTTAGAAAAGACCTTTCAACAGCAGAGTGCCAGCTCAAAAGGCTCGTCCAGCATTGCTCCAAACAAGGCATATATAAAAATGAAACATCCCAAGGGCTTCATGAAACACCAGTTCACACTTTTATAAAATGTGCTTCTAAACTACACTACAAATCTGGCAGATCATAGTGTTACAAATCTTGTGGAGTTGAGTTTGGATTAATTTGTCTCAGAGGGAAAAATTGTAATGGGGCTTTCCCGCCCTGATTTCTTTTTCAAAAGAAAATCCATCATGGATGGATTTACACTGTAAATGCTTCAATTGCTGTCACTGCAATCAACTCACAAGAAAAACCAATGATCTAATAAATATGCAGAATCATTCAAATTCAACATCTAATAGATGAGCATGAAAAAATAAATTCAAGTATTTCTAAATAAAATAATTCAGATATTATGTGCAGAGTTGAAATTATTTTTCTGCTTTAGACTGAAATTCTATACATGATTAGGCTTCTTATAAATCCCTCGAAGTCAACATACTTAGCATCAGTCTCAGGTCCAAGACAAGAAACCAGAATAATATTTAGACAAAAAGGCTTCAGTCCAAAACCTGCAATGCAAGACTAGCCACATGTGTGGGCAACTGAAAAGAAACCATGTATTTGGAGATTTCTTGAATGATTTTACTGCACTTGATCATCTGCTTGAAAAGTCAAGCAGTTTTAAATAGAAAAATAGCTTACCTAATCTGCCAGGTAATCAGCTGTGATAACAAAAAATCTGAACACATCCAGCTGCATGTGTGTTACTTCCTTGGTCTTGCATATAGTCGCACAAATTGCAGTACTATAGTCCAATCCATTGCACAGTTACTCAAAAGTAAGTCCTGCTGAATTCAATGGGGCTTACTTCCAGGTAAGGGTGAAGAGGATTGCATCTTTAGGATAAAATGCTATACCTGTTTAGACAGAAAAACCCCCCAGCATGGCTGGTTGGAGCATGCAGAAAATTATAGGTCCTTCTTTCCTATCTAAACATGCATAGGATTGCAGTAAATATTAGTATAATTTCCTGTAGAAGACCTGACATTTCTGCCTAAACATGTGTATTGCAATTATGTCCTGCTGAATGCATAGGAACATAAAAAGATAAAGGTAAAGGTTTCCCCTTGACGTTACGTCCAGTCATGCCTGACTCTAGGGGCAGTGCTCATCTCTGTTTCCTAGCCGAGGGAGCCAGCATTTGTCCGCAGACAGTCTCCGTGGTCATGTGGCCGGCATGGCTAAACACTGAAGTGCACGGAACGCTGTTACCTGCCCACCGAAGTGGTACCTTTTTATCTACTTGCATTTGCATGCTTTCAAACTGCAAGGTTGGCAGGAGCTGGGATGGAGCAATGGGAACTCACCCCGTTGTGCAGATTTGAACCCGTGACCTTCCAATCAACCAGCCCAGCAGCACAGCAGTTTAAACCACTGCGCCACCTGCATAGGAACATATTTATAGGTAAAAAGACCATTAAGACTGCTGTCTTAAACTCTTCGAAACATCACAAAGGGGGTTTTCTGGGAAGAACTTGTCTTGTTAGGGCCTTTATGCTTCTGTTTGGGTACACTGGATTAGGCCATACATCATTTCTCATATTTAAAGCTGAAAGATCTCATAAGCGTAGGAGAGTGAATTAACAAAATAAGGTTTATGAAGCACTTGCATTAAGTACTGTGAGAAGACCCCTTTCTTTTCAGACAGATATTGGGTGAGGGTTTGTAAAGTGTTATAGCATAACAGTTTAGGGGAAATAGAAGAGATCTTTTCTGGAACTAATATTAACTGGATAGATTCGGGACCAATCAGATTGAATTGCAATTCTTAACATTTGGTAGAGCTATGTGGCATCAATATATTAGGTATATTTTACAACAGCGACCTTGGGATTTATGCAATTTTCCCTATCTGAATTTCTTCTCATTTTTCCCCTATATGCCTTTTCTTGTTAGTGACATGTACAATTTGCTGCAGATTTTCTTATGTCGTTTGTTATCAGTGCGTGCGTGCACACACACACACAGTTACTCATTTGCACTTTTTCCTCTTGCAGGTTGCTGACATACATCAGCACACAGATTAAAGACTCAAAAAGCAGAATCTTGGTGCTGAGGCCAACTCAGAGATTATAAAATTGTGCAAGCTATTTGGCCTTGTTTACCATCTGCCTGATGAATAGTTCTGAGAATTCAAAAGCCTGCCATTACTTTGTGATCTCTGAGTTGGCCTAATAAAAGCATTACCCTAATATTGATTTTGGAATGTTTTCTTATGTGTAAGACTAACATGGCTACCTCAGTTTATTGTGTGACTTTTGGAGAACCAAACCTAGCTATTGAACAGTGGAATCTTACCCCAGAGGAAGAGGATTTCATGCTACCTAAACCTTGGACTTTATTCTCTAATGGTGCAATTCCTCCATCATTTATTTCTTACATTTTTATACCACCCAGTAGCCAAAGCAATCCACTCAGTAAAGCCAACCAATTTGCTTCTATGGCCATTTCTCCCTATCTAAATGTATTGCCAGCTTTATTCATTTAAATACTTCCTAGTTTCTGTTTACTGCCTACAAAGAAAGCTTTATATTTTGCTTAAGAATGGAGCCAATTCCAAGTAAGAGCCGGTTTACATTTCCAAAAATGGGATTGATCATTCTTTGTTTCTTCATCCCAGCAGTCAATGGGACAGTGCTTGATGCACCCTGGATCCATCACAGCACCTGTCAGGGCCTAATTTGTATGACTGCTACCCCTCCCCCCCCGATGCCAGATGATGTTTGTAGCTAAACAGAAGTACTTGGCTTCATGATCAGCCACTTTTTCCTTCTTCAGCTCACCCCTCACACCCCATGCCACCACTTTCTCTGTGCCTGATAAGGCATTCTGGAGAACTTGCTGGTTTAAATAAGGACATGTTACTTCTAATAAAGGTATGTCATTGGAATTGAGCTAGTCCCTGTAGTGTAGTGGGCCAGTTCAGATAACAAGTTTCCAAAGGTCAATAGAGTCAGCAGGTTTCCATTATGCTTGGTTACCAGTTGACATGAAAGCAAGGGAACCCTAGTCAGTATCTGAAATATAGAGCTGAGTTGAGCAATGGTCACAATAGTCCAGTGCAATCCTTCTAGATGCTGAAGTTTATGTATCTCTCTCATATTCAAGAGAATTGTGGACAATGAAACAGGGACAAGGGCTTGAGCAATAAATGCAGATGAATACAGATGTTACAACTTCTTTCCCATTACAATCATAAATGTTGTCAGGGGTGGGAAAATGAGTAAAGCTTAAGCTTGTCACAGGGCTTTCTATTTTCTACCTCCATGTTTGCTGTCTCATTCTCACTCTTACTTTGAACAGGAAATTGTGCATTTTCAAACATGAAAAACAAGGACTAAGAATAGAATCCCACCAATTTTTCCTCATAGGTTAAATTGTGATAATGCAGTTTGGGAAGAATATGCATATCTGGACACTATGATCAACATCTGAGAACTTGAATGAAATTCTTGTATATCCTAATTTGCTCTTGGTTTTTTAAACCAGTTTAGGCCAGTTTGCCACCTACAGCTATTCCTAGAAAATAACAGCCTGACCACCTGGAGACACAAACAAGTCCATGATAGGCCTCCACAAGCCTGGGTTGGCTCATCTTTGGGGTCATGTGGCAAGAGACAGTTAGCCATATCTACTAATTTATTTTATTTATTAACTGTCTTTGCCACCCAGTAATGGCAACAGACTAGATTACAGTAACATGATCTAGTGGAACTATTTTCTGAATACTGTTCAGAAAGTGGAGTTAATACAAAATGTGTCCACCCACTTAATTTCAGAAGTGAGAAAAAAGGAGCTATTATTCCAGCTAATAAAATTTCTATTGGGTCATAGCTTGTTTCCAGGAAAAATCCTAAGTTTTGGGTTTAACTTTTGAAGCTCTAAACACCTGAGTCCAGATTACCTATGGCAAGGACAGGTAGAAGGCAGTCCAGAATCTGTTGGTAGATATCTAGGTGATTTTCAGTAGTTCTCTGGAGGTTTTGGATTTTCAACACTTTAACAAAAGCAAGTAAAAGGGGAAAATAATCTGTAACATGACTGCGCTTGTGCCAATTCGTTTTCTCTCGCCCTCTTCAAACTACTTGGTTGCTTTTCACCAGGTCTTTGTTCACCGCTGAGGGTCAATTTTAGAGTGTTATACTAGAGTCCCTGATTTCAGGTAGCACACATCTAGAATTGTATGTATGCTGGTGTGTTACTCATGGGCTATAATCAGTAATTGACTCTGCCCCAAGCCACTGTTTTGTATCTGACTCTGGCTGGTAAAACCTCAGTATTCTAATGGAAAACAAAATAGACCCTGCAAGCCAGGAGTTTACCCACCCATGACCTAAAGCAGTGTGGTTTCCTTGATCTGCTTCCTTGTACAGAGATATCCCAGCAGAAACCCTGCTCTGGGTCCCTTCTTTTCATTTGAGTCCAAATTAGCAGAATCAGAGGCAGAATGCTCTTAGCAGAAGCTCCCTTTCTCTGAGCATTCCCCTCTTGGGAAAAGCTACCAAGCTAGCTCAGTCTTCACTTGGCAGCTACAATCAGAGTCCTGTCAATTGTAAATATGACAAGCGGCTCTGTTAGAATAGGAAGTTCTGCCAAAGGAGTGAAAGTGGATTTAGTCATTTTTCTTTTAGAGAAAGCCACAGTTCATGTACTCATGCCTGCACACAGTTAATCTTCTACAGAAACACTTACTAAAGGATATAGCTTTGGGCCAATGTTCAAACATCACAGAGTAGAGGACCCTTAGTTAAATACCAACATCAAGGAGTATGTTAACTCCAAATGCGAGAGGAGGCCCATCATGGAGCCTTGCTGTGTGGGCTAGCAAAGACGATGCACATGGGACACATTCTCGGCCACTGGCAGGAGCCAAGAGAGGCCAGTGCTGCTGCTGCTGCTCCTCGCACTGCAGTTCTGGCCTGATCAGCATTGAGCTGTACAGGATGCTGCTCTTTCTGGCTGCTTTGAAAGATGGAAAAAAGATGTAGGAATCAAATCACTAGAAAGGGTGGATTTTAAGGAGGATTACGATGACAGCCAAGAATATGAAGGGTGGTGGAAAACCCAGGAGGCCCCACTGCTCCTGTCTGGTGCTCGCCTGCCAAGGCACACAGATCTGTAGTGTGACACATGTCTTCCATTTTGGATCCCATGGCCACACAAATAACTCACTTGTTCATCCTGCATTTTGCAGGTCCCCCCTCACTTTGCTTGAAGTGCCAGCACCACACACTGTGTGCACTACTGTATGGTTCCTTTCTTCTTCTTCTCTTCCCTAAAGTGTTTATTGATTTTAAGAATAAAAACAACATACAGAATGTACCACAGAGGTTACACTGATGTAATTTTTTTTGCAAGTAAATAATTTCTCCAGAATTCTCCCCTTTAAATGTTCTCTCTCTGCCTGTCTATATAGGTTTTCTCATGGAAGAGATAGAGAAATGAAAGACCAATTTAATGCATTGAGAGCCAAAATTAGACAGATGAGCTTTCCCCAGCATGGCAGTCTTCAGAAGTTTTGGACTACAGCACCTATCAACATTTGGAGGACTCCAAGTTGGAAAAGCCTGGTCCAACATTTCCTGATATGCTCAGAGACTAGAAAGCTCTGTACAAGATGATTCAGGAAACCAAATGGAGAAAAATCACAACCATCACAAGTTGATACTGAAGACAGACATTAGTTTTCTAAGAATACAATCAGATGCATGTTTAGACAGAAAAGGCCTTCAACTGATGACTGGTGGGGGTATGCTGGGAGTTTTTTCTGTCTAAACATGCATAGGATTGTGCCTTAAGGTAGCTGAAAGTAGCTGGAGGCAGGCATTGCTTCCCATGTTTTACACACATTTATTTGATCGCAATAAGGTTTGCAAGCTTTGAATCTATAATCATTTTTAAAGTACCGTAATCCCAAGGCAGAAGTCAGATGAATGCACACACAGAAAACTGCAATTCCTCCTTTAAACCACCTCCAGTTCCTAGCTGTGGAGAAAGTACATTGGCTGTTTCCCACCTCAGCATGTTGGCTTTTGATATAGCTTTTATTATCGCATAGCCAGTAAGCTCACTTGAATGTCACAATGTTTTTCGCAGCCTCATACAGCTGAGAGTAAATGACATTAGAACTATAAACCACTTTGTACCCAAACAAGAGGTGTACATTTTACCAGACTGAGGAACCTCTCTTCAAGCTGGGGTGATCCTCAGTACCAAAAAGATCTCAAATTGAGGCCCATGGGACACAAAAAAGCACACATTTGCAAATACTAATCTGAGCATAAAGTAAATTACTCTTGCTGTGTGTGTCTTTAAAAGATTCCTATGTGCAGAGGTAGGGGAAGGGAAGGCCCTTGGGCAGAAAGAGTCAGGCAAGACTGCAGTCTGGGCACAAAGCCAGTTAATCCAGAGATGGGGAGAGGTCAGATGGAACAGAGATCAGAGATCTTCAGATGATTATTTCAGCAAGTCCCCATGGACAGCAGGGTGGTGGACAGCTGACTTTCCTGAGCTTTGGGGCTCCAGCCCTAGTGGCCCACTTTCTAACACCATCTCTGTCTTGAAGGCGTTCTGTCAGAAAGATTTAATTCATAATTCTGTAAACCAGTGTTAGAGTTGGATCTCAGAAACAGAACTCTACTTCTACTGTAGTGTGACCTTAAAAGGCCATTGCTCAGTTTCCGTTCCTCAACTTTACATTGGGCATAGAATTGATGCACCTGCTGGCATGTTCTGAGTTTGAACACAATAAAGACCGTCAAACATTTTCAAAATTAAATGTGCTAGGTGTAAACAAAACTATAAAGACATGGGAGGCAATAGCTAACTAAGATAGGGATAATATTTTCATTTACTGGATGAGCCTCTGTGCAAAGAAGAATGTACAGACTTTCACACTGCGACTCCTGTATGAAGAGGGTAACATACAGTGCAATGCTACTAATGCCAACTCAGACATAAGTCTAACTAAGCTCAGTGGAGCTTACAGCCAGGTGAGTGACTACAGGACTGCAGGCATAGCCTTCAATCCTATACCCACAAAGGTCCATTAAACTCAATGGGACTTTCTTCTGAATGGGCATGTATAAGATTGCACTACAAATCTCAGCTATTAAAAATGGCAAAGGTATACAATTGCTCCCAAAGCCAGTACTGGCCAATTGGATATCTTTGTGAAAACAGTATTTTGTGAGAAGGCCCTTATCCATTTGAAGCTATAAGTCAAGAAATGGTGATTAGCCTTGTTCTACATATTGCTGAACATTAGCTCCCATTCCAAGATGTGGTGGAAAGCACAGTTGGGTGAATCCACCCTTAATTGTTACACTGATGGACAAATGGATTAAGTTTCTGTGTGTGCCACGCCCTCTCACAGACACAATAAAATCCTTCATGTTTGTGAGCTGCTGAGGCCATGTGGGTGCTACTGGAAACAATAATAATCATGCTCATGTAGTCGGCTTTGAAATTCACTTTCCATGAATTTGTGCCAATGAAACTCAATAACGCAAAATGTTCAAAGACAGGGAACATGAAAAGGGACACAGGCACAGCCAAAATGAATCTATTTAGTGACGAAAATGAATATGCAGGAAAAATCTGAACAATGTTCCTTCAGCTCAAAGGCTAACAAGTCACGAAGCCAAACCTCAAAGGGCATCAGTGTTTTGGTAGCTGACTCTTTCACCTTAGCACAAACGTGGCACACAGCATAAGCAAAGGAACAAAATCCTCTTCCCAAAAAGAACATTCCAAAAGAAAGACAGTTTTAAAAAATCGTATGCTTTTGACATTGCAGAATTACTGTTTTCGGCGAGCAGTTTCTGTAAAATGGTAGCAGTATAACTGTTGATCACTGCCTGAAGCAGAATGCACAGTGTTCTTGGCTTCTCCCCAATAAAGATTTCAGACAGCAAGGGCAGAACTAGGGCTGGGAGCAGGAGGCATCGCTGAGCAGCGGCCCAGGCCCACACCTGTCCAGGAGGTCCAGTATTACATGGCGCTTCTGGCCCTGCCATTTCTTTTCTTTACTATCAATCAGAGCTAGCACTGGCACTTGGAGTCCTGCTGGAAGCCTGCCACAGATGCCTACCCTGGATTCCATTATGTTCTTTTTCCATTGTGGTGCCTCCAGCACTGCCAAGCGGCTGGGCCTAGCTCCCTTTTTGATTTTCGGATCCCACAGTGCCCTGGAGAATTGCCATGTCAAGGGCCCTGTGGAGAGGCTACAATGGCAGCCCCACCCAGCTGACCAGCACTGCTGTGATGTTGTCACTGCTACCATGGCAAGCCCACGTGGGGCTAGGAATAGAAGAACAGCCTGATGGGAGAGAGATCTGAAGGGGCCTTTTTCAGAGTGAGGCTTCGAACCTGGAGCTCTCATTGCCCTCTGATAGCATACAAAATTGAGAAGCTAGAGGCGCTTCATTTCCTTGCCTTTCCTTCCATTTTCTTTCTGGGTGGCTGTGTGGATCAGGTCCAGAGGAAGAGGAGAAATTAATGATAGCAGAGAGGAGATGACCAGAGCATCGGCAGACACGGTTGACCAACAGGCAGTGGGCACATACCCTGTGAATGCCTGAAACCAATCCAACATGATATGTATCCTCAATGCATCACTGAGCATCAGGTGATGTAAATGTGATACTTAATTACTTAGGAATGCTGGCAAGAGAAAATGGCTTCTCATCTGTCTCCACTAATGTCGATGTTGCAACAGCAAGAATTAGCAGCACATACCAATCCCCAGGGTTTTTGTGTCTGTCCAGTAGCAATGTTTTCTTGATTACTTGATAAAGGAGAACCTTGAAAAAAACAGGACCCACTACACTGTCTTAATAGTGTCTGCAACTGTGACAATTTCTTAGCCTGAATCATATCAGAAAAGCAGCCAGGCACCTATTTATTTCTTTTCAATCTTTTCCAGAAGCTGTTACTGATTTTTATTTATCAAATCCTGCAGTGGCTTTATTGGATGACAAATCCTACTATTTGTAGGCATGAGAAACTGACTTAGATGAGTCTTTAGAAGATGATTGGCAGTTTATTTGGACTTGTGTCTGCATCAATTAACACTAATAAGAGAAGTGCAATGTTAGGTTCTCAGTATATATACTCCTGCAAGGATTCATCCTAGTGCTAGTCAATATTGTTTAACAGTGTGGTCAGATTGGTTCATATTGGTGGAATATGCAACAGTACAAGAAATCTGGAACATAATTGCCAATTTCTGTCAGGAATTTCTTATTAAACCACTAGTAATTCCCAAAACTATGCTTCTTCATCTTTTTGAACCTAGTGACCCCAAATTCCTGCATAAAGGCCTTCCTAAGCAATTGTATATAGCTGCAAAGTCATGTATACTATGTAATTGGAAGTCTTCAAAGCAACCAGCTAAACAGCAGTGAGCAGCTCAGGGTCCATAACTCTGTACAAACTTATTCAGCAAGTGTATGAAGCAAGAAAATTTAATTTTAGTATTTTGACCCCATGCTTTCTGTTTATTTCCTGTGATAAAGACCTTCAAAACGTTGATGAAATTCTAACCAAGTATAGCTGATTATATTTTTCCTAATATACCCATTTGTACATACATGCACAAAAACACATTTGTACATGCTCCTGTTATATGCTAAATACATTTTATTTTAATTATTTCATTACACACTGAGCTACTCTAAGACATTGTAGGAATTTGACAAGGATATCAATTATATGCTTATAATTGCAAATTATAATTAGTGAATTACTTTGTTTCTTTAGCATTTTTTTATTTTGCTTTTTGTGTCTTTATTTTGTTAGCTTTATTACAGACTTAAAAAATCATGAGAAGGAAACATCTTGCTAAAAGCCCAGCTACACTAACAGCTGCCTTGCACAATCAGTGAGCTGCAGTAGCTACAGGAATGGGGAGCCATTCTGTCATCCAAACGAGGTGGCAGGATTTGTGTGAAGGTTAAGCAACCCTCACACAATCCTTTGCCTTGTCTTGGGCCATGTAAGAGTTGTTTAACCTTCCCACAATTCCTCCTGCCCAGATCAGATGGCACAAGCCATGACCCCAACTTGAATATGCCAAAACTGCCTGGCTTACTTTGATATGCACTGAGTCACCATAGTTTAAGAAAGCTAAAGTAGAGAGTGGTGATCATGTGACCCATGTCTGAGTCTAATCCTGAGGTCATTCAGAAGGCAGCAAAATTATGCATGTGTGTGTCAGGCTTAAATTGAATCTACCACCTCCCCTCTCCCTGTCCGCTTAGCCACCTGCTCCCCAAGTTCTCAACTGTCCCCATTCCAGTGAGGCCATGCTCTCTCCCTGTTCCTCCACTCTCTGATTCTATCATGGAGATAAGGCTTGCCCTTGGTGGACAGCTCCTCGGACCCAGCTGCCAAGCTTGCCAGATCTCTTCAGCATAGTACTCAAGGGAGAGGATTCTGTAAGCACTTTCCTTCCACCTACCATGGTAGCAAAATTACTACAATAGCAAATGTAAAGACTAACAGGCTCATGTGCTTTTGCAACCTCCTCAGTCTACCACCTAATAGTATCTATTAACACCAATATAGAGTTAAATATAGGGCTGGCCCTGCTCCACATCATGGGCAGCAACTAGCATCATAACTTCAGGACTTGGAGTGAGCTGCACCACATGGCATGCAAGTGAGGAGGAAGTTCAACATGAAGCTCATTGTTCAGATGCAGACCCTTCTTTCCTATACCATGTAGTTTTGCCTGAAGGACTATAAACACAGCACAAAGGGATCCTTGTTGGATCTACCGAACTTCCATCCAGTCCAGCGTTCAGCTTCCCACAGTGCCCAACCAGATGCCTCCAGGAAGCCCAAAATGAGCCTTGAAGGCTATGCTCACTGGATGATATACTCACTTAGGAACATTTTAATGGCTGAAGCACAACAGGCTACCTGTGATGGACGACTCAGTATCTGGGAGTAACACTGTGGATTTTTTGAAATAACACATCCATAATGACTGTGTGTTTTAGATGCCTCAGAGAAAGGAGTTCAGAGCAATGCCATCCACCCGTTGACCCAGCCCCCTTTTTAAAACATTCATAGAAATATTATTTTTCAAAAAGTAAAAATGAAGGCAATTGAAAAAACAGAAATACAGCAGTGGCAAAAATCTACCTCCTCTACCAAATTAAAACATGGTACTGTTTTATTGTGCAAAGGTAAGGAGTGAAATTTACACCTCTCCAAGCCCAAGGTGTCACAGTGACAAGCATCTCCACTCCAGTGACAATATGTCAGTATACAATCAATTTAAACAAATGTATGAAGTTAAAGCAAGAGATAATTTCCTTTTATATTTATAGAGAGATAAATACATTTATCATAATTACTCCAGAAAATAAACTAAAGCCAACCAAATATCAGCTGGTCAAAACAGGAGCACAACAATAGGGACAATACCTCAGAAAAGGAATCTTTTACCAATAGATATTTGGGAGCAAAAATTTTATTTAAAACTTTTTCAGTCCATCCCTTACCATAATCTCAGGATGGTTTAACAATAAGACAATATAAAACAAAACAAAACAGAGCGTCCAATAATCCAGAAGAAACTCAGCTCCTGCAGCCATACTCAGAGTCAAAGAAAAGCACTCCTAACTTACAACTGGGCTCAATCCCGGAGAGAGACACCAAGCAGAACCTTACAGCCCCTGCAGCCTATCAGAGACTTCATATTTAAACTAAACACTATCTTAGAAAGGGGAAATAAGAGCAATATATAGCTCTATACTGACCAGTGCCACTGTGTAGTCCTAGCTAGTAGAAGATTCTGCTTATAAACAAAAAGGGAAGGTTAGCTTCAGTTTGGACAACAGAGGTTTTTAGGCTATAGAGAAGCTCACAAACTAAAGCTTGAGAATAGTAATCCCAAATTTGAGCATCCAGCTTATCATTTAAAAACACACATTAAGGAATTCAGCTCTTCCAAACCACACGCGCAGCTGACTGACCAACATGGGCAACAGGACCCAAGTAACTAAGTTAAAGTCCAAATGCCAGTCCTAACCAAATCCCAACCAACAGTCCCAAATTAATACCAGGAGTAAACAGAAGCACAAGGGAAGTCCAGTCCAGTGGGCAAAAGCATAGTCTACCAGGCCATTGGGCAGAAACCACTGAGGCAACACAGACAAGAGCAGGTACCTTAGGGCTGCAGAAGGGCAAGGTCCAGGAGCCTGGGCAGCAAGGAGCACCACGGCAGGTCACAAACCCTTCATTGCTGAGGTGACTTGTGGAGGGAAGAGCCAGTTCTTAATATAGCTTTTCCCCCTGGGGTCCCAGGTGGTACTCATGAGGGCTCTAGTAGCTGCAGTGGATTGAGTAATCCTGCAACTACCAGGGCTGCTGTTCCCATGCTCAGCCAGCAGATGAAGCCCCGAAGCTGCCTCAGATCCTGACAACCACACCCCTTCCCTTTATCTGTTGTCCCCTTCAATGACCCATTAACTGTAGTGCTAGTCACCAAACAGAATCTCTCCACTCCTGGGGTGGGGTGTGTGTGGTGGCAATCAGCATTCATTCTGTTAACTGGAAGCAAGGTCATATCAGGAGTTTATCCTCAGCTGCTCTTGCTTTTCAAACAAGGCATTGGTTGCAGCAGCTTTTGTTTTTGCTTTTCAAATGAGCCCTCTAATCCAGTTGCTTGCAGAGCCTGAGATGCTTGTCCCTGGATCTCCATGAGCATGCAGACTCCCAGTGACAAGTGTCTCCACCCTAGTGACAAAGTGTTCACTAGTGTTCTGCCAAAGCTCCATGAAATCTGTCCCTCTGGAATTCACGGACTTCCTCTCACGCTTGGCCAGATCTTAGAAAGCGAGCTGAGCTTAGCTGAGAGGAAGTCTGTGAGTGCTCACAGAATGAAGGTTGTGCAACTGGCAACCTTTTTTCACATGACATGCAGCAGCACAAACAAAGGCTGCTGCGCATTTACCATTTGCTTGGGCCTGGATTCTTGATGAGCACTGCACACATGCAAGACATTCCCTCCAGGAACTCATATTCACGGTCATGACAAAACCGACTGGAGTCCATGAGCAGAGGGGATCTGGTAGACATTGTTTACCTGGCCTTCCAAAAGGCTTTTGACAAAATCCCTCAGCAAAGACTCCCCTACAAATTTAGCTGCCATGGAATAAGTGGGTGTGTGGCTCTTCTGAATCAGTAACTGGTACAGAATAGAAAGCAAAAAGTAGGAATAAATGGTAATTTCTCCCAGAGGAAGGATGTAAACCAGTGATTCCCAAAGCAGGTGGTACTGCCCTCCTGGGGGGTGGTAGAAAGATACAGGAAGCTGGTGATTGGTTGTTTTAAATATGCAGTAGAGCCATAGACCTAATACAAAAGAGAGAGATGAGGGTGCTAGGGTTGTTGCCCCAGAAGAAAGGAGGCAGCAACCCAAAAGTAGGGACCACTGATGTCAGGTTCTACAGGGTTCTTCATTAGGTGACATTCTTTTCAACCTATTTATAAATGATCTGAAATCAGGAGTGAGCAGTGAAGTGGCCAGGTCTGTTGATGACACAAAACTATTTTGGGTGGTTAAAACAAAAAGGGATTGTGAGGGATCCTGTAAGCTGAGATGTGGACATCAAAATGGTGTATCTATTCAGTGTAAGCAATTGTAACCTAACACATATAGGGGCAGAAATTGCAACTTGAAGTATAAAGTGATAGGAACTGAGAAAGAAAGGGATCTTGGGTTGTGCTGACAGTTCAGTGAAATGGGTTACTGCAATTTTAAGAAAGCATTGATCCAAATGTATTTTTGCTTTATGGATTTGAATGTGACTTGCATTTCTCACTTACTGCTCCAGTCCTATCCAGTCATTGAAGTTCTCAGTTCACAGATGGTTCTTCATTCCTTGACATAATTGAGAATAGTCCAACTCATATCACTCAGACAAGAAATATTTCTTGTACCATCGGAAGGCATATTTTTGGCCCCAGAAAAATATTCATTCAGTTTAAAGCATGTTCATACACACACACCTGGCTGACATTTCACAATGCAAAGCCTTTTGTAAAACTAGCAGAAGGTCACTGCATATTTTCTTCTCAGAGAAAATGGCAGAGGCCATATTTATACAAATTAATGTTTGCACAGGCAAGTGGGATACCGGAGAAGAAATTCTACTTTGTTTGCAGCAAGCCAAGGCAAAACATTGTCTTTTATGTGAAGCAAATATGTCAACCGTCTGACCTCATGAGGGAGATCCCTCCCTTTAAACAGCTTCTCCGCTCAGCCAATATTGCTTTCCCAGAACCAGAGGTTACTGAAATAACTGACTGAATGAAAAGCAAAATGGCCCATAACTCTCAAACAGTTGAAATGGAGTTTAAACCTATTCTTCATTTCTTTCATGTGCTGTGTTGAAATATGAGTACAAAGGGAGGCCAGCAGAGTTAAATATTCTGTCATGAGGTAATTCAGCTTTGAATGAGAGAATACAATGATGCCAGTGTGCTTTTCTGTTTCCATAAAACCTCATGTAACAGTGAGCTCAACGGGCTCCTGAAATGTGCAGCTGAAACAGGAATGAGCAGGAGTCTTCCCAAACCCAAAGGTTCAGATTGAGAGTCCAGTTTAACAGAATAAACTGACTAGTAGCCATCCTTGAGTACTGGCCATCTGAAACATGCATAGTGGTTTTCTATCCAGGTACAATCCTTGCCATGTTATATATTTCTGAATCACTACAAGCTAGCGCCAGGTATATTTGGCTTGGTGGCTTAAAGAAGACATTCTGTGGTGGCTAATCAATATGGCCAACTTTGCATGTGAATAATTAATAGAATGAGGCACAGGTAGTTGCAAGAGTAGCAGTATACAATAAGAAGAAACATCCACTGAGGCCAACACAAACATTGCTCTGTTTTGCATGTGGTGGTGGCAATCTCTCTAACCCAGGAATTGTTGGGGACCGGAAGAACGTGCAAGTCATTTCCCTTTTTAGTTAACAACCCAGAAACAGCCACAAAGAAACCCAGCAACTCTTGATTATTTATGGACTAACTCTGGGTTGTTTAACTCATAAAAATCCCAGACTTTATAGCTTTATGTATCATGAAACAAGGTGAGAAAGAAGTATCAAAGCTGGTGGATTGCATTGCACAGATTCAAACAGACTCTATTTCCAAACAAACTTAATGGCTTTTCTGATTTGTAATGCTTCAAAATGGAGGCTGTTGAAGAACTTTAGCTTTTGAAAAGCATCTTGATGTTGCTACAACCACTTCCACAGTAGCTGGATTCATGGCAAATAACCCTGCATGGTTTCTATGGTACATGGATTTTTGCCCAAACATATCATTCAGACAATCACATGGCAACACAGTTTCAGCATTCTCTCCCCCATCCTCCCATTCCTGCCATGCAGCCTCCATGAGCAAAATCTCCCTTCATGCACTGTTGCTCCCTATGGACCTCAGCAGCCTCATCTTTACTGGTCTGCCAACGTGAGTTCTCCCTTTTCCCTCTCCTGAGCGTACCTCTAATTCTGCAACACTTCCTAACCTTTCCAGCCCCAAAGGAATTTTTATTAAACCATAATAAACACTTTTGCCCTGATTCCCACCTTCTCCCTCCATGTGTTTACATATTTTCCAAAAGCAAACAGGGGGATGGCTACATCACTTGGCCAATAGAATAAAGTGGATGATGATGATTCATGGGTTGCTAGGGAACTGAGGATAGTAGAGAATGGATGGCTGAGTGGCCACTTCCATGGTCCCTCTTTCCGCAGGACTCTATTGTGTTTCGATATCAATAAATGCTAAAATGAAGGTCTTGGGTATGGATGTGCAGAGAAGATGCAGTGAAGCATGAGAAACTTGGAACAGACTGTTGATTCTGTCTGTGTCTTCTGAAAGCTAAAGGTGCCGCACAGAAACACCATGACTGGATCTGGATAACATGACAAACAAAGGTATGAACTCACCATGGCTTCTCATGCCATGCAACCCTCAACAGTGTCTCTCCATGTATCAACTGCTTCATGATCTCACAGTTCTCTGAGAAGTATTTACAGAACTTAGCTAAATCATAATTCCCAGAAAACTCTGGATTCCTTCAACCCCTTGGGAACATGATGTCACAAATAGCTTACTTTTTTGGGATCTGCCTTCAGGCCCCTTGAGATCACTTAATGTCCAATATATGATTTTTCTGAGACCCTTTTTCTGTGTTTGTCCCTATTCAATTCAATATGTCCTTTCTGCATCTTTTCAGAAATGTGATTAGTTTGCAACCATGGTCTTGTTGTGCTTGCAGTAAGTCAAGACCCTGTCCCACTTTCAACACATCACCACCTATTTTCTGAATTGCTACCAGACCTTCCAATGCTTGTGTCAACCTGTTCTTAAATACCTTGGGGGCAGGACTAATGCCCATTAGCATTCTCAGCCAATGTATCTTAGCCAGTTCTTAGGTACTGCCTTTCTTAGCAGTTTCTCCCCAAGTATGTGGCAAATATTGTCAAGTGATCAGATTCTTCATTCAGCTCAATATGGCAGAACCCACTTGTGACATCATAGGCAGAGAATTTTAGTGCAGAGTCAAAAACTCCTTCCAGATTTTTCAACATCTTTATTCATTTTGATAGAAAATAAATTGCTGTAGAAAAGAAAATCTAAGAGTAAGAAAATCTTGGAGAAATTCTCATGAATAAGTTTGGAGTTCTTATGGTTGCCTTACTTATGAGATGTCCAAGAAGCGTACAGAGTTTCCTTCTTTCATGGCAGGGTCACTTTTCTGGAAGCTTGTAGCTTCATCATCTTCCCACATTTTAATTAATGCCCAGGAGAAGTCATCATGAGGAAATCCCTCCCATGGGGCTTTTTTTTCAGATCAGAAAGTACAGGAAGCCTGGGAGGATGCAGAGCAATGAAAAAATACTCACACAGCAGCCTCCACCACCTTGCAGGGATTAAAACACTACCAAAACAACACAAAACACTTTTTAAAATCCCCGAGAATGAAGCACAAAAATGGAATCCTTTTTCATGGGGGAAAGTGTTCAGGAAATTGGCAGGCTAATTTTGGTGTTGTACTATTTCCACCTCTTTCCTGGAGCTACACACATCACTGCATTGTGGGTGACACAAGGCTACTCACACAGTTGATGCTCTTGCCACTTTTGGTAACAGTTAAAAAGAAAAAAGCAAGTCCTTCAACCCTTGTCTATGGTGAGTCTTCCTTGTGAAAAATTTTTAGAGAATGTCTCCTCCCTCTGGAGAAATACGGTGAAATTGTCAGCCCAATTTCTCTACCCACAAGGAGGGTGGATAATTTTGAAAGGCTGTTTGCCCACAGCTGGAAAGAATAGTTTTGCTTTTGACAGATCTGGTGATGTATCTTCAGCAGCAAGCAACAGAACATTGCTTCTCCTCAGTACTTTATTTAAGGGCTTTGGCTCCATGCATCTTTGGAGCTTTCCTGATGGTTTTCAGAGCTCCACCAGACTGCTTATCTGTTATTTTCTCAGTTGCTGGAATACTTTCCCACCAGTGTAAATGTCACAACCCTTCTTTCAAGGCTGTACTAAAGCAGTACTTTTCTCTTAGGTAATTTAACTGTCTTCACACTTTTATCAGGCTCTGGTGTAACTGCCCAACTTCCACAAACACATCTCAGAATTCCCTCTGAAATCTTTCTTGAATCTCATTTCCAGTTTCACCTGAATTTCCCATCACTCCACTCCACTTCCAATACACTCTGGAATTCTACCTTTCTCACTGGCCCAGGTGCCTGGACCACCTTAAAGTCTATCAGTGGACTTGTCTCTGGTCATCTACGACCATAAACTCTAACCAGTATTTCTTGTTCATTTTTGGGTTGGAAATTTTGAGTTTGTTTCATGGAAATCTCATGAAAAATCCAGAGCTTTTCATACAGTGTGACTAGACACTCTTAAAAATCAGTCTCTTCCAAGGAAACACTGGAAGCTCAGTAGGTGGATGGCCATAATGTTGCCACTGACAAACAGGAGTGGTTTCACGTTATCCACCCGACACTTGGTTTCATACAATTGTTGAAGGTGTGCAGTTGGCTTTTCCTGCAGTATGTTACCCAAACAATGTCTCCATCTTCAGTGTCACTTTAGGTTTAGGCTGCTTTGCTTTTTTGCTTTGCTGAACACTCAGATGCAGAATGTCACAGCTGTGGCATTTTAGCCAGTTTCTTTCTCTTTTTCTCCATTACTATATAGAGAAGTTCCACTGCTTGTGCTTCCAGGGCTCTAATTTTGTCTTCAGACAACTCAGCTGCTCAGCAAATCCAAGTTTTTCCCTAAGTTCCTTCTTCTTTGTGAGAGGAACTTAACTGTCATGCAGGGACTCTCACATTTCCAGTTGTTCCCAGGACACTGAATCTTGGAAATATGGAAAAGCAGTACTACTTGGGCATGTTGAAGGTGCTGTCAATGGCTGTCAAAATGGGGATCATAAAAGCCAGTTGTCCAGCTAGAAATAGCCATCACTGAAAACAAAAACGAGGAAAGGGGAAAAGGCAATCATGAGCAGAAAAGGCCCATGATCACCGTGAGGAGCAGAAGGCAAGTTAATATGCATTCTTATCTGCTGGGTTTTCATCCTTAGAAATTCTAGATTCATTCCACATTGTAAAGTTATTGTAAATAATTACCCTGTAATGCAACAATAGATTCATATGCTAACTTTCAAATTTTGTAGCCCATCTAGGTCTAGTCAGACCACTTAGCCTAATTTACATAATGCTTATGAGAGGGATTCAATGAAGGCAAGAATTTTAAAATCAGATACAGACAAGGCTAAGGTGCTGGTAGCTGGCAGAGCTGGAGAGGAGAATATGTGGATCCCACTGGTGAGGTTCAGCCTTCCTGGGGCTTTCACACTTGCTGGCCTTAGATTTATCATTATGTCTGGAAAGGCAGATTGTGGTGGTTTCCAGAATGATTTCATTAGATCCATCTGGTGAGTCTAGATTACTCTAATGTGCTTCATGCTGTTTCCATTGAAAACTGTTTTCAACTGCTGGAGTATGCAGCAGATTGTTTCCTGGTGGGAGTAGATTATAGAAAGCATACTAGACGAATTGCTCCAGTATGCTGTTGTGGACTGCCCAGAGTGCTTCGGCTGTTGGATGGTGTAGAAATTAATTAAATAAACAAAAGTTTAAAAAGATGAGACAGTCCTGCCATGATGTCCCCTAGGACACACACTGAAGGTGAAGGAGTGGGAGGGAGGGGGCAACAATCTATAGTAAGTCCAGTCATTTGTCAGATGCAGCATGGATTCTTCAGAAAAAAGCCAACCCATTGTGGCTTATTACCAGGGATGCTTTATGTCATGCAAAGTCACCCATTGTCTACTTGCACCTCCTTGTGCAAGATTGTGCTTCCTTTTGTTCTCCTCGTTTGGGCAAGACTTTTGTTTTCTGGAGGAAGCCTCCTTTTTTCTCTAATAGCTTCCTTGATCTTACATATTAACCATACTGGTGACCACCTGAATTTGATGCTCTCTTTCCTAACTTGTGGTAAATATTCCAGCTGAACTTCTGCTATTGTGGTTTTGGGGAACCTCTAGGTGGCCTGAAGGGATTCCTCCCACTCACACCCTTAGAACAACTCTGGTGGAGATATAAGAAGAAAATAATGTCAGCAACATTCTTCTGAAATGCTCAGTTATGCTCCGTTTGTTCCCACCTAGTAATACATGCAAAAACACTGGATGATTGGCAAGTTTGTATGGCCTCAACATGAACTCCCTTTTCCCAAAATAGACAGGTGATAACCATGTAAGAGGAGAGTTTAGCATAAAACTCCTAAAAGGAAATGCTCATAAAAACTATGCTCCTTTTTTGCTAGAAAGTGTCAGTACAAATTTTCATCTATTCCTCTTTTGGTCAGGTGGTGGCACTAAAAGCAAACTCTTACCTCCTTTACTATTTTTAAAAAGCTTTCCTGTTTAATGTGGTATAATTTTACAAGCACCCATCTTGTCTGTATTTATAAGAGTGCTTCCTGGAATCATTTAATGTCCACAACGGGGTGGTGGGGGTGGTGGTGGTGGTGGTATCAAATGAAATGATGAACATCTTATAAAAGGGTATATAATAAGCCAGATTCATTACGTACAAATTCAGAAGAATTTGCCTTTAAGAAAAACTCGGTATGTTACCAGAAATAACTCTGCTGATGAGATAAAAGCATATCTTTATTAACTTGTGCCACATGATCCAGAAGTAGTTCTGTTCCAAGAGCTTCTGAAACAGGCAGGTAAGTAAGGTTTTGGCTTCATACACGAAGGGCAGTGACTGAGAAGCCATATGCTGTCTGGTGTCAGAGCACTGTGCCCACATCTGCACACCAGTTGCTGGGGTATGTGGCAGGAGGCATGCGTTGCACACATACCCTGCTTGTAGGATCCCCTGGGCAGCTGGCTGACCCCTGTGTGAGTGGAGTGCTGGACGGGATGCAACCTTGTTCTATCCAGAAGGGCTTTTCCTTAAGTTCTTCTCTTCTCGGGTCAGGCAGTTCTTGCAAGTGATACTTAGGGCTTCGCTACAGGAGGCATTTATCTGCACTCGTGATCCCTTTCTCATGGAAGTTTGCAGGGTTTGCAACATCATTGTCCATCATCTCTGAGTTTTCCAGCCATTTTTGTAGCTTTGTTAGCATGTGGAAAGTTGAGTATTTTCCTAGATGGCACATTATTCACAACACAAGTTTAATGGCTTTTTGCAATTCTACTTTATATTCCAGTACCATGTTGTGTTGTGTTGTACAGTGGTACCTTGGCGCATGAACTTAATCCGTCCCAGGATTCTGGTTGTGACTCAAATTGGTCATGAGCCAAGTTAAATTTCCCCATAAGGGTCAATGTAAATAAGGCTAATCCGTTCTGTAACTATTTTTTTAAATCAGAAAAATGCGAAGCAAAGTGACAAAGAACAACAAAGATTGCAGCCATCTGCCCCCTCCCCACCCCGAGCACAAGCATGACGATCTCCCCCCGCCCCCACAGCATGAACGTGATTGCACCCATCTTCCCAGACAGACAGGCGTGAACACAGGCGCGCTCAGGGGAGGAGATGGGTGCGATTGTCCTGGGGGGTGGGGGTGGCCGAGATCATGGTTGCGCTCCTGCAGGAAAGACGGGGGCAATCTCGGCCATCTCCCCCTCCCCGCCCCCAGCACGATGAAGGCCATCTCCCCACTCGGTGGGGCGGGGGGGAGATGGCAGCAATCATGATTGCCACCCAGTGCGGAGTTCGTGACCTGTCAAATATTTTTTATGAAATTTTTGTTCTTGACCTGACTTGGTCATGAGCTGAGTTGTTTGTGAGCCGAGGTACCACTGTATTGTGTTGTGTAATAGAACATATAGGAATATATATGAATGTAAAAACCCCTGAAAAAAGATGATGCTCTAATCTTTCCACAAAGAAAATGAAAAGCCTCAGTGAAGTGGTGGGTTATATGCCTCATTTAGAGAAGCCCTTAAAAGTTCTACTCCCCACACTATATATGCTTTTCTTTTAAATGTGTCTCTTTTTGCACTTCCCTAGATTTGCATTACAGACCAGCACCCCATTGCAGGGTAGAACTACACAATAAAGGGCAAAGGCAGGATCCCAACCCCATGTTTGCATCACAATGAGGAAAACAGCCTTCTGCAAAGCCTGATTAACTCTTTCCTCATTGACTGCCCTTCCAAAGGGTTTTTTTAAAGCTTTTCTAACCCATCCACCACTAGCATCTCAGGACGGCTTACAATTTAAAATGACTACGATTTTGGACTATAATTCATATCAACTCTGATATTTGGCCATGCTGGCTGGGTCTGATGGGAGTGGTAGTCCAAAACTGTGCAGCTAATTGTTTTAGCTTTTCTATATAGCAAAGGTACTCCATATCTTCTTCATTTTGGTTGCTCTTTTTTGTCCTTTCCCAGTTCTATACTATCCATACTGATTCTTCCTCAGCAAGGTATTTTTCATCTATATATCTATTAATTCTAGCTCTGAAAATGCTTTTTACCTGGAGCAAGTCATGCTCCCTTTGCATGACTTCTTTAAAGAATTGGCATTTCACTGTCTGCCTTTCAGCTCTTTAGTAAGGAAGTTGATTTTAACCAAAAGAGTCGTATTGTATTGTATGCCTCAATAGTCCTATTGCTCTTAATAACATTAGGTTTACACGCATAAGAGTTTGGGTGAGTTACCTTTATACAGTCAAACAGCTTGGACTCTTTCTCAAATTACCTTCTGAAAAACCTCAACCATAAAGCCAAAAGGATTTCAAGAAGGAAGGAAGGAAAGGGTAAAGCAATCACCCTTCCCCATGCAACATCCTGTGTAAATCAGACATACTTTTCTCACAGAACTACAAAATTTGATATCCTCCTTTGAACAAAATCAAATTCTGAACAGTATGAAAGAAAACTTTTAAAAAGAATCCAGAAAGTTGCTTATTTCCTTTTTGTGATCATGGGAAAGTAAGGGGTGCATATTCGTAATAGTAAAGTGCAATATGTTTCAAAGAACAGCTATTAATATTGCAACAGAGGCTAAAAACCATCAAGAGACATGTGGGACCTTAAAGCTTATGCCATAATAAAGTTGTTCATATTTAAGGTGGCACGAGACACAAAATGTGCACATTTTGTAATTTTATGATGCTGTGCACATCTTAGGGTGGGAAAACAGCTACAACGTGTGACAATAACCCTTCAAAGCAGTCCAATTGTTGTTCACAGCAGAGCAACAAAGAAGAGGGTGTCGGTGTTTTACGGGAAGCGAACAGCTATGTGAACAAAGCCAGATCATAATATGATCATTATGACTCATGTGAGTCATAATCATAATCAAATCTGTGTTGGCATCTTTAATATTTGGCTTCAGCAGGAATAGGTGTTAGGCAGAGGTGAAAGACAGATTGGCAGCACTGGCAGGGCTTTACTTCTGAAATGCATCCCTTTCCTACAGCCAGTTGTTTGCCTCAGGTTGCAAGGCCTCTCAGGATATCAGTTCAGGATTGCCACATCCAATATGGAACAAGATTCTATGTTTTCCCATCAGATGCAAATAACAAATTTGGTTAGATGCAAATAACAGCTGCAGTGTCTGACATTCTTCCCTTCTGCAGCTGTTGAAAGGGTGAGAGCCCTGGCAAAGACGCAATCTGACAGTGCTTAATCTCTAGAAAAAGAAACTCCAGCGCCCTTTCTGAGAAGGAAGCCCTTCTCACTGAACACAATTCATTTATACTGTATCCCTTTTAACCTTTGTAAACCACCGAAAGAGCTCCAGCTACTGGGTGGTATAGAGGTGTAATGAATGGAATAAAATATTGGCACCAGGGTGCGTGTGTACACACTCACATATCTAGTCAATGATGTGGAAAATGCACTCTGTACTCACTCAAGGGCACATACATCTAAGGCAGCAGTGGTCATCTGGATAGTCCAGGGTCAATTCTGCCCCGCCTCCCCTCCACTCCCGTAGCACTGCCCCTCTACAGGGAGAAAAAAATGGAGGAGAAAGAGGGAAAGGTGGGGGGGGGGAAAGCAAGTTAAATCTGTCCATGCTGGACTTCCATAATTTCTAAACAGAATGGACAATGTAGGCTTTTTTTCAATTTCAGTTTGTCCATTCTAAGCCTCCATGGCACACCACCACCATTTTGTTTTGGTTTTGGTGGCAAACCAGGATTTACAAGCCTAGATTGTGCCAAGGTGCTACCTGCAGACAACGGGCAACTTCAAGGCCACTGTGCTCTCGCTCGTCATCACTACTGGTGCTAGTAGTTTGTTATGCGATACACACAGCAGCTTGCATAAGGCTTAGTTCTTTCTCCTTCAGCTGGAACAGGGGTGGATGGCCCTTCAAACAGGGGAAGCCTTCAAAGAAAGGTGTGTCCTCTGTAAAGTGGGACACATTCCACACACACACACACACCCCACCATCATTTCTGTATCAGCCTTTAGGTGCAACTGGCGTGAGACCACAGGGAGCTTTCCCCAGCTGTTTAGAAACCAACTTGTCTTTTCAGCTGCAGAGAAAAGGGAAACCCTAAGCCCAGGCTGCATCCTTGGCATTTCTCTTGCAGCAGCATAGCCACCTTTTGGTTCCAGATTACAGGAAACTGTAGCTGCTGGTTTAGTCAGCTATCGTGTTAATCTACCCTGGGGAAGAAAGGGGAAAAGGCTTAATAAGAGTATGACATTCTTGTGGTCCTGTGAAGAAATCAAGTCAGAGATAAGAAAACCTCAAGAAGAAAAGAACATCATGTCTGCTCTCTAGAGTAACTGAAACAAGAAATAGCTCTAGTCCAGTTGTTAGATTCTTCAGTTCTGAAAGGTAGGAGGTTTCTGGAAAATAGAACCCGATCATTTCTGCAGCCACTCCTGTAAAATGAAAATCTAGGTCACTTTTATTCATATGTCAAGGAGACTCACAAGACATACCAGTTTCCACCCCCTCTCAGAACTTATTTTTTATTCCTTGTCGGTAGCAGAAAATGCAGCTGAGTGTGTACTATTGTTACTTTGTAATTATTCCCCTTTGTAATACACAAAAGGGGTGCCTCCCACACAACAGGAACCTTGCTATCAGCTTTAAAACAAAACAACTCTTTGGGGTAAGATGAGAGAAAAAAGGAAATAGAAGTGTGCTAGGAAAAGTGCCCGGCTGAACACTCTCGAAGTTCCCCATTGCTTCCAGGCCCTCTTTCCAAAAGACTTAGGCTGCAATTCTCCATCCTCTTACCCGAGAGAAAATGCCATTCAACTCAGTGGTGCCCTGGATTGTACTGTAAGTCTGCAAACCTGTTTACACACTCAGTAGTGCTGGCAGGCTGGACCCTTGGCCCAAAGTCCAGAGCTCCACAGCTCTGGGAGACCAAAATGACCCAAGCAAGAAAAGCAAGTGATAATGCAACAACAACAACAACAATCTATTTTATTCCTTTAGTTATGATGGTGCTGTGATTTAAGTGAATCAAGGCTGGCAAACAGTTTTATTGTTATTATTTTAACATTTTAGGAATCTAGAAGCACTTGTAATGCATGGAATGGTGATGGGAGAGACTAAAGGGAAGTGCTAGCTGTGTGAAGCGATGCATATAGCTGTCTGAAGACCATGAGACCAGTTAGTGCAAGGTCCAAGATTATCCAGACAGGCTTGGGTTAATGCTGAAGTTTCAGGTAAAGTGATGAATCCACTTGCCAGAGAATGCGTGCATGTTGTAATGCAGTATGTGCAATGGAACGCTTTGTGTTTCCACAGTGATGCAGAAGAAGCAACTATTGCCTAGGGCAATTCCTGCATAAGACTGAGACTGGGAAGCCAAGCCGGTCCTGGAGGGACGGAAAGGCTCTGCAGACCTGGCGTATAACCCTCCAAGGGCCAGGTTAGACCCCTGGGCTAGTGACCCTGCATCCCTGTTGTACATAATCTCTTTAGGGCACAGTTAAGATATATCTCTGTGGTCTGGCTCTTGCAAATACCAGAAGACTTGATCAACATACTTCCCAGTGGGACTGCAAGTGGAGATGCATGGGACTAAGTGTCCCTATAACCAAAAGGGAAAAATGATCACCTATAGAAAACTAGCATGCTAATGGAAAAGCTTGTGTTCTATTTGTAAGGGAATTTGGAGGTGCTGGGGCTACAGTGAAGCATTCAGTTGCACATGCTGCTATCTGTGGTCTGAAATAGCCCGGGTATAGATTTAACACCTGATCTGCTGATTGTGAGAAGTGGGGCATTGGCAGAGATCACTAAAAAGAGGACAAAAGAGGACTGATTTGAATAATATTTGCATATAATACCTGAAAAATAGGAATAATCATTATAGCATTATATACATTACATCTGTACTGTACTCTAAATATTAAGGTTGTGCCAACAATTTCTCCCCCATCTTTTTCAACTATTCACATTCAATTTGTTAGACAAGAAGTTACTTCTGAAAAGAAAGGCAATGGTGAAGAAAATTGCAGAGGCTGGGCTTGGTTTCTTGTGCTTACCTTCATGGGAGGTGGTAGCCAAAGAGTGTGCAAAAGGCCCCACTCATTCACTCATCCCTCTGGCAGCCTGTGTCCTCCTTGGCTTCTAGCACTTCAGCTGAAGCCAGGAGAAGACATCATCTTGTAATGTCTCCCAGAGGGCTTCTCAGCTCCAGAAGCACAGGCAGGCGGCCTGGGAAGCTGCAAGGCCAAAGAGAAAGAGAGTGATGGATAGAAAACACATGCACAGAACCCTTGGCCTCCTCACACTGCTTAGGCAAGCGCGGACATCACAAAACAGCAGATCAAAGACCCACGAAAGCGGCAGCACAGTGGAAGCCTCTTTCATGGGGAGGGAAACTTTCACAAATGTGGAGGACTGAAGTCATTGCAGCATTAGCTCCACCTCTTCCCTGGAGCTGCACATGACACTGCCTCCCTCAGAGCAAGATGAAGGCTGCCCTGCCCACACAGTTGAGGCTGTTACCACTTGTGGTGGCAGCTGCCTCCTCCAGAAAACCTTGCAAGAAAGAAGAGCCACACGACAGGTCCTGCCTAGGAGGAGTCTGACCTGCAAGAAACCTTTGAGAATTTTGCTTCTGTTTAGAGAAATTTGGTCAAATGCCTCCCCCCACCTGAATTTCTCTGTTCACACGTGTTGAGGAGCATTTCAGAAGGCCATTTGTGCATAGCTCTAGTCAACAGTCTTAGTTTCACTTAGAGCAGATCCATTGAAATGAAGGAAACTTAAATTGGTCAAAACCAGCTTAAGTTCCATTCATTAAAATGGATCTACTTTAAATTAGTCATGAGACTTAAGTTATTCCTCTGATAACCCTTAACAGAGAGGACTGTCCTCTGTAAAAGAGGACACACTCTGATTCTGTTAATAAATTATTGGTATTTACTCAAGGGTGGAGCCTTAGTTCTGTAACAGAGTCAACAGACAGGACAGCTTTCTTTTATTTTTGGTGCAAGTGCTCTGAAAGCACACCCACACTATGCTCTCTGATTACCCAATATAGGTCACGGTAAAGTGTGGAATGTAGGACAGACAGAAGTCTGTTGCTGAGTAGTGACTGACAAGATATTTATTTCATTTTCATGAACAGCAACCGAACCTCTTTGACAGAGACAAGATAGAAGCACAATCTTCTGCATCATCATTTCAGTGGCAGACCTGTCAGGCTTGAACTTGCATGGATGATCTGACTGTGAATGTCAATTTACCTTATTCCTGTATTGCAAGAAAGCAGATACGAGCTCTTAGAGAACAGCAGATCTCTCAGAGAAGCTCAGAATTACATACCTTGAAAGCTGTAAGGTTGTAGAAAAATGTACTTCAGTTTCTAGCTACAGAACTCCTGATGTTACTCTACACAAACACATGGCAAGACTACTTTAACACACTCTGTGTGGGCTACACCTTTGCTTCAGAAGCTGCAATTAATGCAGAATGCAACAACTCAGATACACAATGGAGCACCCAATTATGCAAGTATTATACCTGTGTTAAAAGAATTGTACTAGCTATTTTTGAGCTACCAAGCCACATGCAAGCTTTTATCGTTGGTACATGAGCTCTAAACAACTTGGGACATGGACACCTAAGATCACCACGTTCCTGTATCTATAACCAAGTGACCATGGGGTCTCCTGAGAAAGTCTTATTGGATCTTTTGAGGCCAGCAGAGAGTCAGCAGGTAACAATACATAAGCAGGCCTTCTTGGTCATGGCACTTACACAAACATACCCTTTTATAGTAGCACCTACCCACACATTCAAGGAGCAGAAACTGTGGTGAACATTAAGCCCATCTCAATGTATTTTTTTACAGAGGCTTTCTCTGATCTGTTTTATCATTGTTGCTTTTGTATTGTTTTCAATTAATTTATGTTGTCCTTACATTGTTTTCATACTATTTTCATACTGCATATATGCTGTGAACCACTTAGAGAGGTTAGGATATTAAGTGGTATAAAAGTACTGTGAACAAATACATAAAATCAACAGCTTGTATCCCTAAGGTACATTATTTTCTCCCAAAGTGATACATCATGACAACTGAAGTTGGACAGGAAAAAAAATGGTGAGCCAGAAAAGGGGAACGGAATTAAAAAGAATAAAGGCAATCTCCACTGGAGACAATGCAAAAAATGGAACAAGCATCACCTAGATGATGTGTGGGGGAACAGAGCCAGCAGCTTGTGTACGAGAAGTCACAATGTGAGAACAAAGGAGATGGGAATGATATTGTAAAATCCTGAATCAATTTCCAAGAAACAAACTGCTGGTGCATAATAGCCCTTTCCCAAAGAATTAAAGACTTCTCTGGATCTGGATCCAGGCAAGAATCACCCAAAGAGCAGAAGTCTATTTGCTTTGGAGCAGCCAAAAGGCGGATATTAAGTTAGACGTCAGTATATTTATTGCCCTGTAAAATATGTTCTGTTAAGCTTCCCTTTGCCCTTCCCTGTCCTCAGACAGAATACTATCGTGCTTTTTACAACACAATAAAACACAAATGTCCAATATCAAGATTGTTTTCCTTCTCACTGTGCCGCCAAAGTGTTTGCTCATTTCGTTTTTTCTTTCCCCACCTCCTTTTTATTTAATCACAAGAACTGGTGTTTATCCATGTGGGTGGAAATGGTTCACTGTGTGTTCTGAGCCACTATTGAGTTAATATTTAACATTGGCGTTGAGGTAATAGATTGCAGTTAAGCTGGCGTCTCCAATAATATTATGTACTGGAAAGAATCAAAGAAAAAGATGCAAAAATGTTTATTTTAAAGGGGGATCCAGGAAATCAGGGAGATCAGTTTTAATAGTGTGAAAAGGTTTGGCTTCAGTTGCATTCAGTTATGTTCAATGTCAGTCTTTTCATAACAGCTGTTCTTGGGTGAATCACATTCTTGATGGATCCCATCTTCCCACCCAATTTCTTGTGTTAAGTGCAAGAAATGCCAAACCTTCTGTGACAGAGTGGGAAGAGGGAATTGCGTGCTCCCTGCCTCTTGCCAGGAGGACCTGGCTACCACGGGGTGCAGGCAATCTCCATTATGCCTGGCTAGCCAGCCCTCGGTTCCAGCCATTGCGGCCTAGCTGGCTCTCTGAAGAGCCATACCGGCTTCTTTTCTGGCCTAGGCAGTCTTTCGGAGAGAGGCAATGGGGTGGGAGAGGCAGTGTGAACTGTGATGCCAAAGGGGCGGGAGGGACGAGGCGGAAGCAGAGGTGGCAGGGGCGATGGCAATAGCACTGGGGAGAGGTCTGGGTGTGGGCGGCAGGACGAAAGGGAAGGAGGCACGACGGCAACGGTGGGCGCCAGTGGCAGGTGTGTGTCGTCCTGCTCCATGAAGTGGGAGAGCTTGTGCTGGTTCTCTTTAGGAGCCCTTTCAATTGCCCTGACTCTGGGACTCGCAAACGCCACAAAAGGTTTGCAGGCTTGGCAATTTTTCAGTTTTTCACCTTTTGCAGCACCTTCCCCGATCTGGGGGTTCCCCTCCAGGGAATCTGGACTGCAACTCCAATGGCATGTAGGCAAAGACACTCTTATGACCAAACCAAAGGACTAAGCTCTTCCTTCTGCATGATGGTGTGGATGGGAAGACAGGTGTCCTCAAGATGGCAAAGGTCCAATGGATGGAGACTGAAGTGATGAGCAGACCTGGTACTGTCGGAAACCACTCCTTGATCAGCCAATAAGTAAGGTAGATGATAGGTAGGTGGAGGGAGGGAGGGAGGGAGGGAGGGAGGGAGGGAGGGATGATAGGCAGAATGCCAAAGGGCTGAACCTTAAGGCCAACATCCAGGGCCCTGCAGCCAAGGAGGCACACAGAACGTGGCAGCTGCACAAGTATTTTTCTTTTAAAAATTGGTATTAGCAAACAGTTGAGCTGTTGTTGCAATATCAAGAATGTAGAATCTATTGTGAGGCATGGCAAGACAATTGGAGAGTGGAAAAGAGAGAGCTTATTTGTGTACTACTTCACTAATGCAATAATACACATGGCCAATTAAAACTCCCCCCACAAGTTCATTAAGCACATAAACCTATGCATGGTTGCACAGAAACAACGACCCACAACTCTCTGCATTCCCCAGCCAGCCATGATGATTTATATATGGGGGGAAAGTGTGACATCCTAGCCTAAGAAATGGCTGGGAAGATTATGAGATTCCTGTGACAGAGAAATGCTTTATTCTGCCTAGAGAAAAGAATCATAAGCTGTCTGGTAAATGGATTGGTACTCTTACTTAGCCGCAGTCTTAGTTTGTGCAGTCCCTCACTATAGGAAGCCTGCAAGTGCATAATTAATTATATGCTTTTGAAGACTAGTACAATTAAAATAAGGGGGTGAGGAGACTCAAAAGATTAATCCCTCTAAATCAGGGCTTTTCTAATTTCATGAACAGGAAATACAATTAGGGGAAATAACATATTAAAAACACCTACACAACTATTGAAACATCTCCTGAGTCTATTAAAAATTCTGCCCATATAAGGAAAGAGACGACGTTATTTCCGTAATAAAATCAAATTAGAAAACTGAACTCAAACATTACCCCAGAGAAAAATTTGCACCTCAAAACATATTGCACAGAATGTAGTTGGAAGCTGAAAGGAAATCACAAGCTTATTTACATGTTTCTTATAATGCTTTGAGCTTATGATTTCAGAAGGCAGATGATTCACATGGTAGGAAAGGGTTTGGGGGGAAAAGATTACTTGCACAATCATTATGCACTTGCATTTACTATGAGAAAATAATATGGCTATGATTTGGTGCACGTATGAAACAGAGCAGAAATTCTACATCACAAAAATTACCCGGAAGGAGTTATGGGATGGTTCATCCTCATGGCTTTACCTCCTGGGGTGTGCGAGACCACCAAGGTGTTTCACTACCTAACTGGCGAGGTGGGTTGTGACCCAGCAACAGTCACTCAGAGTTCAACATCCCTCAACTGTGCAGTCACCCCCTTCGAGCTGCCATGATTGTGCCACTCCAAAAATGATAGATTGGAGGAGATTTGAAATTCTGCATTGTGCTGTGATGCAGGTGTGTGCTCACACACAGGTGTGCACAAATGTACAGTAAACACAAGCAGACATACTTCTGTCAGGCAATCTATTATTGTATCATAGTTAATGAAAGTCCCTGAAAACATGTTGATGGGATTTATTGACAAATCCTCCCTGTTCATTCTCACAAACGGCACAAATGTATTTTGAGATAATATCCTATATGGCTTGGGATTCTGTACAAAAGCTCTGCATTCTTTTAAGTCCTTATTTACCTGTAAACACCAGCTGGAAAGAATATTGTCAGTAGCAAGCTGGTGAAGCCTGTGCATTGGATGAATTTGAAAAGGACTGGACAATTTCTGCAGGAGGAGGCTATCAATGGCTACTAGTCCTGACAGCAACATGCTGCCTGGGGCATCTTCAGGGTGGAATATCAGATTCCCTGGAAGACAGAGATAAGATACAAAGTAATCTTGATAGGTTAGAAAACCAGGCAGTGAACAACAGAATGAAAGTCAGCAGGGACAATTGCCAAGTCCTCCACTTAGGAACAAGAAACCAAATGCACTGCTACATGATGGGGAACACTTGGCTCAACAATACTGCAATGAGAGGGAACTCATTGTTCTAGGATTGTTCTAGATTACAAGCTAAATATGAGTCAACAATGTGATTCAGCTGCAAAAAGAACAAATGCTATTTTGTGCTACATTAACAGAAGCATGGCTTCCAAAACACATGAAGTACTAGTTCCACAGTACTCAGCACTAGTCAGACCTCACCTGGAGCAGTACGGTGCCCAGTTCTGGGCGCCTGAGTTCTAGAAAGATGCAGAAAAGCTAGAAAGGGTACAGAGGAAGGCAAGAAGGATGATTCAGGGACTGGAGGCAAAGCCCTGTGAAGAAAGATTGACAGAACTAGGCATGTTTAGCCTCAAGAAGAGAAGACTGAGGGGTGATATGATTGCACTCTACAAGTACCTGAAAGGCTGTCATAAAGAGAAAGGACAAGATCATTTCCTGTTCATTCCAGAATGCAGGACACGGAATACTAGACTTAAGTTAGAAGAAACCAGATTTAGACTAGGCACCAAGAAGAATTTCCTCACTGTCAGAGCAGTACATCAGTGGAACCTATGATCTGGGGAAAATGTGGGCTCTGCCTCACTGCAGACATTCAAAAAGCATCTGGAAAGTCACCTAAATACGATGGTATAACTTAGTATCCTGCAATAGCAGCGGGTTGGATCCCACGGCCTTCTGGCCTCTTTCTGCTCTGCTACTGGATGATTCTATGACTTGCTCTGTTCCACCCTGGCTCCTCTTATGTTCTTAAGAAGTGCTGGATAATAATAAGAACGGTTCAGGCAAACATTCACTCCATACAATGATAAACTCTATGCATTTTTGGAAAGAACACTCTGTTCCTTAATCACAGGTACATAGACATACCAGGCTGCTTATTTTAAAAGCCTGCCAAAGCTTGTTAATGGAGTGTAGAAATAGCCTTAGAGGGTAGAGCACACGTGGAGCTTATTGCATAACTAGGCACTTTGGTCTGAAGAAAATGTTGATCGTTAATATGATCTTTAATACCCTAATCCTAACCACTACACCACACCGGCTCTCTGTATTTATGCAAATTTAATGGTATTACTGTTTTTATGGTTATTATTAACAGGTAACATACTGATGATACATGCAGTCTCAAAACACTCTAGATTGTTCATCCATCCACTGGTATTTTCTCCAACTATTCTAATGCATTGTAGAAAAACAAACCTTAAGCCCCCTCCATCAACACATTCATAATAGATAAGAACAAGACCAAAGCCCTGCTTTTATAATGACCCTTAGCACTGGGACCTGGTTCAGTTATTAAAATGCCATTCTCAATATGAAAGCCACAAAGTCTGCTTCAGGGACTCACCTATTTCAGTAAGTGAAGCTGCCCTTGGAGCAAGAGGAGAATTATGTAAGCTGCTTTGAGTTCTATGAAAGGACAATTAATTAATAATTAATAAAAGGACAGCCATCGCTATCCTGTTTTAACAACTAAGAGCCGGAGAAGAGCTGCATGGCTCCCCACCATGCACAGCAAGATAATATTTCCACTGCAGCAACAACCCTCTGCCCGTGCCCTATCCATGGTCTTTGCATTTACTCTTTGCACTGGGACCGGCAGGATTCTCTTGCAAGGACTAATTTGCAGTTGATGTTTGCTTTCAGTCTGGCACAAGCAATGTCAAACAGGTATGTGGAATCCAGTTATATACACAGGAGGGTATTTCATTGCCTCTCATGGGAACATGGTGCTTCGTTAGGCTGAACTGGAACAAGTGGATAGTGGAGTGAATAGCCCAGAAACATTGTGCATTGAACATTGTCTGAATTTATCAAGACTTGGAACCTTACCAGATTTTTTATGCTTCCTCTGAATGCCCTTATCGTATTTTCTTAAGTGTTACCTAAGCCATGCTGTTTTCTTATTTGCACGTGTTTTTAGCTGTAATAACGTGAGGGTGCCTGTCTAAAACAGGAGTTGGTGACTTCCAAGATCAGCTCTTAACTTATCAACCCTGGCAAGTATGGTCCATATTCCAGGATGAAGGACACTGCAGTCTACAACATCTAGAAGGTCCCTAACCCTGGCCTAGAACTGAGTGGAATAGAAACACCCTAGAAGACAGAATGAAGATCCAGGGTGATCTTGATAAACTTGAACATTGGGCTCAAAGCAACAATGAGATCAAATACGGGCAAGTACTAAGTTCTCCACCTAGGAAAAAGAAACCAATGCATTGATTCAAGATGGGGAATATGTGGCTCAACAGAACTGAAAAAGAAAAAGATCTTGGAGTAATTGTGGACCATAGGCTAAATATGAGCCAACAATGCAATGCAGCTGCCAAAAGGGCAAATGCTATTTGGGATACATTAACCGAAGTATTACTTCCAAATCATGAAAAGTAATAGTTCCTCTATACTCCTCACTGGTCAGACCTCAGCTGGAATACTGTGTCCAGTTCTGGGTACCAAGATTTAAGAAAGATGCAGAAAAATTAGAAAGGGTCCAGAGGAAGGCAACACAAATGAGCCAAGGTTTGGAAACACTGTGCTATGAGGAGAGACTGAGAGCACTGGGCACGTTCAGCCTTGAGAAGAAAAGACTGAGGGGGGACATGATATCCCTCTATAGGTACCTCAAAGGCTGTAACAAAGAGGAAGGTCAAGATCTCCTCTTGTGAAAACCAGATTGTAGGACACAGAATAATCAATTCAAGTTGTGACAACCCAGATTCAGGCTGGACATCAGGAAAAGCTTCCTCACGGTCAGAGCAATACAACAGTGGAACCAGCTCCCTGGTGAGGTGGTGGGCTCCCCCATACTGGAGACATTCACAAAGAACCTGGACAGCCACCTGAGTGGGATGGTGTAACTTGGTGTCCTGCAACAGCAGGGGATTGGACTCGATGGCCTCCATGGCCCCTTCCAGCTCTACTATTGTATGTTTCTATGATTCTACAGGCTGGGTGTGACCTCCATTTGTTAATGGTTGGTATCTGCAGGATCAGGACAGCATTAACCAGAAATGTATGGACTGGAGATTGGAGATATATCTTTTCCATAAGCATTGAATGACAAAACAAAATCACAGTTAAGAGGAGTTTTGGGAAGATGTCTTGTTCTGCTGTTTTAGGAATGTTCAGCCTCTATGTCTATTCAGCATGCACAATTATCCCCAAGTATTTGTGTGCAGAATGTATTCATACAACAGATTTACTGTGGTTTAGGAATGAAGATCTCTTGGAAATGCAGTAATGTGAGGGGAAGAGGGTCAGGATATCTCACAGAGATTTCTCAATACCTCATCACAGGACAACTCAGGATTTTTTGAGGGAAGCCATGGGAATTAAACAGATAGAGAGTTGTCAAGCAGATTATGACCTATACATGCCAGGAATTCTATTCCATCCTGGTCTCTCACCTGCCCTTGCCAATACGCAGGACCAGCAGCACTCAGCATGGGCCCTTAGGGATGTTCAGATTCTGTTAATCCTGTTCCATCCATGTTTTGCTCATTGTCACAGATCTTGTATTCCACTGTCTTGAAAAGAATTGGATTTTCCTGAATTTCCTGAACCTGCATTCATGTTGCAAAGTGCATACTTGAACAAATATATGTTTCAAAAATGTCCATTTGTGTACATGCACAAACCTCTCAAAATTGCACATTTTCACACTTCAACCTATGGGAGGAAAAGCACATTTTCAATCAGTGAGATTTGTTCCTTTATTTTTGTGTGACTAAGTTTGCATACAATTCCAGAAAGTTCAAGAAAGGCAGGCAGACAGGCAGGCAAAATGGTCAATGAGTCTGCAGAATTCATGAAACCCAGAAAAAGTCATTCAAGTGTATAATCTACAGGTGGGAATCAAAGAAATCATTTGAAACCATGACAGGTTACTTCAACATCCCTACACTCAATCTATTATAATCATGGGATAGTAGAAACCCATATGTGTGGCTTCTGACATTTCTCCCTCAAGACCTGAAGCCAGAGATGTTGGATTTTGTGCCAACACAATTCCTGATGCAATGGTAAATTATTAATGTGTCAAAACAGACATTTGATCAAAACTGGTAACCCCCTCCTTGTAAAATGCATTAGCTCTAATGTACTATCCTGTATTGTCACCAACTGTCTCCAGGCTTTGATATTATGATTCAACTTGCATCTTATCAATAAAGGCTATGAAACAGTAATTGGGACATAAAAGATTACAAAGCGTAGATAATAAAACCACAGTCCTACACAGACGTGATTATTACACTAGAAGACAATCTGTCCTATAATGAAGCAGGCAAGGATCAAATTGTGACAATCATTTACTGGCCTCGGTAAGGTTTATCATCTAACTGAAAATGGGTTTGCAAGAGAGAGGGAAGTAAAAGTGATTTTTTCTCTTATTTCACTTTCAGTTTGATGTTGAAAGGAGGCACTTTGCCCAGTTTAACGGTTCCAGAGGAGAATATGCAGCTCCCTTGCGGAGAAGGACCTCTGTCTGAATGGTGATGCATGAATCTTAGCTACAGCTGCAGCCCACATATTCCAAGTTCCCACTTGGAATGCTAAACCGGAAGTACAAGTCCCAGGGCTTCCTCCCTTCTGTTTGGATAGAACTCCAAATCCTTTCAATTTGCTTGCACTTCATGAGCCCAAACAGCTTAACTGACACGTTGTGCTTTCAACCCACACAATCCCTGCCATCTTTTAGCATTATGTGCACACTCAGACACAGCCTGGTGCTGTGGGGCCTACCCAGGTGAGCAGTCAGCATTGACTTGTGCTTGGGCAATCCGTGGCACAGAGCTCCAGAAAAAGCACCCAACCAGTCAATGTGCAGTTAGACTTGAGCAAACCTGAATGCTAACCAATGACACAAAGTGACCGCTGGAACTGCCCTGAGGGTCATGTTGCCCAATGCAGTGGCCCCTCGTTCATTCAGGGTTCAGAGAAGCAACACCCATGCAACTTCTATCCAGTACGAGCTTTGCTCTCCCCAGTTAAACGCCTTCTTGCACTTCCTTTCCTATCACCATCTGTACCCATAAGGGAAGAGAGGAGTCCTCAGCCACTAACTGTGGGTCTACACCAGGCCAATCTGCACTTCAAATCCCCTCCTTTGGAGTACAAATTTCCAGTTCTCTACCTTGTTTTTGTCTTCCGCCAACTCATTCCCACCTCGACTGCCTCCTCCTCCTCCACCATCCCATTTCTTTCTGCTTTCTCCCAGGCTGCATCTACTCTTCAGCATCCTTTCCCAGCCCTGACCCTAGGCACTGACTCTCCACAATGCTTTATCCCTGTGTCTGGAATGCCTTTTTACCTGTTTTACATCTCTGTATATTTTAATCCCTGCTGTAAGACAGTTTGGGGTTTTTCCCCCCTGAGAAACACATCTAAAGGTGCAACCCTATGCATTTAGAGAGAAACAAGTCCTGCAACTCCATGGTGCCTAGGGATTTCTGGGGGTTGTAGGACTTGTTTCTGCCTAAGCATGCAGAGGATGCTCCTAAGAAAATCAGCAACAACACCCACATTTCCTGCCCTGATTTATTCCTACTTACTCTTTCTTCAGCTATAGACAGTTTTGCCCCCGAAACGACTATACTTTGGCAAGAGAAAGCGTTCGACGAGGCCCATTCAGAATGCAATGTGTAAGCTACGCAAAATGGAGAGAGGAAAATCGTTGCACTGCCGTTCATTCCAGTGCTAACCAATTGCATGTGCTGGTGATTCATGGACATGCCATGAGATGATTATCAGGCTGTCCTGCACACTGGCTAAGGGGGGAATGTTCTCGATCCGCAGTGGGCACAGGGAAACTCCACCTAGCACCAACACTGGCACCCTTTTGGCACAAGGATAAGACTGTCCTTTTCTCCCATGTGTTTGAAAGCATATGATGGGACATTCATGTCAGTTGTTTTGGCCAGGTCCAGCATGCTAGTGTACCATATATAATGACATATAAAATGACCCTTGAGACTGGAAATAGCCAGGCAAAACCTGGGGGCGGGGGGTGGAGGTTCTCTTATATGCCAAGTTGAAATATTTCATCATACAGTAGGACCCTGTATCCATGGGGGAGGGTAGGTTCTAACCCCCCCCCCCCCAGCGGATACCTGAAACGACAGATGGTAGTGAACACTATATACTGTACCGTTAGCCTTCCACATTCTCAGGGGTTAGGGGGGAAAGTGGAAAAAAACGTAAGTATCTCTATAGAATAACCATGAATATTGCTATGGGAAAACTGAATATCTCAAGGGACTCTGTTTGGGGATGCCATGCTGTTTGACTCAGCACTAGCCAGTCTCACTCACAAGTTTTGTCTGTAGTGGATGCAAGGATGCTAGAGATATTCACATTTTTCTAGTGATATATCCATATATTCTGGTGTATACGAGGGCCCTTGAAACCTGAAATAGCAAAGCAAAACTTGGAGGCCCTCTTATACACTCGACATATGACAAATGCCAGAAAAACAGCCCAGAATATGTTATACATGAGTCACCTTATATGCCAGTCATTGTTTTAGCTGTTTAAATGATTTTTAAATGTGGGCTATAGGTTGTAGTATATGCATTTATAAATAAATATACATGTTAGAAATGTTATACTCTGTTTTAATGATCTTGTATTTTGGTGTGTATTTTTAGGAACTGCCCAGAGAACTTTGGCTATGGGGTAGTACAGAAAGAAAAGAAAGAATTTAAAGCACTTACGTTGCATTCTAAAATGAAGAACTAATACTTTTTTTTTTTTTTTTGCTGCACTGAGATTTCCTCAAAGTTATTTGTTTACCTTTTTAACAGGAGGTATGGTGTGATATGGGGAACTGCAGGTGGCGCAGTGGTTTAAACCACTGTGCTGCTGGGCTGGTTGATGGAAAGGTTGCTGGTTCGAATTTGCACAATGGGGTGAGTTCCCGTTGCTCTGTCCCAGCTCCTGCCAACCTTGCAGTTCGAAAGCATGCAAATGCAAGTAGATAAGAAGGTACCACTTCGGTGGGCAGGTAACAGCGTGCCGTGCACTTCGGTGTTTAGTCATGCCGGCCCCATGACCACGGAGACTGTCTGCGGACAAACGCTGGCTCCCTCGGCTAGGAAACGCAAATGAGCACCGCCCCGAGAGTCAGGCATGATTAGATGTAATGTCAAGGGGAAACCTTTACCTTCTTACTATGGTGTGATATACAGAATCCCCTATGCAGTGAAAATGTTAGTGTAGTAAATTTATCATATGCAAAGTAATCCCTTATAAATATATGTAGGGCAGCTCTTTAATCTGGAAGAATCTTATTGATTCCAAGAATAAGAATAAGAATGTTGAATGGAATAATGGCACCACTCTTGGACAAAGTAGTTGAAGCTCATGATCAATAATTTCAATATGTTTAATTCTCCAGATCTGGTTTACAAATATGTAACAATAACATTTTTCTACAGTATAGAGCTGCATCTTCTTTCATTCATTCATTCATTTTTTTAGAACAGCACCATAAGAATTAACCCATTTATAAAGAACATTGATCACAGAATTAGCAGTCTAGATGGTTTCCTTCCTATGACAGTCAAATTTTAAAGGGCAGAACCCTTGCACCTTTAATATCAGTGTAGAAGAGGGAATTTCAGCAAGTTTATCAAAAAGAAAGAAAAAAAGTATGAGTTTGCAATGTTGCCATTTTAAGATAAAAAAGAATCTCATATGTATTATGACTTAAGCTTTGTGATCTAATTGGAAGATGATAGATAAACAGGGGGATTATTAATGGTGGAGATAAATGGCATTGCAATGCAAAAAGTACAGAGTGACAATTCCGTTAAAGCTGAAAAGCAAAATAAGCTCACTGAGCATTCACAAGAGTGGTGTGGTAGCAATAATAATAGAAAGAGCCTACTAGATTGGACCAGCAGTCCATCTGGTTCAGTATTTGGTTCCCCCAGTAGCCAACCAGCTTTCCAGAAGAAACTGACAAACAGGTCATGAATACAGTGCTGCTTTCTTGCCCATCTTGGTCCAAGAGGCTGGTGTGCACAGACCATCTCTGATTCTGGAGGTAGCATTTAGCCATCAGGACTAGTGGCCATTGCTAACTTGATGATGATGATGATGATGATGATGATGATGATGATGATGATGGAGGATGCCCTTTGAAGTCTAATTAGAGTAACATATACCCAGTGCAAAGGCGCCAAGGTTGCACAAAAGCATCCTTGTATAATGGTTGTTTTGACATGGTCTGTGGTGTTTACACTGGAACAAGTCATTCGCAAAAACTTTTCTGAATCTAAAACCTGCAATGCATTAAGAACAGGATTTCTTTCTACCAAACATTTTTTTTGTTTGAGTAAATGGCTTAGATACGGATTTTTGAATGCTTTGTTCTGAAACCTATTTTCTTTTCTATTTAAGACTGAATGCTGTGAAACTGGTAAGCAAACTTACAGCTTTGTGATTTTTAGTTGGTGATCCTAGAAATGGTATTATAGTGCTGTTTCTATTTGGACCAATGCATTCCCACCTGCCTTTTTTAGGCCACAGCAGAAGCATGACAAGCAAACTGGAGATGGCCCTGAACGCTTTTCAGGTTGCCCTAGCTCTATGCCACTTGCCAGAGTTAGTACTTCTGCTCTGTGTCACAATCAGGACCCTAAATAAGAAGCATAACAGGAAGGGCCATCTTTGCAAGCAATCAAATGACCACAAAGGAAGGAAGTTTGACAATTTGTACTTGTTAAGGTACAAGTTGGCAACATTAAAAAAAAACCCAACAACAGAGATGCAGTAATAATTTCCCCATTCTGTAAGATATCATTTCCTCTTTTTAAAGAGTTCTGCTTGGGCTTTAAAAAAGGGTTCTTTCTTAAGTGCAAGGCTATTTTTCATTTGGCTAGATACAGCTGCTAACACGTCTCCTTGTACCATGAAGGAGTTCATAAACAATCAATAGGGCAAGATTTTTGTTAGATGAAGTATCTTACAGCCTAGCAGAAAAGCTGATATAAATCAAGATCAGTCCCTGCACTGATCAGCAAAATCTGTTCTGTTTGTGCTAAGTCTTGTTTTTGTATTGTATTTCTTGTATTGGGTTTTGGAAATGCATGAGCTGAATCTTTCAGTAGGCAGGTTAAACACCAGAGCGTTTTGTGTTAAGGCACCCACCTACAAGGAAAAGGGCTTCTTGTTGCTCTTGCAGCATGATCACAAGGAATGAGAAATGGTTTCACACTAATTTCTAAGACAAGATACCCTTAAAACCAATATTTGCATTTAGCAGCCCAATCAAGAGTAAAAAGGGATAACAAATTACATGCAAATGACAGATGAGTGCACATAGACCACTTTTTAAAATAGTCCATCCTTCTTGCAGATGGCCTGCATGTGTGGAAGTTTTACATCTGGGTGCCTGTTCCGGAGTTTTACATTCACTGTGTGGTGCGTGCCCTAAGAAACTGAGCTCTGTTGGCTTACAACAAAGGCCTATCCACTCCAGCCTTCTTCCTGCTCAGCACCGACTAGCCTGCCACACACAGGGCATCAAGGCAATTGTCTGCTCCTGCTGTTGCTCTCCAGGTACTGTATGGCCATCAGGACTAGGAGCCTGACCATTCATGAATTCGCCTATCCTCATTTCAAACAAGCTGAGCTCATGACCAACCATATTCTGTAGCAGTAATTCAACAAGTAACTATCTGTGGGTTATGAAGGATTCCCTTTAATCTGTCTGGGATCACTCATTATTCAGCTTCATGAAATGACCCTGAATTCTACCTTGAGAACAGTGCTGAACAGAAATATCTCTTTGGTCACTCATCATCAGGCATGCCTCTCTTAATCTAATCCCCTCTCTTTTTTCCAGGAGGAGAATGAAATCCTGCCCCATGGGCATTCCCACTGCCATAGCCTTCCTAGCGAAATTGTCAAGCATGGGGAAGCAGAGAAGGGAGGGTGAGGGACCCCTGTCAATCTCACTGAGGCCGATTTCAAATAAATCGGGCAAAATCTGAGGAAATCTTTTTCAGTTTCACTGCATTCTTTTCCAAAGGCGTCACACAATGGTTACTTTTAAAAATCAAACGAACTGACTGATGAAATTGACAAGATTGTCTCTTGAGCTCCTCAGTTTCACAAGAATCCTTGTGGAGAGGGTGTGAGACAGATGAGCAGATAATGTAAATGACAATGGCCACATACTGTTGGTTTGTCATCAAATAAGTCCAGTGGAATTCTGGGGCAGTACAAACCAGTATCTATGGTAAGTAGAAGGAGAAGTATCTCCTGCATTAATTGGTCGCAGCATGGTTCCATTTAAAGCAAGAGAAGTCCAGCTTATGAATAGTGTAAAATTCATTAACTTATGTTTATGAATTGTTTTGAATTATCCAAACAGATTCAGCCATACTGGGCAGTAAAGATATTAAATTAATAAGAACAATGCTAATATAAATATGAACACAACTGCTTCTTAAATCTGTTGAAAACATTCAACTGAGCTTGGCCTTATAGATGGCCCACCAATGCAAAATGGTGAACCAGTTTTTCTTCACACAATCCATCTTTCATGTCCCAAGTGTGATTAAATGCTATACAAATTAAATTCTGCTACAGTTCTGGTGTGGGGGTGGGGGCTGAACAACTAACTGATTTGCATATGTTTTCTGCTTCTTATTTTTGCACTTTTTAATTACTTTCTAATTTCATTCTTAAATTGGTATACGTATTTCACAACATGAAAAATGCAGTTATGTATTCAGTCATTTGCAAGCTCATGAAATGACTTAGAAAATATTGTGAAATGGTAATTAAAATGTGGCTTTACAAACTAATGGATTTAGCTTTTAGGGCTGTTGGGGGAAGGTTAATGTTTTATGAATTGTAGTTATTCTTTTATGCTGCCATCATACAATCATAGTGTGTGTTGTTTTAAGTGCCAGTTTACAGTATATTGCCTTGATGGCTTGTTTGCAAATAAGACAGTAAACAAATGTTCTTAATAATAATAGAAAAGTTGGAAAGAAAATTGAACTTACAGATGCCATGAATAATAAACAGGAGTACAGGCTTCAGTAAATTTAATTGGTAGATAAATCAACTAAAGTTTTAATCGATTGAACCGCAAGGTCCAGTTTTAAACAGTGGCACTGACAGGCACACACTTGTGATCACTCCTTTTAGGCTAAATGTGGAGTGTTGAGCCTCGGGTCCAAGGGCCAAAGAGAGCCTTCCTGGGGTCCCACTCTGGTGACTCTTACTCCTGGCTCCACACACTTTGCCTGAACTGCCAATCATTTAGTGGGTTCCTGGGTTTTGCTCCCTGAAGCCTCCTAAGTGGTTGCTGGTATTTTTGCTATGTTGGCCTCATTTCTTTTGCCCACCCAACACTTGGATGTATGTCCCCACCCCAAGACCTAGAAAAATGGAAGAGGAAAGGTGGCCCTCTAAGAGGCTTGACATTCCTGGATTAAATAATTACTCAGTGGAAAAAGGAGATGATTCATCAATTCAGAATCTTTTAATTGGTTAGCTCAGCCTTCCTTAACCTGGGCCCTTCCAGCTGTGTTGGAATACAACTCCCATTACCCCCAGCCAGCATGACCATGTAAAACAATACATTCTGGTTTCTTTTTATCTGCTCCCTAGTACCACATTTGGGGTATAATCCAGATGTGTATATCATACTTCTCTCCCCAAAACAATTGCTATTTGAAAAAATTACCCTCTCCCACGCATAATCCTGTGTATTTTTATTCCCTGAGTGATGGGCACTTGTGCAGGAGGAAGGAGAAGTCCAAAGCTAGCTACATTTCGTGTCAGCGTCAAAGGTTGTATTTTGAATGCCCCAGTACAGTCAATAGCTCAGACCACATTCCTGCTTTGCATTGCAACTCTATTAATCGCTGTCGATGCTGATGACAGAGGGGTGAGTTTCCAGAGAGTGGGTGTTAATATTCCCTCACATCTTGCTTGCGAGTTTTATTATCTGTGGTAAGTAAACTAAGCCTAGAGGGAGGAATAAAGAACATGAGCGAGCTTGCCACATTGTTTCATGTTCATAAACTGACAATCTAAAGCCAACAGCTAACAGACAACAGGAAAGCTGCAAGTGAAGAACAGTTACACATCTTCAGTTCTCGAGGAGGAAGAATAACAGAGGAGACATTTAGATTAAAATATGAGGCAAAATATAGGAAGTGTTCTGCTAAATTTGGAAAAGCATTCCCATCAGTACCTTAGGCTGTCTTTCATAACTATTAGGAAAGTTCCCCTTCTGATTTCAGACTGCAAGTATTGCTGTTTTGATGGGTGGATCTCCTGGGTCCATTTCCATGGACTTCCGCCTTTTCCCACCTCTAAGTCCATTTCTCTGTGAATGGGTAGCATTTTATGAGAGAAATAGCAGTCTAATTAACAACAATATTATCTTGTCATATATGAAATATGTGGGGGTACATGTTTCAAATGTTTATATTGAAATGGAGGTATTGAAATTTTATGCTAGAAAAATGTAGTACTTTTCAAATTTTTATTTTGTTTGTGTCTGCTTTCATTTTAATTTATCAAAATCCACAATGCAATTTCTTTTAAAAGATAAGTACAGATTCTATTTTATGTTATGGTATATCTTTACAACTGTGCATACCTTGTATGCAACCAAACAAATGCTTACACATTCCTAAAATGCATGAATTTTATCTCACACACCCTGTACATATTTTTACACATTTTACCTGTTCCACTGAAAGCATCACAAGAGCAGAATAGTATGGCTTTCTAGACTTATAAACTGCTATCCAGTTTATATCCATTTCCAGGAGGTACAAAGTCAAAACAAACAACAAATTGAGGGAGTAGATGGATACTTCTTATTGGCACTTCTGGTTTGGGGGTTGGGGAATGTGTGGGGATTAGGGGATTAGATGTCCAGCTAGCGATGGCTGAACTGCCGCCACTGCTCTGTCCCCCTAGTTCAAGTTGCTGTCAGATTACCTGTCAAGAGCATTACTTGAAAACCCTTTTAAAGAGTTCTATATTTGCTTACCATTTTGTTTTATTTTCTTTAAAAAATATTATAAGCATCTCTCAGGGTGACTTGAAAATGGCACAGGTGTTATTTGTCCTTCTGTGTGCATTGTCCTCCATGATACCTTCCCAATCACATCATGTGCCTGTACCTGGAGCACCAGATGAGAATGGCAGAAGTTCTATCACCATCAGTGGCAACGTTGTTCAACAGGGAGCTGGCAGCTGCTGCTACAAAGGCTTCCTGAAAGGGCAGAACTGGTGTAGGACAAGGCAGGCTGAAAATTGCAGACAAAACAGGGCATTCTCAGCTTGAAATGCTTGAGGGATTTGTTCTTTGCAAATTCCAGTACAGACAGACATGGTCAGTGCACCCCAGAGTGGAGGGTGGATCAGAAACCAGTTGTCTTGCAGGTTTCACACTTCTCCAAATTTTGCAAAGCATTACCCAGCTGGAAATGTGTATGGAAATACAAATGTACTTCAGGATATAATGGGTTTAGAAAAGTAAACTTTGAGAGAAAATAGCTTTAGCAATGCATGCTTTGTGAGGATATAGATGCAAAAATATTGCTTTAAGTGTGTTTTTAAGCATGAATTTCCTATAGTTACAAAACCGAACAAACTCTTGCCTGCACCACTACCTCTGAGTGAACAGGATGGAACAGCCATAAGAATGAACACTTGGAAACCTGGCAAAGATGCAAAATGGTGGGTCAGCCTTTCTGTATTTTCAGTTTAAATTACAAGCAGAAGACTATTTTCAGGGGCAAGGGAGCTTTCTCAAAAATAAATAAATCAAATATTGCTAGGTAAATTCACAGTGCAGTCCAAATAAAATTGAGCATGGACACCATTTACTATTTACAACCCCCCAGCTAATTTAATTTTATGGAACTCAAACATGGGGGAGGGAATCATGTGTAGCCCTGAGATTCCTTACATTTCTGTTTTTCAAGAAGTTATTGCACTAGCCACTTCTAGGTAATTGGTTTAATTATTTGATTCCTCTTTTAACTGCAAGGCTTACAGCACACTGTAGGTGGCTTTAATGGATCTTAATTATGGCTACGTCACATTCAAAAGTATAATCTTTGTGAATGATAGTTGGATGAGTAAGGAAAGGAATTTAGTTCACTATAGACAAATTCAGATTTAAATCTCAATTAAATAAAGTGTGCATCTCAATTTTAAGTAGAGCATAGCAATCATTTCTATATATAATAGCAGAGTGAAGAGGAGGAGTTGATGACTGGTAGTTAAAACCCACTAATTAGGGGTGACTCTAACATTGTTTACTACGCTGCACACTGGTTTTTGGTACTGACATCTTGGATGACCTATTCATCAAGAAGCTTTGGTCTACATTGCCACACATCTGGGGCACAAGCAACTGGACACAACTGGCAGTTGTGTAGCAGTATAAAGTCATAGCAAAATGGAGCCAATATCCCAGTTGCCATTTTGCAAAGGCCAAGAGGGCCTTCGGTCCATCAACTGAATGGCCTACTTTGCAAGTGTGTTGGCCTCAGCACGCAAAGGCATCCAATGTCCATTGAAACATGTGGAGTAAACTGAGCTGGGATTAAGAAGAGTTTTTTTAACAGCACTGAAAGATCTGGCACTGAGTTCATAACTACCCCATGGTGGACCAAAGTAGACTTTAAATCCATATTTAACAGCTAGAGGTTATTTATTTGTTTATATTTCAAAGTATTTTATTTATTTATATAAAACTTTTGTATGCCATCCCTTATGCATAGCATCTCAGGACGGCTTACAATCATTAAACAGCCACAATTAACACAATAAATAACAATTAAGCAAAAAATATAAGTTAAATAAGTTAAATAAAAGTAAGTGCTGGGACCCCTATCTGGACTGGGAACCTGGAGTGGGAGGGGTTTTTAAGATATGGATCAGCTCCCCTGGTCCTAACCTAGTGGGAAGATATGGATAGGGAAAGATGAAGCTGCTATATACAGATTCAATGTTTGTTTCAGCTCTGTGCTTAGAAAACTGTGGTTAAAGGGATAGGTGTATGTGAGCACACATGTGTCTTGATCTTGGATGATATTCTGTAATGTTCAGGGCAAAATTCAATTGGATTTTCAGAAATAATAAAAATCATCATCATCATCATCTTTGTTACTAAGTTATGAGTGAACATGTGAAGAAAGGACAGCCTTGCCAAATTCTGCCAATTCCTGTTTTCCAGCTCAAATCTTTCTTATATAAGTCAAGATTTAAAAGAAGTCCAGGAAGGACGTTGTACAAATTGGAGAATCTGGGCTCATGTATATTCTTTGCCCAAAAGGGCACACCTGTCCCAGGAAGGAGAGGCAACTTCCCACAGGGAAGCCCCACTCCACTAAGTTCTGGGAACCACATTGCTTTTGATGAGGCAAGGTGTTACCTGCCTAAGGGCTCCTGTGTCCCCTCCCCATCATGCTGCAACTTGGTAGGAGGACGGGTTGACACAGACAACAGGGTGCCTACAGCTTTAATACTTCTAATGCACACAACACCTGCCAACCTTTCCAAAAACTAGCACTGGGTCAGGACTCCTGCAAATGTTAAATGCTACCCCTCTAACTGTGATGAGGTAGAGATGGTCTCACATATTTATTTATTATATTTATACCCTGCCTTTTTTCTTGCAAAGAAATCAGGGCAGCTTACATAATTCCCCTTCTCCTCTCAATCTTATCCTCACAACAACCACCCAGTGAGGTAGGTTGGCCTGAAAGTCTGACACTGTCCCAAAGTCACCCAGTTGGCTCCATGGCTGAGAGGGGACTAGAACCCAGATCTCCTGGGTCCCAGTTCCACACTTTTAACCACTATACCATACTGGCTCTTTGCACTTGCATTGTTTTTTCAGGGGATATGAAAAATTGAATTTATCCACAATTATTTCTGGCTTGTTTTTTAGACTTCCTGGTAACTATTTTATCTGAGTTTTGATACTTTAATCACAAAGCAAGCTGCAAATATTAATATTGTAATATGGATCAGGCCACTTATAATTGCCTCCTAATTATTCTTAAGCTATTGTTCTAGATGGCCTTTTTCCCAAAGCGGCTAACATTATTTTTATTAATTATGTGAAGTGTGTAAATGAAAAGCAACGTTGGTGGTCAGTGATCTTAAGTAATGGGATATGATGTGCTTAGCCCTTTTTCCACCAGTAATTTCCCTGCTGAAATGCATTCACCAGCTGCTGCTTTAAATTTTATCCTCTGGGGCTGCTTTTCGTTTCACAAATGCATCCAGAGGTGCAAGTAGAAACATTTATATGTGACATACAGTTCACTTCCATGCAATTCATCTGTAACTTAAACAACTACTGTGAGAGGACTAGCATTCAAGTGACTTGATCTCCAGCTGAAATACACTGATAGTCAAAAGGTTTATTCAAAACTCCATCAGCCTAATATGTGCTTTGTATTACACATTTGACAGATGGAATGAAACATGGTCTACAGCCCTCTCTGAACATAAGCAACAGAATCCCATGCACTTTTAGACAGAAAAAAGGTCGTACAAATGGAGAATGCTGGGAGTTGTAGGATTTTTTCTGTCTAAACATGCGTAAGATTGCACTCTAAGTATCTGCTTCTATACAGAGGAAAGCTTTGCACATTGCATAGGCCAGCCCTCTCCAACCTGGTGCTTCCATATCATTTGGACTACAACTGCCATGATCACTGTCCTTTGGCCATGCTGGCTGGGAGCAGAAGTTTGAAACATCTGGAGGACACCAGTTTGGGAAAGGCTAATAAAACATGTTGTGATGAAATCCAATTCCCAATTTCTTTCTTTGCAGAAGTACAATGCAAGGCAAACTTGGGTCAATTGCAAAATCATCAACCATACTAAACTCACACGATTTTTTTAAAAATGCTAAGCTCTGCTAGTAATTACCATTTGATTTATGCAACACTGTTAGAGTACTCTGTGATCTTTGCTCAAACTTCCCTAAGAATTTCAGTATGTGTCCCAATCGAGCAAAGGGTAATCCATGCGCAGACGCAGGTTTACTCAAGTACAGCCCCCTCATGACTCTCAGAAGAGACTGCTGCAGGGACTAGGACCACATGTGCAATGCTCACCTCCACCCACAGATTCACTGCTATGGCAGGATGCTGAGGGCTGCTTTTCCTGCTGAGGTGTCCCCTTGTTTTGACGCTCCACTGCTCTCTGATTGGGGAACGTTTAGGGCTAGGATGTTATCAGGATGGGTGGCTGTGAATCTTGCACTGAAAGCTGAGCATCTTTATTTCAACAGATTTCATAGTCAGAGAGTTTTGAGTATGGGGCAATATAGAAATGGAAATAATGATAATGAGAGCTAGAAGAACATTGAAAGCTGGAATTCTGATGGCCAAACTAGACATGATATAGCTGGATCCAGACAGACAGATTCAGATCTCCCAAATTTGTTTTCTTTTATTAAAAGCAGCCATGGTGGGATTTTGGATCACAGCCAAGCTGAAGGGGGTACTGACCCTTTATAGCTACATTTTCTTTGACTTATATTCCCTTTCCCTGCAGCCACTAGCCAGAGGGAGGAGAAATCAGTAACGATGGTCTACTTATTTCTTATCTTCTTCTTTCTTAATTACATCTTTATGTACAGTTCATTTCATCTGGGAAAATGGTGTGGAGAAAGTGCCATGGTCCCAATCTAAATTCCACCCTGTCCTTTGCAGCTGATTTAACAACAGAAAAGGGTATTGTGAGATATGAACAAGAAGCATCTCCCCATCACTTCTAGTTTGGCCATCAGAATTGTAACCAACTGAAGAGTACCCAAGAGCTTCTATTGGTGCAATGCACAATTGGTGCACAGAAGAAAACTTGTTGCCCATTGCTTTACCAGCTCATGTCAAGGTCTTGGTTTTATCCCTCTAAACCCTAAACTGCACTGTCTCACTGCAGTGTTGGACTGAAACTCCTGAGATTTGGGTTCTAGTCCCCACTTATCCATGAAGCTCAGTAGGTGCTTTTGTGTGATCTAGGTGTCTGTATATGAGCAAAAAAACTTTGGTTTAACCCAACGAGTTGAGATTTGGTTCTGCAAATCTTTTAGCATAGTGCTTGTCTTCCTGGACACCTGATTCTGATGTGGGAGCACTGGACTTTGGCCATCTTTTGGAGATGTGTTTAAGTTGTGCATCTACCTATATTTAATGGGTACAATTCCAAATAAATGGAGATATTACAACATGTTGATGAGTCTTCAACATCTTCCTTCCAAAGGGACCCTAACCTGGGTAAGCAATACACCTGGGAGCCTCTCACTGCCAGAGCAGTGGGATGAGTGGAAATATACTCCGTGAATGAATGGACGGGGAATTCCCACCCTGCAGCTGAGTATCTTGTAAGCTGTAATGCAACAAAGCTTTCTCAGCTTCCCCTCTACTGACATTCACATTTTTGGGTATTTAGCAATGCTGTGAAATGTTTCCGTAATACCGCTTGTTAGAAGAAGGAGAAGAAGAAGAAGAAGAAAAGAAGTCATAGAAATTTCACAATAGGACAATTCTTAATGGATTTCACAATAGTATTGATGGTTTGCCACTTATTCAGTGAAACAGACAGTGTTATTCATGTGTGTGGCCATGTCAAAGAGTACAATAATACTAAAACAAAGCAGCCTTCCCAAGCTGATACTCTGCTGCCTAAGGCTGACAGCAATTGTAGACCAACATATCTGGAGAGCACCAGGTTAGGGCAGGCTGAGGTAAAGACATGCATTTCTACACAACTTGAAAGAAAGCCCTTTGGGCTAAAGAACTATGCCAGGATGTATATCCATGACCGGAGCCAACAAGTCAAGTTATAGGCTAGTATTTTTTAACTGAATTATCCCTTCAAGCTGTAATGGGGCATGTACTGAGGATTCTGGCTCCTGAGCCATTTAATTGTGAAAATTGATATCTGAGCATACATTTCATTGACCCAGCTTCAAATTGCATAAATACATCTTGGAAAGAAACAGAACCAAAGCAAGCCTCTCATTTATCAGACAATTATTTCAAAAGTGATGCTGGAGAGAGGGAATGCTTAAACATTTTTTCCCTACAGCATCACATGAGGGAGAGAAAAAGTAATTGACAAAGAACAAAGAACTCCCCTTCTACCATCTTATCCTTTTTGACAGCTGCTTCCTCAATATAAAGGGTGGTATAATTGTTCTCATCAGTCTTATAATTAAAATCACTATCCAGCTGACATACAATTTGTGGAGGCTTTCCTTATGTGTTTAACAGATGTTGCCTTATTAGATCAGGACGCTGCTGCATTAAGAAGTGCCATCATCATAATCAGTACTTTTGTGTGCCTCTGCTAATGTTTGTTGTCATAATCCTCTTGACTGTATGCATTTGAGAAGAGGAATCAGCTAGCACATCTCAAGGGACTTGTTCATACTGTCAATTCAAAGTGCATCTCTGCTGTCGTATTTTGGGATAGCCCTAGAAGTTTTCATGCCAAAATGCATTGGATGAAGTTGTGAGGAATAACCTCACAGCTGTTCCTGGTTCTTGACACTGTTTTTAAAAGTATGAATGATGCACACTGCAGCATTCATGAAGCGGAACATCAGATTGTGTCCAACAGTCTATTCATCTGAATAGGTGTGCTGTAAATAGGACTGATGTTGGATATACACTGAAACCTGAGAAAAGGAAAAGCAAAGGTTTCAGCTTACAAAGCAACAGTTTGTAGGTTTGGGCTGTAAAGTTGCAATCCTCTTACTAGTACTCAATCATTTTTAAAATCAAAACCGAAATTGTACTATGCTGAAACAAGGACATTCTGAAATTGCCCAAGAGCTGCCTATTTTTGCTTCTAAAGAAAGGGACAGGGACTGCATTGGAACATGGTCGTTTCAGAAATGGCAAGCATTACACATCAAAGTATTTATGTCATACTAGCATTGGCTGTATTAGAAATATGGGAAGAACAAAATGTAAAAGGGACATTAATCAAGCTCATGATGATGGCACTTTCCTAAAAGCTGGAAAACTGCAGAGCTTTTAACACTGAGATCTTGGTCCATGGAGTCATGGCAAATAGCAGAAAATGTGAGACATTGATTTAAATTCGCTAAAAATGAAATTAAAATAGCTGACTTTCGTATATGCAACATCTAGCAAAGCCTTTCCTAGGATTATGGAAGAAAGAGTAAGGGCATAATCTTATGCACATTTAGATATAAAAATATCCTACAGCTTCCATCATTCCTCAGTCAGGAATTGTAGGACATTTTTCCGTCTGAACATGCATAGGATTGTGACTTAATGCATGAAGACTTACTCCAAGGGGACTGGCATAGTACTGCAGTGCAAACATGATTTGTTATTATGAAGATGTATACACTTTCCAAGAAGCCGGTGGATTTGACCCATATCTTTGCCTATTTTTGCCTAACCCTAACCCCATAAAGGAATGGGGGGGGGGCGGGGAATGACACATTAAATGTACTATTTTCTCTAGACGTAACTAGACTTAAGCTTGATGTATTTTTCTTTTGTCTATCTGGAAAATTAATAAAAACTGCTCTTTAAAAAGAGGGAGGCAAAACTAATGCACATCTTGTCATTTTCATGTGCTACCTTCTCTTCTTGCTTTGAAGAAAGGCTTTTGGAAATAATTAAATAAGTCCCTTCAAATGTTGAGAAGAGTGATAGGAACAAGGGACTTGAAGATGTGAGAAAATTCTGCAGTTTGTGAAACTGAGAATAAAACTCAAGGGACAAGATTGAAATTGACTGCAAAAAAATCAAGGTGGTAAAATTCCTACCCAGGCTGTGAAATGGACAAGAAAAAACATCCAAGCGGTGAGATGGAAATTACTGTGAATAGTGAGTTTGTAACCATGCATACTCAAAAGCTGGAAATTATCTTTCTCTGTGCTACAGGTACTTTTTAATAATAGGAATTAAATGTACACACAGAGAAAATGGTGCTAAATGGAGCACCCACTTCAAAATTGGTGTAAGCCACCTAGAAATTCCTGTTGCAATAGTGTGGCAGTATACAGATTTTAAAATAAAATAAATAAAATGTCAGGAGAAGGGTGTGTGACTGTTATGAAAGATTGGGATAGAATACGAGGCTATATAACTATTTTGGCTATGTCAGGTACTCTGTGAGAACAAAACACAAGATGTACACAGAGACACAAAAGCGCAGACAGTAGATGGGAATTGCACATTTAGCTTACAATGGAATAAGTGCAGTGCTACAGCTTGGTTTGAATGCTGCCTTGCCTGAATATTTCTTGACTTCAGCTTGTGCAGGCCCCTCTTTGCAGAGGTCTCAATAAGATGCAGGGATGTGTGGGGCTACAGGGAGGGGAAGGGCATGGCTGTATCACTCATTGGTGCTTGTATGTAAGATTTGCATAACCAACCCCAAGACACCACTTGAAATTGCAACAACTCTGTTACCAGGGGGAATCTTCTCATTTTAATTTCAAGAAATCGAATCAAACCAAACCAGGTTTCTGTGACTAGGGTTATCAGTGTAGTTTGCCCCAAAATGGCAAAACTGAGGCTCTTATAGTGTGGACATTGCATGAGAAGGCAACACTCCTTGGAGAAGGCAATCATGCTAGGGAAAGTTGAAGGCAGAAGAAGAAAAGGAAGACCAAACATGAGAGGGATTAACTCCATGAAGGAAGCCGCAGCCTTGAGTTTACAAAAGCTGAGCAGGGCTGTCATGGACGGAACATTTTGGAGGGCTTTCATTCATAGGGTTGTTGTAAGTCGGAGATGACTTGACACCACTTGACAATAAAGTATCTAGCTAGTTTCTGGGACATAATGAAAGAATGTAGCCAGCTACAATATCCAACTTATTTCTCCTCCAGATGGCCCACCATTACAGCCAGCTGGGCTAGGTGATGGACAGCAGAGATGACCCACCTGAATTCCCTCTTTTAGGCTCTGTAAAATGTAATTACACAATGACAATAAGCTTCCAGGTTACTTTGTCTCTCAAACTGCATACTACTCACCAAAGGAAACAAAACCTAAGCAAGTGTTGCATCCCTGGAACTTCTTATTCCTTGGAGAAGCAGGATATGTAAAACAATACAATGCAACTGATATTCTGGGAGAAAGCAATATCCCTGAAACCATAGTATTTCTTATGGTTGGAGGAAGATACTTTGATTCCACACAAATACATATATCAACAACTGTGCATTTAATATATTCTAGACTGATTGCCTGAAAAGGTGCAGGAGAAAAGGAGATAAAGGAAGGCACAGAGTATTGAAATTAAAATGTAAAAATTATAGGTAAGAAATTAAAATATAACACACTGCTCAATGACTGAAGTGAACAAAATATAATCCAGTGTGGTGTGTAGTGGTTAAGAGCATGGGACTGGGACTCAGAAGATCTGGGTGCTCGTCCCCGCTCAGCCATGGAGCCAACTGGGTGACTTTGGGCCAGTCACAGACTCTCAGCCCAACCTACCTCACAGGGTTGTTGTGGGGATAAGATGGAGGAGGAGATGTAAGCTGCCTTGAGCCCTTTGTAGGAAAAAGACAGGCTATAAATTGAAAAATAAATAAATAATCAAGATTCCGGGGAAGATGGGAAGCTTCTGACTTAATGTTTTAGACACCCTGACCCATGAAACAAATCCTGTATTTAATGGAATTATCTTTTCTACCCACCTATTGCCTCTCCCATAGTGACTATTTCATAGTTATCAACTTGAGTTTGGAATGATATATTTTACTCAGCTGTAGATTTTCAGTTGTTGTGCTATCGCAACAGATGTCTTTTCATTTAACTAACATCAGAACAAAATTTTGTAAGAATGAATTAGATGAAAGTGACACATTTTATCCACAGAGCATTCATTTTTGTGCATAGATACAAATTAAAATTGAAAAATTTATAATGCGGTTCAGTTTATCTATTCCTGCTTTCCTTTTTTCATTTATTAGAGCATGAATTCCTTTTCTACTCTTCCACTTAGCTCTGTTCTACTTACAACTCCTATCCAAAGGAGCATCTTCTCACATATACACCTTCCCAGATCCTTAGGTCGTGTACCAATGTCCTTCTCCATGAGCCATCCCTGAAGGAAGTGAAGAGGGTGGCTATGAGGGAGGGCGGGACCCCTTGGCTGTGGCACCCTGCTAGTGGGATCAGCTCAGTAGGGATATACACCTGGCGTCAACACTATACAAGTTCTGGTGCCAGGTATTTTAAAATTTCCTCACTGTTTTTATTGTTGACTTTTTAGTTTTATATTGGATTTTAAATTGCCTGGCACATGTGGGATAGCTGTTATTATTGTACCGAGTTGCTGCTGCTGTTGTTGTATAGGCCTGCAAACATTTCACTGTACAGAGATTTTTTGACTGTAGGCAGATCTGTTTAACTTGTTTTAAATGTTGGATTTTATATATTGTAATTGTATTGTGTAAACCATTTTGAGAATTTTATGCTAATCAAACATATAAACACTTTAAATAAAGAAATAAACCCACTTAGGCTTTTGTAAATTTGGTAACTGAAACTCATCCTAATTTTTACAATCATTCCCTGCCTGTCCCCCATGCACAACTGGTTATGCAGAATATCCTCAACACCTCAACATCATCAAGAATAATGCTTAATTTTATAAATGATCATGAAATGTCTTACATTTTCAGTACCTTTGTGAGTTTCACATGACAGCTATAAAAATCAGGCCTGAGATGAAATAATGAGAACAGGGAACCAATAATGAGAATTATGAAAATAGGGAATCTCCTGGGAACCATTTGGTATATGAAAGAGGAAGTCTGATCAAATCAGACATATCAAAGAAGTCAGATCAAAATAAACCCCTTTGGCTATTGGGAAAGAATGGTGGGCTTTTATTGGAAGAAAATAGGTACAAGACTCATAGTTATTAACTGTATCACCAAATTAATTACTTTAAAGCACACATCTTACTCAGCTTACTCAGTATCCCTGAGAGGAGTTCAAAACCAAAGGAAACATACTCCATGAATATTTATTTTATTAACTCCACTGTCTGCAGGCACTTAAGGCAAGGTATGCCATGAAAGCCAGAAACAATTTCTCACTAAAGGTGTGATCCTTTCTGTTCAGACAAAAAAAATCCTACACCTCCCAGTATTCTTTAGCCAGAATAAAACTACAACCATAGGGCTGAATCCATATTGTGTCATGCTAAGCTTAGACCCACTGAAATTTGTGGGACATGTTAGCCACAACTGACCAGAGAAGAACTCTCAGGGTTATCAAAACTTAAAATGCTGTCCCAGTGTGTGGCAGCTGGGAAACATGAGTTCCATGTTAGCAACTGTTAGGAAAGGGACTGAAAATAAGACAGCCAGTATCATAATGCCTGTATACAAATTGATGATGCAGCCACATTTGGGATTCTTAGCATGGTCACTGCATCTCAAAATGTGTATTGTACAAACAGGCAACTAACATGATCAGGAAGCTAGTACCACTAACTCCTCAAGGTAAGGTTACAATTGGACAATTGTAAGGGGTCCTAGCCCCACGTCTAAATAGGTCCCATATCTATTCCTCAAAGTCCTGAATAGCCATTGGTATCCATGAAAGGAGGGCTTGCTTAGTTTAATTGTTATGCAGGCTGTTGTTATGGCCAGACCTTGTACTATAGCTAACCATGTTTCAACAGCAACCCATACTTTAGCCATTTACCTGGTTCACATGACATAACAGGGATTTGCATAACAGTGTGTAACCCCTGTTGAGGGATGATGTACTCAAAATGGTGGTCACACATGCTTAGTGTGGGCTAAATAACTCACAATGGCCATGAAAATCGGCTCATACTCAACCCAATGACTGGTCCAAGTGCCAAGTGAGGCCAAGTGGGAAATGGTGCTAGAGGTCCCCACTCCCAGTCCAGCACTAAGCGGTATAGATATACAGGTACGTATGTGCACACATGTGTACACACACACACACACAAATAAGAACACATGCACATACACGGAGATACCTATTCGCACGCACGCACGCACGCACGCACACGTGAGAAGAGCGAGGCGCTGAAGCGGTTCAGGTCTGCCCTTCGCGCCTGCCTGGCTCATTCGCGGAGAGCAGAGACCCCCGCGGGGACTGGCTAGGCTGCCACAGCCACCTGCTCCAGGTTGGGCTTGCTGGCCAGAAGAGGGCCGCTCGCCCGGTGCCAGGAGGACAGGCCAGCGCGCCCGCCGCCGCTCCTCCTGCGCCCGGGCGGCGGGAAGAGGCGAGGCGAGGCGAGGCGGGGCCGGAGAGAGACAGGCTCCGCCTGCCCGCCTCCGTCCCGCCCTCGCCCCGTCAAGAGCCAGGCGTGCCCCCCGCGAGCCGGCGCAACGCATTCGCTCTAGGGCCACCAGCGGCGCAGCGGGCGGCTTTGGGCTCTGTCCCCGACACGTTACGGCGCGCAAGAAGCTTCGCTCTCCTCCTGCTCGCGGCAAGCCCCTCGCGCAGCCAGGACCCATCGCGCCGGGCCGTGGGGCTGGCGCTTGGCTCTCCGCTTGCCGCGCAAGGATATCCCGCGGCTCCCGGAGGCAGCTCTGGGGACCGAGCGCTTCTTGGGACTTCGGCTCGACGGCGCTCAGGTGAGGGAGAGACCTCGCGCGAGCCCCCGGCCAAGGCTCCGTGCCCGGCCGGGTAGGCGGCGGCGGCGGCGGCGGCGCGGCTCGGGACTGGCGCTGCGCGGGCACATTTCCTCTCGGCGCCCGCGAGCGAGTAGGCGGGCGAGGTGGGATTCAGGGGCACGGAAAGCAGGCGCGCTTGGGGTGTTGCGCCTTTGTGCAGGGCCTTAGTTCCTCTGCTCTGGTTGGGGTTTGGTCCAGATTTGTCATCCTCTGAAAGTAAGTGGGCCAGAGGCGCCCCCGTCGGTATTGGCGAGCTTGACAACATCTGGCCAGCCCAGATGTGGGTCCTTGATGCCGCGCACACGCCCACGCCGCGAGTTGGTCTGCCTGTTTGTGTTTGCGTGTGGCTCGGAACGAGGGTTGTGGTGGTGTGGCTACGAGAAAGCAGCCGCTTGTTTGCCTGGCGAGGGAGTAACAAGTCTCTCTCCGGAAGCGATTTTGGAGACGGTTTTTTGGGATTTCTGCCAGTAATGCTGCCTTAGAAACGTGGACGGGGGCGGTGGGGAGGACCACCGCACGAGAATCAAAGGCAGGCATCCTTCCCCCTCCTTCAAGGATCTGTTTGTGTCCTTTTCTCCTGCCTTGCGAAATGTAGTGTTTTAAAAATGCTTTGGTGGTTTTTTTAAGGGTTTTGAATAAGGGCCTTGAAAAGAAACTAGAACGTTTTAGTTCCTGTTCCTTTATGCTATTTTGCTTTTCCGTGAAAGTAAAAGAAAAATTAGAGGTCCGCAGATGAATGTTACTTGTTAACCCCTTCCCGGAGTGGGGTGCGTGTGTTTGTTTTGGTCAATCGGATTAAAAGCCCTAATTCAGACTACTAATGAAAATGTTCTGACTAGAATATAGATGTAGTTCTATCAGTAGGTGTTTCTCTTCTCATAAGAGAGCTCTGTTTGGAAGGCTTTTCTAGCATTGTCTTCATTAATTAAACACTTCCTACAGAAATTAATTTTGTAGTGCAATTTATCCATGAGTTAATGGTTCTTTGGATATGAGGGAGGTGAAAGAAAGAACTGTTGAACAACTCTGTGAAATGTTTTCTAAAATCGTAAGGCTTGGCTTATTGCATATACTGTGAGCCTTTTGTGTGTAACTTGTTTGCTTGCAAACTATTGTGTTGCATATCCATACTAACATTGCATCATTTTTTTTTACCTTGGGTGTGAGAAATTAACTTGATGCCCTGGAAAGGATTTGGTGATCAGAAGCCTGGAGATCCAGTAGATTTCTAATATTTAACCTTCTTTTCTAAAACTCTGATTTATCATAAGAGTCATATCTGATGGTAGCTCAGTGTTTACAGAGATGTCTTTTCATATCAATTTAACCAGGAAATACAAGCAATTAATATTTACTCTTGCTTGGTGTCACTTACACATAATTGACTTTTAAGGTGTCCTCTACTTTAGTGAAGGCATGAGGCCCAGTCTTACTCATGAAATGTTATGCCATAATAGTCTTAGTCTTGAACGTACCACAAGGCCCTTTTGTCCAATCTTCAGAAGTAAACACCTCAATTATTAAAAGAGCCAGTTCTGCCAATTTCATTGAGAATGTTTTATCACTTCTCATGGAAAATGGTTCCCTTTAATGCTACTTGTAGTAATATCACTGAAAGAGGAACAATATTTATTTGGAAGCTTTATTTGTACACTGCCACTTGGTAGTTAGGATTGCCATATACAGTAGGTGAAAGAGTATTAAGCTCTTCCACACATTCTTGAAATTTTGTTTTTTCATAGACAGTCCAATGTTTTACAAATGGGCTTCCTGGGACACTACATTTTCTTGGCAAGTTTCTGAAATGTATGTGCAAAATAAACTTAGGAAAGTCAGTAGTTATTCTTAACTCTTTAAATCTTATTGCAAGAAATTTCAGGTAAATATTTGGTATTTGTGTTCTATATTATACAGAAGATATATATTTAGTTTATTTAAATAAATCCATTCAACTCTAAATATACAGGTTGTTAATATCAGCTTTTAAAATATTCAGTAATTAGTCATAACTGCAATTTATATCAGAAACCTAGATTTTATCCACTATTTTTTGAGGTCAAGCAAAACTGAAAATGACTGCTCTTCAGTTTAGGAAAATTACTTGTTGTAATGTTCTCTTTTCTTTTATTCATGTAAGCCATCCTGAGACATAATAGTGAAGAACGGCATACAAATGTTCAAATAAATAAATAAAGGTGTCAGTGGTTAGTAGAAAAATAAAAATAGGATTTAGAGAAATGTCTGAAAACTATATTGTCATCCATTATAATGGAAAATATATTCCATACAAGTTACAGAATCTTATATGAAGAGAAGAGTAAATCTGACATTTTAAAGGGTTAAAGAACCCTTGCAATGTTTGATGCTATTCTACATTTTCAAGTAGGTTTCTATATGATTGGACAACTAACAGTGACATGGAACTAAAATTGTTTGTCAATTGTTAGAAAGTTTAAGGGATCAACCATAACAAGGCATTGGAGGAAAAAATTATGTTATCTCCTTACCCTTTTATACCTGGCGGGGACTCCTGTAGACAACTATGTAAAATAAATATTTTGATGGCTGATAATGCTATCAAATGGATATTCCTTTCTAGACATTTTCCAGAAAACTGATACTAAAGTGGAAGATAAGAGTTAAACCAACACTGTGCCGAAGAATTATGCAAACATATTTGTGTTCATTGTGACTCAGTCATTGTAACAAAGTGAACAATGCCCTATTAGCATGCTTTATAGTTGCCTCCTGGAGCTTCACATATTGAGTAAATGTACTCAAGCCTTATCACATTTCCATCAAGTATAGATTTAAGGGAATTAGTCAGGAAACATCACATTAGGCTGTTCTTGATGCTATTAAATATCATGTCTCTCTTCTTTAATGGAATCAGCTCTTGTTCTCATTAATACTATCCTTAAATGTAACAGTTGTAACAGTAGTAAAATATAGATGCAGTCCAAAAGGTTGCACTCATTGATGCTAGGCATCAAGGAAACCAAAGAAATTTGTACAGCCTGCATTCTCTGTAGACACTGCCAGAAAGTGGGGTGGCGGGGGAACCCTGCCTAAAGTGGGTTTCTGGTATGGTAGTTTGTCCAATTAAATATAAGTAGGTTGGCCACAGAGACAGCTGAGGATGTTCCTTCACCCTGGATCAGAATGAATACAGACTAATGAGAAGTGCATAGATTTCTGGGCTTTGGTTGGTCATTTTTACCCCAGCCCTATACAATGGGTTATTGTAGCAAGTAAAGGTGGAATAAGCAAAGGCAGAGGAGCTCTGAATGGATTCTTCTTAGAACTCACAAAAATTGGATCCAGTTCTGATAAAATATCTCAGTGTTAAAGTGATTTAAAAAAGGATGGTCATCCAAAGCACTCTTGTATGGAAATAAATTCCATGAATATCAGGGAGATTAATTAACCAATTAATATGTTAGTTGTATCATTATTCTCCAGAACAATTATAATTTTGGGATGCTCTGTGTACTTATTAAAATGTACAACAAAGATTGAACAAAAACAGAATAAAGACTGCCTAGTAAAGTCAGTAGTACTCAATTATTCCTTCATTCGCATTTGATCTTAATATAAATTGTGGGATGATTCCACTTTTGCTGTGGTGGTGACTGTGCTAAGACCATCCATATTTAAATATTCAACTGACTATGACTGAGTGATAACAAATACCAATTTTCAATGGTAATACAACTTTCAGTTATTTATGTTTTCTATCTGAAAACGCGTATCTCAGCTAATCCAGTTGTTTAACAGAGATGGAAGGGAGTCATTGTACACAAGGAGAGATTTAGACTTAAAATGGGATATTGTTATCACAGTAGCCTGTGAGATGGGTTAGGCTGAGATACTGTTGACTCACCCAAAGGCACCCAGTGAGTTGCATGGTTCAGTGGGAATTTGAACTTGGCTATCCTAGTGCTGTACTTAGCTCTAGCCACTAACCCTCAGTGACTACGTACTTTATATTCTAGTTATAAACTGGGTAACTCTGACATAACTCTAACAGTGTACTTGGCAAGACACTTGCTTGATGATTTGTGATCAGGAGTTCAATACCAAGTTTTTTCTCATAGTGGACAATTATTGGTAGAAATGGTGGCTATTAAAATTTCAGAGTCAAACATAGGCTGGCTTCACATGGGGACTTGAAGGCCCCATATAAAAGAGATGCTGAAAATCTTTGGCCAGGATTGAAAGAACAACTTTATATATGCCCAAGGCCTTGGGTAGACCCTGTAGAATTTTGGACTTGATTTGACTGTTCCTCCACCAATCATATTACAAACACCTTGTGAAAATTCCTCTCATTTTTGAAAGAGGCTCCATAGGATGGAGTCTGGTTGAGAATTAGTTGCCTAGTTCATTAGACCCTGGCCTTTAACTTTAATGGTAGCGGAACTATAATTTACTTTAAATAAAAAGTCTATTAGTTGTTTCTTCTGAAGGAAGGAACTTGGTGACAGTCCTGTATGATATTTTTGTATGCTGTGAAAGATGAAATGTTTAGGTGTCAACTGGGAGCTGGTTCTTGCTGTTTCTGCTAGCAAAGAGTCTTTATGCATTCATTATGTTTCCATTTTTAGATGAGTGACTTTGGAATCAAAAACATGGATCAGGTAGCACCTGTATGCAGCATGTACAGAGGACTGCCCAAGGTGAGTTTAACCTCCCCTCCCAGATATTTTTGATAACAAGGAGTTTAATCCCTGTACAGGGCATATCTACTGTACGTATTGGCATGAAACTGCATTTGTATATGGTAAATGTATTCTAGCTATCAATGGCTACTAGGTCTGATGATTATATGTTACTTCTGTTATCAGAGACAGTATGTCTCTGTACGCCAGTTGCTAAGGAACCTCAGCCAGAAGGTGCTGTTACACTTATATCCTGCTTGGGGACTTCCTGCAGCTGGCTACCATGCTTGTGGATTTCTGACAGATGGACCCTGTGTAAACAGAATGCTAAATTAAATAACTTCAGGTTGGATTCAGCATGCTCCTTCTTATGTTCTTAACTAATAATTAAAATTTCCAGTGACAGTTGTTGGTTGTCATTGAAATGAAATGACAGGACAATGAAAGCTGTTGGTTTATTGAATTCAATGGCAATAGCACTACAAATAAGTTTGTAGTGCAATTTTAGTATATAACTTAATAAAAGAATAAGGGCACTTTGGTCACTGTAGCATGAGCCAGAGCCCCAGCTCCGAGCTTGGCAATGTGTTTTGGGGTCAGAACTGGGACTCCTGGCTTACAGTAACCTCCCTCTGCCTTCATGGCCAGAGGGCTCTTTCTGCACCAGCTGTGGCTCCAAAGTTGGAAATGCAAATTCAGACCTGAATCTGGGAAGGGCATTCCAAGGGTGCAGGAGGGGAGCAGTAAGGCCCTACCAGGACACAGGGAATCCATATAGTCCCTTAGCCCCTCTTCCTTGTAAGCACAACTAAAAAGACCCACACAGCCAAAATTGTCCATCTGTGTCTTTTGCAGGGCAGGAGAAGAACAGGGGCAATTCTCGCCCCTATTTCTTCCCCTGCTGGACTGGATACCTATTCACAAGCAAATCATATTAATCTAAACATTGAAATCAAAGCTTACTAAACCTGGGTTGTGTTCTTTGCTGGTAGGCCTGGCCAGTAGCAAAGACTATTAGAGGCATAATGGTTGAATCATACCAGCCTTCAGGGCACAGTTCCACTATTGTAGAGTTGTTCCCAGTCCTTCTGGATTTGTGAATGAGTACTATTTTCCACTATTCTGTAGTAACTCTGGCATGGAAATGTTATTGCTCATGTGACAGTAGGCTTTAATCCATACAAGCTTTAGAAATGTTTGCTGTTCTGTTTAGTTTCATGTTTAAAAAATGCAGAATAATGTTTAAAGTAAAGCGTGCCTTTTACTCATTCTTATAAGGCTGCATTTTTTCCAGTGACTCAGAATAAGGGTCATCTATTTACACAAAACACAGGAGTTTCCAGATTATGTTGAAAGTACTTGGCCTTTCCCTTAGGTATTGGTGATGACTCAAATCCTTTATCTATTAACAGTGAAAGAATTTATGCTGTTAGAAGACTAGACAGCTGCTTCATTACTCATGTATACAACAAATTGTTCAGGGGAGTTCTTAAATTTTGTTACTGGTAATGAGTATATGAACCATTTTTTTCTTACGGACTATAAGGGTGTATCCTACACAAGTTTAGACAGATAAATAACCTCCAACTCTCAGCATATCGTGGCCACTCAGGATTTCTCTGTCTAAATATGAAAAGGATCACTGTAAATCTTTTAAAATGTTCTTCTTCATGGTCTCTGTGCAGTCACACTTATGGGCTTTGCCGTGCAGCAACTTGTATCAGTCTTTTCATCCTGGGACATGCTTTCTTGAAATATAGGGCGAAATCAGAAGCAACTCATTAGAAAATGAGTTAAATTGCTAGCAGAATTTCTGCAGATGCTCCTGTCTTGCTGAAAATGTGTTGTAAATGAGAAAAGGGAAATAAAGCTGCCACTCTGTAAACACTTACATGGGAGTAATTTCTGTTGAACCCAGTGGGGTATAAATCTGAGTCTAGGGTTGCACAACTCCAAAAAGGAGAAAAGTCAAACTCATTGTTCTTGCAAGTACCTCTTAATGTGTCAAAAAAGAACAAATTTTCTTCGTGTGAATAAGATTTTAATAAATGGCATTGCTTGTTTAGTGAAGAGAATACCAGAAATGGAATGTAACCAAGACTTTTCTCCAGGCTTCTTTCAAGATGATAATAACGTGTTATTATTTTGTGTGCATTTGACTTCTGTTTTTCAAGCAGGTGTGGGTGTTTTTATACACACACAAGCACACACATTAACCCTAACCCTCTGAATAAAGATGAACAGGATCGCACTGTATATCGGTGACTGATTGTAAAACAAAACAGCCCCCACTATTACAATTGACAGTGCAAAAATGTGCAGTAAGATTTTTATTGCATATGCCTACTTATAGTATAGTCTGATAAACAGCTTTTAACCTATTTAAAAATATTTGCAACTTTACGTATTTACATACATTCAATGTGGTTCCCCTTCTCAGCTCTTCATAGTGCAAGTCTCTATATATTACCAAAAGTTATGGTTCAACATAATCCTATAACTGTCCACCAGAAGGTAATCCCAATGACTTTAATGGAACCTAGTCACGAGTAAATGGGTATAGAATTTCAGCTCTAATTTTAAAAAGCTACATAGATGTACTGCAAGTCATAATGATTTGTACATGAATAAGCTTTTTGAATTCCCAGATTTGTACCTGAGCTGGAGGCTTTCATAAACCTCCAGAGAAACATCCAAGAGAAACATCAGTCCTTTGCAGGTAGCTAGTGGTTATAATGGGAAAAAAACCCTAGAAACCACTCCTAACTATAGAATGTGTTTCCTGAAAAGCGCTTTGAGTGTGCTGTGCTCACTTTCCCAATCCTTAAGTAGGGCAGCCCCTATGCTAACTTGGAGTTATGGCTTAATTCAGAATATTACATTAGTGCTGTCACAAGATATTAAAGTTGCTGTGGTGTAATAAAATACTTACAATGAACTTCCTTCTTGTTTTTCAGAGGCAGCCTGCATTTGATAGCTTTGAAGGTGGAAACTCTTTACTTATGGGATACTTCCCCTCATTAAATGAAGATCAGACAGTCCAGGAAGTGCCAACAGGCCTTGATTCTATTTCTTATGGTAAATATTCCTTTTTTTTAATAAATGTAGCAGTTCTGTCATGCTACTTAATTGTAGTGGTTATTCAGAAGAGGTTGGACTCCCTGATCACCTATATGAGGGATTAGAGAGGACATGAACTACAAAGAACTCCTTCCATACTTTGTGAATGGAGTGGTATCAGAGCAACGCAGCTGCTTATGTATAGTTTTAAATCATTTTTGCAGTGTTTATTTTGGTAGAATGTAACCAAAATGCCAAAAAGCTCCTGGTGACATTATCAAACTCAAAAAACCTGAAGTGAAAGTAAAATGAATATAAAGGCACTTGCTATAGAATTTTTAATTTGTGTCATGGATGCATTTTTCATGTCACACAGATATGAAACTGGGGATCGATTGACATCAAAAGGAAATGTAGCATTTCCAGCTGTCATTAACTAGTGCATTTCATCTAATGTAAAGGCATTTACCAATGTGGGGATGAAGTGACATGATCATTTTCCAAGTATTTTTCCAAGAGAGTTAAATGTTGCTTAACTGTGGTTAGAGTATGACTATTTAGGTTCCTCTTCCTAAGCATGGCATTACTCATGTGTTCAGGTGAGCATCTGCTCTCTTTTATGCTCATGGCTCAGTGTTATTTTCAACAGAGGAAGCTACTCTGTAGAGAAATGAGAAGACATACATACATTGATTGATTAATAGAAAAGTCATTCTAAGCAAAGCAGCAGCATGGATACATTTTTGTTCCTATGCCTGAAATGAATCAAGACAGAAGGCACAATGCATTCTTATCAAGATGAAAGTTTTTTACTCCTTTAATGTCAAATTCAGAATAGGAACTGACAGTAAATGAATCTTTCTGGCAAAACTACTCAGTAGTTCATCAGAGCCCCACTTGCAGCTAAACAAGTCTTGCTATAGTAGAGCTGTACAACTGAAAAAGTTAGTGCCAGTGTGGTGTCGTGGTTAAGAGCACGGGACTGGGACTCAGGCAATCCGGGTTCAAGTTCCCGCTCGGCCATGGAGCCAACTGGGTGACTGTGGGCCAGTCACAGACTCTCAGCCCAACCTACCTCACAGGGTTGTTGTTGTGGGGATAAGATGGAGGAGGAGAATGATGTAAGCTGCCTTGAGCCCTTTGTAGGAAAAAGGCAGGATATAAATCAGGAAAAAAAAACTTGTGACTTTTTTAAAAAGTTACAATACTTTTTCTTATAGAAAGTTCAAATCATTATGATTAATGGCAGCAGTCCTCTTCTGAAGTAAATCAGAGCTAGAGAGAAAACAATCACTTAAATTTATATTCAGGCCGATGTTGCTTTTCAGATTGTTTTGGGGTTGAAATGTTATGTGCCCCTTCTGAAGCTAAACCATCAACTATTGCTGTAAAGTGAACAGTTTAGTACATAGATTTGTTTACTCTAAATGTATATGACTAGCTTATATAGGTTTTAATCTGCTCCCTCTTTTTCCTTTCCTACAGTATAAAAATACATTTTGTCCCCATCTTCTCATTATGCATAACATTGCTACTGTTTTGCCTTGCAGAATCAAACAGCTGTGAATTGCCTCTCTTAACTCCATGCAGTAAGGCTGTAATGAGTCAGGCCTTAAAGGCAACGTTCAGTGGCTTCACAAAGGAGCAGCGTAGATTGGGCATTCCAAGCAGTAAGTTGGTTGTGTTTCATTCCAATAGCAAAATTATACCAAAACGAGATTTTCTGTGTTTTGGCTTATTGTTAATTTGTTTGTCTTTTTCTGCAGATCCATGGCTATGGACACAGCATCAAGTGTGTCAATGGCTTATCTGGGCTTCCAGTGAATTTACTTTGGGAAATGTGAACTTTGGAAGGTTTGCCATGAATGGCCAAGAGTTATGCAATCTTGGAAAGGAGCACTTCTTGGAACTGGCACCTGATTATGTGGGTGATATTCTGTGGGAACACTTAGACCAGATGCTAAAAGGTAAATGAGACAAACCAAAATAATACACGGCCATTTAAAATTGTGACACATTTGAAAGAAAACAGACCTGCTGTAACATCTCAAAAGAAAGTGTTAAATTGTTTTGTTAAATACTATCCAAAGCCACAGAATAACAGTTGCTTTTGACACATTAACTTCTTATATATTTGATGCAAATAAGATCACATTCTGAACATCCTGAATTTATTTTATTTGAAGGAAACTACGGATTGGAACTTAACTTAGTCAGAATGGACTCTCTGAAGTTAATTGGACTTAGTTTGAAATAAAAAATATTTCAAGAGCCTATACCTAAGTATGACTAACTCTGGATTCCAATCCTAAGTGTATTCATATTACCACTCATCAAGAGGTTCAGTCCAACCATAGTTAAACATTTTACATTTTCTTTAATTGAAACAAATTAATTTCTCACCTTTTGAAACTAACAGGACTTAAAAATTCTTAACTGTAGTCAGTTTGTACCTAGTTAGGTTCCTGTATATTAACAATAATATAAGCTTGGGCAAATAATTCAGCCAACATAGACAATACGACATTCAGGATGCGTGTTTTATGACTTATGAATGAGATACGATATTTTGCTCTTAGGTAACTGTTTCTGTCTCATTCTACTTTCAGACAATGAAGAGAAGCCCCAGGAACAGTATATGGAGAATTCCAACCTCACTTCATCTCCACATTGGGTCAGCAACAATACATTAGGTGAATTGCCTTTGAATTCAGTGAATTACACTAGTTATTGACAATTGGAGAAACTGAATTTCCTTTTGAAAATGTATCCATGGCACAAATTAAGCAGTGTTTAAAATTGCTTTTATATTCCTTTAACTTTGGATTTGAGTTTTTTGAGTCACTTTAATAGATCAGCTTGTTGGGTAACATGGCAGAGGTGTATCTTAATTTTACAGTGATGGTCAGATGCTGTCATACTGCATAGTGTCCAACAGTGCTCCAGCACAAGCCCTGATTCATTTGCAGAAGCATAAACTGCCACTTTTGACCATTGCTGGAGCAAGTGCACTAGCATTGACTTCCATTAGCTTGGTCATTAGAGCCAGTGCACTACTGGATACCACCCACTGTGTCAACTCTACACATACCATAGGATTTGTATGGGACTTATCAGACCTTGTTAGCTGAACAAATGCTCATTCATGTGCACTGATATAGAAAGTAAGGAATAATTAGCAATGCCATTTTAACCCATTTTAGTTCATATTAATTAAATTTGGTTTCCAAATTAAATAGTAGATACATCCAGAGCATTTAAAACTGCATTGCTAATTATTCCTTGCATTCCATCAGTGCACATGAATCAACATTTGCTCAACTAACAAGTGCTGATAACAGTTCCATAGAAAGAAATGCTCCTGGTTTAAATATTTTTAGTTAGTGATGGCTTATGTTCAGACAGTAGCTGCAGCAATTTTTTGAAGCTAGGAGGCATGACTGGAGTCCAATGTAAGAGTCATAGAGCTTCATCGCAAGACAGCAATCCTTATCACACTTCTTCATAAGAACAGAAAATAGTGCCATATTACATCAGTATTTCATCTGATTTGCTTTTTTAAGGTTGTGTAAAATGGTTTGGTTGTATAGGCTTTGGGTAGTCTCCAGAAAACAGGTGGGAAGATGGATGCCAAAGGGATTTACTCAATCTATTGTATTTAAGTTTTGGCCCCCTGGAGGAGTTCTGGTAAAATAGAGAGAGTTTTGGTAAAATATTTTTAGGCCCATGTATGTATTGCTCTATTTGTGGGCAGGTACTTTTCTAAAATCTGTGACAGGAATTAAATAAAAACCAGTGTGCTTTTGCTTCTTCAGGTATTAATACTGAACAAGTACAATACTGTGCTCAAGTACCCAGCTATCCGAAAACTCTAAGCTATGCAAAAACCAGCCATTTGGGTGACTTATGTCAGACATCAGTTGGACCAAATCTAGTTAATCTAAAACAAGAATTTCAGTTTCCAAAAGCACAGTTAGAAACAATCAATGTGAACTACTGTGCTATGAATCAGGATTTCACAAGAAACAATCTGAACTTGCTGGTGGATAATTCTGGTAAGATTTACATTTTCCTATATAAATGCATATGTTCCCTCATTAGTTTATAATGCAGCCTAAAGTGTAGGTATGACCTAGATATAAATGTCCCTAACATATCAAAGCAACCATCACATGCTTAAAGAATTATGTATTAAACTACCCAGGTGTCTTGTTTCTGAGTTGAGTAACTCACTTCACATCTTATGACAGAGCCATAAACCATTATTTTAAGCTCGGAATTTATAGTACCTCTTGAGTCCGCTTCAACATATTAAAAACTCAACCATCCTTCAGTTAAGGTTTCAATGACTTGAGTATAAATGTCATATTATAAAGAAGAAACTTTCCAGTGAACTATGGAACTGTTAAATAAACTCTTGGATTTAGTCTTATATTTTTACCATAAGTGGACAAAATTAAAGATCTTAAATATATCTTAATTATAGTGAATTGAATTCTCAGTGATGCATTCATTGTAGTTTACAATTAGGGGTTTTTTTGGAGGAGTAAACTAATTAGTAAAATCTAATTCTGTTGGGAAATGGAAACAGATGAGGAACTTTGAATTTGTTTTTTCAGCTTCACCAAGTATCTGTGGTATTTAAATAAATACTTTTAAATCTAGTTCATTTCAGTTAGAGAACTGAATGTAAAACCCAACTAAGCCCATGCTTATGACATTTCTCCCCCTTTCAGGTAAACCAAGGGAGCATGATTCAAGTGACAGTGGCACAGAAAGTTATGAGAGCTCAGATTCATTGCTACAGTCTTGGAACAGCCAGTCTTCTTTAGTGGATGTTCAACGTGTACCATCTTATGAGAGTTTTGAAGAGGACTGCAGCCAGTCCTTGTGTCTGAACAAACCCACAATGTCCTTTAAAGACTACATTCAAGAAAGGAGTGACCCTGTAGAACAAGGAAAACCAGTTATACCAGCAGCAATTCTAGCAGGGTTTACAGGCAAGTATAATATTTTCTCATCCCCTTCTGCCTTTTTCTTTCTCTGATTATCTAATGCCCCATGTGGGTGTGTTTCTGTTCAGGTAAAAGTTACAACAAAATTAAGTCTGTCTTGGATAGAGCTGGAGCACATCCAATTAGGTCAGAATGTAAATATTGTATTCTTGCTAAAATTAGGGTTAATTAAAACCACAGTGTCACAGCTCATTCTGTGCATAACAAAGCCACCCCCCCCCCAAAATGCAGCAAGTCTTTCTTGTCCAGTGAAAGTTCTTTCTGAAATCCTAGCTTCTGATGAAGTTCAGTTATGTGGATTTCAAAGCTGAACCTTACAGTACTGCGAATTGTAACTAGCTGTTTGGAAAGGAAAGAGTGTTGCAGACCATTGTTTTGAATTTTAAGTTTTATCTGCTGAAAGGAATTCCTATCATCAAAGAGGGTTGTTTTTTTGTATCAGATTTACCATTCAGCTGGGAAAATTTTAAAAATGATTACATCCTTTACATGAACATCCTAAGAACTACTTTCTTTTGTATATTGTGTGCATGTGATTGTTAACAACTTTCTCTTGGCTATTACAGGCAGTGGGCCTATACAGTTGTGGCAATTCCTTTTGGAACTTCTAACGGACAAATCTTGTCAGTCATTCATTAGCTGGACTGGAGATGGATGGGAGTTCAAACTTGCTGATCCAGATGAGGTTAGTAGTCAGTTATCAAGGATGAAAATTATTTCATGCCTATTCTTGCTATGAGGCTGCCAGGAAAGGCAGAGGGCTCTCAAGTATTATGTTCAAAAGCCTGTACTTGGTCCCTCGATGTTTGTAATAACATGATTTCAGCCTTAGTTACATAAGCCTTGTGCTTATGTAGTTGATGTTTACCACTCATATTAATATGGCATATAAAAATCCAGGCACTCACTGGCTTATATTTTAAGAGTTCATAAGTGTATTAAAACATGATCCATTCTGGAAATACACTAAACTAAGCTACAACTCCAACCCAACCCAAGAAAACATTATAGATTTAAAGTTCAATTGGCACCAAGTGGGTGCTTCATAATTCAAGAGGCGTCCTTTATAAAAATGCTTCAGAACAAATGCTTACTTTTTTAAAGTTTTGTGGTTTAGCGTGACTTGCATTTCGTCATTGCAGCCCTTGACATTTCAGAGGGTGGAAACAAAACATCTACCTTTGCCTTAGCAGGTCATTAATCCTGTTAGGACCAAGCATTTTATTAACACTTGTGCCTGGTCAGCCCTGTTAACTTTTCTCCTGCAGTAGCTACTGATTCAAGCTCATGGCATTTGCAGCAATAGCAATGACTCAATTGCTAACTATTTATATATATTATTTAACAGTATATAATGAACTGGCTTTTTCTTTTCTGACTTAAGGTTGCACGACGATGGGGCAGAAGGAAAAACAAGCCCAAAATGAACTATGAGAAGTTGAGCCGTGGCCTGCGCTATTATTATGACAAGAACATCATTCACAAGACTTCAGGAAAACGTTACGTATACCGTTTTGTATGTGACCTACAGAATCTGTTGGGCTATACAGCAGAGGAGCTTCATGCTATGCTAGGAGTACAACCAGACACAGAGGACTGAGTATTGTGATCCTGTGCAACATCAGAAATGAAAGAACACATGAACAGTTAATTGGGCCCGTCAGCATCAGTCATTGGTTTTACCATCTGGCTGTTTCGGAGTGGTGCACTGCTAAAGACCTTAAAGAAGTGATTTTGTAATGGGGGAAGATGAAGAAAAGTGGCCTTATTTTCAGGCACAGTGACTTCAGATGTTCCTGTATCCATCCTTTTGACAGCATTGAGTGAGGTCAGCAAAGTCCCCAGCTGACACCTGAAGATACAAAAGTGCTCCAGGGTTCATGGTCCGATTATGTACACTGCCATATAATTAAGGGTGTTACCCATACCAAAGGTGGATAGCCATTGGAATTTCTGGCACAAAAGCCCTCCTAAAATAACAACTTTGCAGCTGTTACATGTCAAGGGTGATAAGTGAAGAGGCCAGGTATCCTTTACTGAGCACAGGTGCTGCGGGTGAAGTTGCATTGGGCATTATCTCATGTGTGCATTGATCATGCACAAGTAGTGGAGCCTCAAAGCCAGACAGAGCAAAGGCCGAGGTTCCTCACAAGAAGGCAAAAATAATACCATTTCAAAGTTGATATATTTGTGTGTGCGTGTATATGTGTGAGCATGTTCATACAACTCTGGCAATTTAATGCTCCTATTTAATAGATATTGTATCTTGTAATTTAAGCTAATGTATCTGACAAAGGAAGAAAATGAATGTTTCATTTTAGAACAGCAGCAGCTACAGCATTCTGGAAAGTATTTGATCTACTAAGACTGCAGGCCTTTGAGATTAAGTCCCTCTGGAAGTGGGACTTTGCTTCTTAGTAGTCCTACATACTGTTCTCCTGCCAGGAAGTTTCTAAGATAGTGTAATACAGGCATATGCCAATGCCGCTGTTTTACAAAAGGCATGATCCATGGAGACATGCTCTGAGCATTTTTTTCAGGTGACTTAATCATAGTCTAGGGCTCAAGGTTCAGTTTTACTTGTCCTCCAAATGAAATTGAAAATGTTAATATTGGTTGAAATATATTTATTGATGAAATATTTCTTCTATGCATGTTCCTTTTAAAACAATCTATATATAATCCCTATTTTTCTTTCAGCTGACCATTCCCCACCCCTTTCCTTCACCCATAGTGAATTATCCTGATAAAAATATGAATTCTATTTTTGGAAAGAATTCTGACTCCTATTCAGCAGTTAGGAGAAAGAGATGTAGCAGCTATTTTTACTGCAGAAAATTCACTGGAAAATGAACTTTGTAATGAGTTATTTTTTATCTGTTGATGTAAATTTAAATGTACAGTATGAGGTTTAAAAAATCAAATTTTATTAAACCTTCTTGAAGAAAGACCAATAGTTGTGTACTGTTCTTTAAAGTTTTCCAGTTGTTATAATTAATGTTAAACTTGTATTTTGAGATCTTCTTACATCTCTAAGCTTTTTGATAAGTCATGGGGTTGATGGTCTTCACAGCAATGCTAGTTAAGATGAACATATCTGCCCAAAGATTTCTTATGGATGCAGAAGTTCTGTTGCAGACAGGAAACTACTGCCTGAGTGGAGGTAGCGGGGGCAGGGGGGTTACGTGAGAGTATGTGAAGCTTCTATAAAACCTAGTGGGGCAGCTTGTGTATGCATCCACAAGAACATAATGATAATCAGTGTAAAAGTTGAGATACTGAATAACTACAGTACTTGTATTCAATATTATTACTATAGTAGTAAGAATAATAATAAACTTATATGTTGTAACATTTAATATATATATCTTAGATTCTGGCCTCCCATCTAGTCTTGCAAAATACTCCCTGGAGTGTTTTTATTGCTGTGGGAAATTCCCACAGTAGTAATTTTAAATCCTGTGAAACTTTGCTGTGGAACATGTAAAAGGGACCTTGTGAAAGGGGACTTTGGTATAAATCTAAGGCAAACTTGAATACTTGGGAAAAAACTTATATGCACGTATGAAATTCTTTTGGCAGATACATAAGATCCCAGCATCCCACAAAAAAAGTCAAAACATTCCCTCTTACTGTGTATTTGAAAGAAGAAACTTAATATAGTGTTAATTTTGTCTGTTTACAATAGGCTTTTGCCCCCTTCAAATGCCCTAGAGCTTGCATCTATGTTTCTCTGCATGAGACTTTCATCTTTGTATGAATATATAGGCCTATTTCTTAGTAGTACAGCTTCTTATTCATTTGCCAGACATGTGACTTTTAAAAAACATGTGGGGGATATGTGCCCTTATAAATGGAAAGAATTCAAGCTGTAATTCAGTGCATGTGTTCCTTTTATGAAGGAGTCTTGTATTTTGCTGGTAACTAAGCATGTGAAATGTGGTATAAAATTACCTCAAAGCCTATGACTAAATATAATTTGCCTCCTGCAAATTCAGTTTTTGCGAAGTATAAATCTTAAAGTTTTCTGGTGTGTGTTAGTAGAATCTAACATCTGTGCTCATCTTTCCTTCAGTGCATTTTATTCTGCTAATACTAATGCCATGGGGTTGTATTCACTCTGAGACCTAAAGGCTCACTTAAATGAATGAGACTTGACCACCTTACTCCCATTCAGGTGAATCTATTCTAAGTAGGACTCATTTGATACAACCCATATTATTTGAAACAATACATGGGCATCAGAAGACTTGCAGGTTCAACTTCTTATTATATATTTTACAGTAATCTAAGGTGCTTTACAAAGCTTTTAGCAAATAAAAACCATCCGCTTTTAAAAATCTTCATTTGTTATGTGCCATCCAGTCATTTCTGACTAAGGATGACCCTGTGAATAAAAGCCCTCCAAAATGTCGTCCTTCACAGCTCTGCTCAGCAATTGTAAATTCAAGGCTGTGGCTTTCTTTCTGGAGTCATCTCATATTTGGCCTTCCTCTTCTTTTTCTGCCTTCAACTTTCCCTAGCATTACTGTGTTTATACTAAGGTTCATATTAAGCCTAAATGATGTCTTTCCCATAATCTCTGAATCTTTGGTACTATTGATGGAAATCTTCCACAAGGTGACTTGTTAGGAGGAAATGATCTTGCCTCACCTCAGTCCGTATCACCCATGTATTTACTAACCTGATAGCAATGAAAGGGAGCAATACTGTATCATAACTCTGTTAGCCAGATGCCAACAATGTCAGCCTGGACAAATAATGAAAGAAAAACTAACAGCTAGTATTTTTCATTTTAACTCCATTCACTTCTCCAAGTTTGGTCCAAGTCTTGCAAAATTGACTAGCTTAGATCACAAGATTTTCCAGAGGATAGGTAACTTTAAAAGTGGAAATGTGTTGAAGAGGAGCAGCACAAGCTATTCAATGAAGCAGTGAAATATGGAGCTACTGGGATTCTGATTATTTTGAGATGGTACATGATGGTTAATATGGACATAAATTCTCTCCCAAGAAAGGTGAATCATCACCAGTGATGTCACAGGCAGAATCCAGTAGGTTCCCATGACAGCTAAACGTGTTTCTTTTGTAACCATAGAAGTGGGGCAGCTATTGTTCTCTAACACAAAAACATTTTTTTCACTTGGCCATGTTGGATAAGAATAAATCTGGGAACTGGAAATCAAACCATTAAGCCATAAGTGCTTAGTGTGTGAACATGCATGCCTACAAAGTTACTCAATGTGCTCTGAGTTGCAAGGGGAGTGTGCTAACATTGTGGTCAAGTTGGTGCCCTAAACATTACTGCATTTTTACTTGAAAGACAGGCAATGAGTGCAAAGCCCTATAGTCATTTACAGTAAAGCAGAAGAAGTGTTACATCATAGCACTAAAAGTGGCCTGACTAGCACATTAACCTCTCAAATGGATAAGCTGCTGCTTCTACCATTTGCTCAGTGGGTGAACCCTGATGTGATGTAACTCTTCACTGCACTGTTTTGTTACTCTGTATCAGCTATTCACATGTGCTGTGGAGACTTCAGACAACCTTTGTTATGCTAAGCATGTAGGTTCTTTGGATGATGCAAACCCAGAGCTTAGTTTAAGCTCAAGGTTCAGTTCTCAATGGTTTTAAGAGCAATGCTCAGTGTGAGAATGCAAAGAACAGAATCCCTGTGAGCATGCGCATGGTGCATTACACCACCGAGTAACCACAAACAGCCTTTGCGTGTCTGAATTTAGAGAGAGGATTCTTCCAGAGACCAGCTGGCAGGAAATCAAAACGAATTTAAGCACCATCTCTGAAACACAGTATTGCATAACCTGTGATGGGTTTTCAACAGAAGTCCATGTGCAGTCCGTGTGCGCCGATTACCTCAATCTGAATTGAGCAACATTCTGTCCCCAACACATGGAAGGCTGACCAGGAGACCTGGTTAGGTCTCTGCCTTTGAGCCTTTCAGAAAAGTAACCAGTTTTTTACCCTTTTGTTGTATGTTTGACTCCAAGAAGTTGGCTTGAGTTAATAATATACTATTGTGGAAAAAAGAGGTGATACTGGAGCTTTACTTTGCTTTAGAGCAGACATCAAAGAGCCAAATTCATTGCTACAACAGTTCTAACCACAAATCATTTGATGGTTTCCTGGCTTTTGTCCAGTTTTTCTTCTCTAACATGCCTTTCCTAAGGCTGAGCTCCTGGCAGTAAGAGCTTAAGCTACATTATCCTGGTATAGAAACTGCAAGAGCAAGTTTTGCATATGATCAATCCTTAGGGAAACAAGAATGAAGGAGTATGTGTGCATAAATATGAACCATATGGACCACTATGTCCCAGCCAAAGGCCGAAGAGGTGACTGATGAAGAGCAACATTGGCTCCATGCAGTTTGCATGCCTAGAGCAGGGCTGCACAACCACATACCAAGGGGCCAAAGCTGACCTGCAACAGCCCCATCATGCTACCCACGTTCCCCTAGTCACTAAACATTGTGCAATCATTTTTCTCCAATTCCTGGATTGTGGAGCTGCCTGAAGTTAACCACAGATGAGGGCAAGGCCTGCACCCAGTACATGCATCTCATTATGGGAACACCAGTGAAATGCCCAGTACTCTTAACAGTCAGAAGGACTGTGGTCTGTACCTAACAAGGGTGCCTAGACTAAAGGTTGCCTAATGTTTCTGTGACTCAACAGTTCCACTCCGTGCCTTTTGGTGGAGGAGATGACCCAGTGACTGGCTTCACACAACATGGTAAGCCATGGACGGCTGCTTGTGTTGTTCGAATCCAGCCAGAGTGGCTTTTGTGTGATGAAGGTATGTTGTGGGGACCCACCCACTGTCAGGAATGGGAAGTAGGCTTGCTTTCTCATCCCCCATGGGGTACCCAAAAGCAGAGTCCCCCCTCCCCAGCTCCCCAGTCATGGGGATGAACAGCAGGCTTATATGGGAGACGGGAAGAATTAACTTGAAGATTTTTGTAAAATTGGTGCCAAACTCACCCCTGATCATAATGAGTCTGCTGTCATGGGAAGTTCTTTCCCTTTGCATTGTGAGTCCCAAACTATACAGTCCATTACTTTGTCCCAAAAAACTATGTGGGGATCTTCATATTGAACACAACTTATATGGTTCTTGCACCCCTTCCCTTCCTTGTCTTGGCATCCTATAGTGTGGGGATGGCTTTTATCCCCCTCCCCACCATATATACACGCATTTTAAGTATGTATATTTCAGCATTAAGGCAATACGTGACCTTTGGAGTTCACTGGTAAGCACTTCTTGAGTTCATGTTTCTGTTAGTATACAGACAAGGCAAAGATTTAGAACTAGATAGGAACTGTGTCTCTCCATGTACCAAAATCTCAGGGTCTAGCCTCTTTTATGGCATGTTTAGATGTAGCGATAGATGGTTTATAAAGGCATCTACTGAGTCCAAACAATTTGATAAAAACATGACATGCAAGAACTGTCAGTTACCTAAAGAATCAGTCACCGATCTTTCAGTGTTTACACCATCTCTGTTTTTCCAAAGTCACAATCCTCAGTTAACAGGGCATGTGTAATACTGAAACATTTGCTTGGATGGAAATTTCCACCACTTCAATTCTAAACAGTGCCGCCAGAATATGATTTAGAGGTCAGAATGGCATGAGAACCCATTTGCTTGGACTATTTTTCTTGCATGCCTCTGCATGCCCACTTTTCTTGCTTCCTGGGTTTTAAGGGAGAGCTTATAATGATATCTTTTTCAAATATATTTTCCTAATTGCATTCAAGTTTCTGCTGTGGAGTGTTGGCTCTGCTTCTTCCAACGTAACTTCTGTGAAATCCATGAGAGTAGTAAATACCATTTCAAGCTCAGAATAACAGTGATGCCCTGCATCTGTGGCATTGTTGCACATGACAAAAATATTAGAAGGGCTTAACATGGTTTACATTTTAGAGGAGAGGAGTGCTATCCATCTGGGACCTTCAGGGTCAAGTCAGCATTTATTAAAAAAAAACACACACATTTTAAAAATAAAAATCAAGCATATTTTAAAATTGGGGCTGTACAGCTCAGACCTCCAATACCTGGTGAAACTGCAAATGGATCATCCTGAGACCATGATAAAAGCTAAAATGCACACTATGATGGGAAACTTCAGATCCAGGGTACCAGTGCCCTGCAGTTCCCTGGATGGGCAGACACCTTTGCCCTTCCAGGCCACACCACCAGTTGGTGGTTTCTTGCCTTTTGTGTATTTTTACCCAGTTCTCCAAAGGCTTAGTGACAGTAAGAGCTTTTAGGTAAAAATGCTGGGGCTCTGGTATCTTTGGTCTGAACACATTTGCCTCTTGCTCACCCCTTTTGTCTTCAGCCTTCATACCTCGGGAACAGGCTACCTCCCTCCACAGCAGCACCTCCAGTCCTGAATTCAGCCCTTGAACTTCCCACCCACAATTTAGATCATGGCAGCCACAGCCCTCTGCCTCCAAATGCAGCAGTTCTGGATGAGTGCCACAAAGGGACAGAAGACGCCAAGTTCAGCAAATAAAACAGATAAAATGGAGAGAAGGATCCTTGCAAGAAAAACAAAAGGGCAGGGCCTACATGTAATAGTATGTTAGGTTAAAAGTATCCAACAGACTTTGTTAGAGGACCACAACTTTAGTAGCATTACAGCATGCATGATTTGACATCCAAGACTAGGGATGTATGGATTTTCTTAATTCTGATTCATCCGTGTTTTACAGGTTGTCAGGAATCTCTCATTCTGTCACCTACTCATTAATGGAATCAAGCTTTCTTTCCAGGGATGTACAAGAATTTCACTCCACTTGAGCAAATGTACTCTAATGCAAGGGTGTATTTGCACAAATCCTCCCCCCATTAAAAAAAAACCCAGTCTGCAAGTCCACAAAATTTGTGTGACTTGGCAAAACAAACAAACAAACAAACAAAGAAAGCAGTCCCTTGTGGAATCCTGCAGGCTCGATTCATAGATATTTACACTCATGCTAATCCACTGAAGAATTCTTTAACATCCCTGGTCAAGGCATTGCATTCCTACATGACAGCAGCTGTTTGGAATGCTGTTTGAAAGTTCTATTGCAACATCTATAAATCTATGAGAATTACCCACCACATCGAGGTGAAATAGGGCCAAGAATCATGCTCAGATCTAACACTGCCTACCCACCAGCTAGCAATGCTTCCCCTTGCTTTTCAACATGTGCATTTCTGTTTCTTCATGAAGACAGAACAGAAGAAAAGCATTGCAAATGCAAAGAAAGTATTAAGCTTTCATTTTGAAGCAGGCAAGCAACTTTCTATCTTGCAGCTACAAGTTTAAAAATGATGAAGCACTACAAAAGACCCTGGCAAACTCAAAAGCACTGCTAGTTTAAAGAACTACAAAGTCTAGCTGCTTGGTCAAATGAAAAAAGGAAGCCCTACTCAGAAGACCTTATTTATATCCATGCTGCTGATCGTTGGCACTGATGCAAATAACTTCAGGGACTTATGCTGCAAGTTAAAGGTAATTCCCAATATTATTACCCAATTAGGTTAAAGGCAAACTAGACACAGCTTTGTGACATCTGTGAAATGACTGCTTCAGACCTTAAAAAGAAATCCCCTCTTTCTTGCACACACGTTGATGGGCCAGTTTCATCCATCAGATGAAGTCATAACCCTCCCTCAGCTTTTTGTTCAGCAAGTAACTAAAAACATCAAATGGTACAATGGAGGGTTACAAGATATTTGCCTAACTGGCTTTACAAATATCTCCCCCCACCCTGGCACTTCTGCAGGGGGCAGGAGGGAGCAGATTGCCCTTCCCAGAGGAATGAATTGCTTGCTTGCAAAGGGCTCTTTAAATTATGCCATAGGGTGTATGCAGCCACCTGGCCATAGGCTGTCCACCTAGTTCAGAGTGAAGGCTATGTATATCCATATGATTTCAGGTATACTGGTGGATGCACAGACCTTGAGAAAAGTGAATACCTTTGATACTCTGGGCAAAAATGGAGGGGAAAAGGAATGTGGGATAATGTGGCAGCTACTGAGTAGAGAAATGGAGTTTGGGACGACTGATGTCCCTGGTCTGTTTGCAAGCTCCCTCCCTCCCTCCACAATTCCTGATGCCGCTAGTAGCATTTTTGCACCATGCTTCTGAGCACCACACAAGGAGTCTGGGCTGTGAGCACAGAAGGGTGGCAGAGCTGCCAAGCACACACTTGGGAAGAGCCCCAGAACATCCTGTTGTCAGCCCAGCTGTGATCTCTGTAGGCTGGCTGATTTACTGCCCTGATATCCACACGCTTTATGGAGCAAGCCATCATGTTGCCTAAACCCATGTTTTCTTTTCATGCTGAGTCATTTTTTGCAACTGCTTTAAAACATTAGGCAAAATGTGTAGCCATATGGAGTTCTCAAAAAATGCAGCTGGCTGCAGTAACTGTGGATGATGCCAGATGCTTACTCGATCCAGTCCATACCAGTCTGATTCACTACTCTCTTGTACTGAACTGACACCAGCTCATCTGTGATGGAGCAGTGACTCAGGTCCTTGGTCCTCATTTGCTTTAGAACTACTTTGCTCTGATTTGTAAGTTCAGGACTGATGAGCTATTGAGCGGAACTTGTGCAGGGTATGCGTGCTAGCAGCACTGAAAATTCAGCCAGCGATAGCCCACATGGTTCCTGCTATGAGGAGTCAGAGAGTGCACAGTGAGAATCCTTGCGAAACACACAGCTCAGCAGTAAGACTGATGCAAGGCTGGTAGCGATCACATGACCATGCAATGGTGACAATCTGTGCAGCCAGATGGGCAGTTAGCCAAGCAAATCTGATACCAATATTTGAGCAGGGAAGGGAGCCACAGTGCTGCCAGTGCTTCAAAGTTGGGGGAAAAAAGCCAGGGAGCCATTAATGAAATCCACAAGACCCCAGTCAGTTTCAGTCAAACCCTGTCCCCTGTAGCATCCTGAAAACAGTCGCTTAAGGGTTCCTCTGGTCCTAGTGATCCAAACTCTCCATCTTACACTTACCGTCTCATCCTTATTTCTGCTTGTGTGCACACAATTCCGGGTTTTTGCAGGCCTCTAGGCAAGATACCTTTAACTGGCTCCCTCCCTTGGTGAGTCTGTCTCATTGCCATCATTGTCACCAGCAGTAATTGTTTCTCCTCCTTTTTTTCTCATTGATCTTGCTTGCTCCCTCCCTCACTCAACAGGTGGAGACCCTGTGCGTAAGCAGGCAGGAACAATGCCTATTCCTTATCATCGGTAGAACAAGAGACTGCTAAACAAACAAGCTACAGGTGGAAAGGAGAAACAAGTCCAGGAGGCTCTTGTTTGTCAGCCCCTGCTGAGACGAGGGCTCCGGGCAGGTGCCCAACCATGCCAAGCTTTGAAACCAGTCCTGCTGAATGTAGATTTCCATGCATGCATCTGAGCAGGCATGTCCCAGAAGAATCTACAAAAAGCAGGAGTTCTGTGGCAGGTTCGCAAGGGTTTCCCCAGCAAATAATTAAATATGGAATTGGGGAAGGGAAAAAGTTTGAAAAACACCAGACTAGAGGTGAACAGTGCACAGGCCTTTTGCAAGAAACGGTTGTCTCCAAGAGCTGAAATTTTGCAGCCTGAACTCTGGCTCAGATGTTCTTAATGAACTATACTCCCTAAAGAATGTACCTTTGCATACGTTGAATGCAGTGCCTTTTTTGGTATCCCCTCCAGCACAGCTAAAATGATGGATATGTACGGGTAAAGCAGCTTTTAACAAGTTTTATCTGAGTTTAACAATCTTAAGAGCCTTAACTGAACTGATGTACCAGCAGGAGGGGAGCGGGAGAGGAAGACAGGGGAGAGACAAGGCTGTGTACTCAATTCTTTTTTACAGAGGACTCATTCCTGGTGGGCATTTGATGGCCCAAGCCTATTTTAACAATTGGGGAAGTGTGGGCAAACAGAGAGCCCTATATACTTCAAAATCGGCCTTGCTTGTAAAGGCTTGCTTCTGTTCTCGGTGCCCTTGCAATTTCCAGCAAGTTATACAAACAGGTTGACTGTTCAAGGTTACGTTAATGCTCAGACAAGATAGAGCTTGCTTTTGCTGCATGGCTTCTGCTAATTCAACTAGACCCTTTTCAAATTATTATTAAAATGGCTTTAGGGCAATCTAAAGCATAGTTTACTACAACCGCCCACACAGTATTCACTGACCAGGTTCTGCAAAGCACACAGCAGCCGCTCTGTTTCAGTCTGAAGTTCCTGTTGGGTATTGGCAGGTGGGGCCGTAACAATGTACACGGTTTTTTTTTATCAGTTACTGTAACACCAGGTTCATTCAAGTGTCACATGACACTCACCCAACCCATCCCTCCTTGTGCAATTTCTACCAGTATATCCCTGATCTCTTCAGACCTGTCCTATCATGGCCGTTGCGTATGTTGCCATTTCTGCCAGTATATCTGTACTCTGTGCATGTGCACGCATGCACACATTTGTATACAGAGAGACATGCACAAATTCCCTTCTCAGTTCCTCCTGCAATTGCATTTGTGTGTGACACAAGCTCACATTTTCAGAAAAAGAGAGCTATGTGAAGGGCTATATCCCTGCCACCACTGGCTTTGCACTAGTTTCCAATGAAGGACTGCAGTGCTGCCGCTTTCTTTGGGATGGCCTAGCTAAATGCTACTCTCCGGCATATGGAACGAAAGTCCAGCAGCCATTTTTGTTACAGAAAGTTCCAGGGGGTGTGGGGAGAGTGTTCAGAGTACATGTGCATACAGGAGTCTGACCCTTCCCTCATCCACCACTTTTCAGCTGCAGCTCCAGATGTGTTCGGGATGCTAAACATGTGCCTGGAATTTTGAAACAGTGGAAGTTTAAGCAGCCCCCATCCTCCTGATACATCTCTGCTGCAGACTGGCTCCTCTGAAAATAGCTCTATTGTAAAACTTGCATTTGCCAATTGTACTCATGGGTTAAGGACAGGCCTTCAGTGATGAAGTTACTTGTTTAAAAAAAAGAGCCCAGGGCCTTGCATGTAATATTCCACTGGAACACAACCGCAACAAATATAAGTCACAGCCTTTGGTGGAACAGGCAGAGAAATAACAAGATGCAATTTAATTTGCAGAAGGATGCTAAATTAAATTGCCAGGGGTCAGCCCTTCATGCAGGCTTGATCAAGGAGATTATGAAGCAAGGCCTTTTAGTGGGACTGAACAAACTACCACAATCCCCACCCCACGCACACCCACCCACCCACATGCACAAGCAAAGCACTTGGGGTGGGGGGGAAGCAAGGAATCCAGAAGCAAGGTCATTATGCTAACTGTGTGGGCATTACTGCTTTGTGTGGACCTCTTAACAGCGTTAACCTGGTTTTTTAATTCTAGCAGAGTAAAGGCGGACACACCTTGCATGGACTCCTCCCAGCTTGCCCAACATGAAGTCCTGGGGAGGCATGTTAACAGAAAGTAGGCCAAGCTACATCTATGAAGCTGTTCCCGAAAGCTCCGTCATTATGATAAAGGGCTAATGCTATAAGCAGAGCATGATCCACACAAGCCAGCAAGGTAGCTGAAGGGCTGCAGTGATGTGATCTTCTCTGTGCCTTGACTTCCATCAGGACTTAATACATTCCAGAAGGAAGCAATTAACAGAGCAGTCAGGTATGCAGTCAAGCTCAGGGTGAGTCAGCCTTTTTGTCTTGCATATCCCCCCACCCCCACCACCATTTCTATTTTTATTTTATTTTATTTTTTAATTTTCCAGAGTCCTAAATCTTGTTCTTTAAAGAATGGAAACACTGCAACAAGTCTGGGCTGAAACCTAGAATAGAACATCCTGACAAACAGCCATGCCCCTTGAATGACAGTCTGGGGCTCCCAGTTCACTGCCTTGTTGCAGCACATACTTCTCAAATTTAATAGGCACTCAATTTAACCGGCATGTTGCTTATTGCACTGGCATCAGTTCTTTCAGTTTGAACATATATCTTCACACCTTCATAGATATATATTAAAGAACCAGGGTTCAAAGAAATATAAAAAGGACACACATCTACCATTTTGACAGAACCACCATCAACAGCATTTAAACCAAATGCTCTTGCACCAATCAATCTTGAAAATAAAACATACCTGGACAATATGTGGCAGTTCAAATACCAGGCTGAGTCTAAAATCAAAGTCCCACTCAGATCATGGAACTCACTGGGTAACCATCTCTCAGTCTAACCTACCTCACAGGGTTGCTGGGAGGATAATATCAGGTGGGAAACCATGCATTGCCCCTGTGCACAGCAGAATATAAATGTAATAAATAATAATGAAAATTGCCTCTCTTCTGTTACGATAGCCCAGAGGAACCCAAAATCAATGAGTACTCTGACAAGCAGGACCCCTTCTGTTGCCTTCAGGGCTGCAGTGGCAGAGCAGGCAGGAATTAGCAAATATCTGTGCCAGAGGTAAGGGCTGAAGGCAGCTCACATTCTAAGCACAGGGCAATTCACAGAAGGGAGCTAGCTCATTAAAGGAATCGCAGTACAATATATCCCCCAGCACTTCATGATCAGGTTCAGATAGCAGGACAACACACACACAAGATCTGAATGTAGGTTATCATCAAACAGTAGGCTATTTCTGAAATATATGCTATCTGAACCCAGCCCAGATAACAAACCATGAACAACCTACAGTTCACAACCCAGCAACAAGTCTTGATGAATTGTTTCTGGTTAAACAAAGCTGTGCTAAATTGTGACCCACAATTTAGCCCTAGAACATGTTACCTTTTTGTCTCATTCAGGTCAGAACTGAAGGCTTCCTCGCCTGAGACGTCCAGAGCCCCACTAGAGCAGTGCTGCAGCTATCAATGCCACTTAAATGACCTACTCATGGAGTTTTACTCATGAGAAAGCCTTATTCCTAAATTAAGTTCTCCTGTAACTGACAACCAGCTGAGCCTGTTCAGTTGATTGTATTTCTGCACCAGCTTTCTGAAACAAGCTGTTTACAAAAATTTCAGTGCATAAAAACCACAATCAAGTAAAAACATAGCAAAACATTTATGAACAACAGTAAGAAGTGTAACAGTGTCAAAAACCCTAGTTAGAACAAGGGCAGGTCAGCACCTGTCTGTAGTCCAGACAGGGGGCCATTTGTGACTAGAGAAGAACATTTGACTGTTCTCTCCCAGGAAGGTCCCATGGATAGCCTGCTCTGAGAAAGATTTCTCCAGAGAGGGTAAGCCAGCTCCTCACATTGCATCTGCTGGATGGGACCTGCTTGGGTGGAGAAGTCATCTCAGAAGCCCACAACTCTGTATGTGTGTATAATTTCCACAGTATGGCTCTTCTCCAACCAAGACTTATCTGAGGAGTGAGGCTGCTGTGAGGAAGTTTCTATGGTATGGCTTATTTCTTCATAGCCTCGGGGTCTAAAGGGACTGAAATCAAATATGCACTAATGTGATGAGTATCCCCGTATATGACCAGATTAAACAGTTGATGGTTGATTTAAGACAATGATCCCATTATAGACTAAGTCAAATTAATTATTTTCCATGAATACCCATGGTTAAACTATCATTAACCATCATTAAACTAAAATGATAATATCCTGACCAATAAAAAGGGGTGATGGTAAAAGGTCAGGCAAAAATGAACATCTCACTCCTAAATAGCAAATAATAAACAGCACTTATTTATAAAACTTTATAAAATGTAATTTGAAACTGAATCTCAAAAAGTATAAAAATGTAGTTCCTTGGTGATTTATTATTGCTCTTTCAGTGTAGAATTTGCATCCTGTCTTGACTTTTTTTCACAATTAACAATAGAATTGTCCTGATCTGCAACCAAATGCAGACAGTATGCAATCCTGAACTTTGGGATGGAAAGTCTGCATGCCTTTTGCACTACGGAGCGATCTGCTTAGAGACAAGGTGGGCACTTAAGAAACCAACAGATAAGATTGGCTCCATTCAAAGAAAGGGTAGAAGTACTTGCTGGGAGGGGTATGGACTCTTCCAATTTCTAGGTGGGGCAGTTGCTTGATAACTAACAGCTGTAAACACAGTCAGCTTTCCCATTTCAGATGTTTGCAAAATGTCCTCAAAGCATCCAGGCTAAAATAAAATAAAGTGATGATATGAAAAAATTGGACACATCCTGAAGATTAGAAAAAGTTATAGAAAGTCGTAAGCAATAAAAGAAGTTAAACGTTTCCTTTTAAAATACAAATGGAAAGTGGGGGAACCCGCCACCCTTGGAGAAGGCTGATTCCTTTCATCTTGCCAGGGCCGTGGCTTCGTGTGGGTGCAGCTGCCTTGGCAGCCAGCCCAGCAGCGTAGGTGTTGTTCTCTGAACAAAAGTTCAGGGCTGCCAGATGAGCCATATCACCTCCATAGAGAACTTTGTCCTTTAAACCTAGAAATGATTTGCTTCAGTAGAACAGTCAGATATGTCCTCAGCTCACTTGACAATCTCTGTAAAATATGCGGAGACAAAGGCTTGTGTTCCCTTTTTTTCACCTTCCAAGGCATCCTTGCTTCGCACATTCAAGGCTCTTGGCTGCCTTGACAACACAACACCTTAGAACATTAATACAAAGCCTTTCCTTGGTCCAATGGTGCAGGGCGGGGGAGCAAGGAAATCTGCATGGCCACGTGATCATGTGTCATTGGGTAGTCAACACTAAAAATCTTCCAGTGTTAATATTGTCACTGTGGTTTGGGGACAACAATATGCCAGGTGCCATCCAGAGCAAAGAAACCCTTATAGAGAGAGGAATTTATTCCCAGAGAAATATTGTGCTTGATTTGGAGTACAACTCTCACCAGCCTCAGCCAGCATGGCTAAGGGCCCATGTTAATGGGAGATGTTTTCCTAGAGTAGGAGCAGATACACTGGGAAGAGAAATAAGATTCAATGTCTTATAATCACAGGTAAAGAGTAAAAAAGGCTTGAGTAAATGCAATGCTGCCATGAAATTGATTTAGAAAATGTCCAGGAGGCATCAAGCAAGCATGTTGAACTTTCAGCCAAAAGCTGAATTCTATCTTGGAGACTTACCAGAATATTGTAGCTTATTACCAGTAACGAAGCCTTAGGAGAGGTGCTTCTTTTTTGGGGGCGGGGGGGAATGGAAAAACTGAGAAACCATCAAAACGTTAGTAATTAGGGAAAGTGGTGAGGCAAGGAGAAGAGTATATAACCATCCAGAGGATGCCAGAACATGGATGAGTCCCCTTGGCCTGAGCTTCTTCAATTCTGACATAAAGGATATGGAAGACAACATAGGGAAATTAATGGGGCAGAGACATGGAAATATATGATTAATGTTGTCAGCAGAACCATCACCATTGGGGTGATAATGAAACCATATAATAATGAGCATCTCTCTCTCTCTCTCTCTCTCTCTCTCTCTCTCTCTCTCTCTCTCTCTCTCACACACACACACACACACACACACACACACTACATTTATACTCCATCTTTTTTGCTCTTGCAAGGTATCCAAGGCAGCTTACACACTTTTCCTTCTGTCCATTGATTCTCAAAACAACTCTGTGAAGCAGGATAGGTTAAAAGTCTGCAACTGGTTCTAGTCAGCCAGTGAACTTCATGGCCACATGGGCACTAGAACCTGATCTCCCAGATCCTCAGTCCAGCACTTCAACCACCACACTGCACTGGCTCTTGGGAAAACCACAGGAACATGGAGGGCCCTTGTACAATAGGAACAATGTGCATGTCACTTCTGTATTGTCACAGTGAGGGCTGAAAGAGGTGCTCCCCAGTGGCCAGGCCCGTCATGTGGGGTCCCACTCACTGGATGACGACTTCCACTGCAGTACCTGCACTGGAGTGACTGACATTTTATAAATATGTAAACTGAATGACCCTACCTAGCCTGTGTAGTTCTGCTTTTTTCAGAGTTCTGATATTATCCATTAAGTTTGGTAAGATCTGTGCTCAGAGCTTACATTCATTTCCTGCTTTACTCACAGAAATCTTAGCACAGTGGAAAATTCTTAACTGTTATTAAGAGACAGATCACTAGTTGGCCAAAGGTGTTTGAACAGATACGTACTGGACCAGCAAAGTGATGTTACATGACTAAAATCCCAATACAAGGGGAACACAAGGGGTTTTTTCCTAAAGTTTGTTTATTTATTTATTTAGGAGACTTCTATGCCGCCCCATTCGCCGAAGCCTCGGGGCGGCTTACATCCATAAATAAACATCCTTAAAATAATATAAATTAACAGTATAAATTAAGTTTAACAACAAAACAACAAAAACATACACATCACATTCTTTTCATAAGCATTGCTTAAAGAGAATTTAGAATTAAGAAAGGTGATTCTAAATCTTACCTAATAAATGTTTTACTGTGCTTCTAATTAGCAGCATTTTAACAGTTGCATTTTATAGTGACGTTATAGTGATGTTTTATATTGTTTTAATAATTAATGTTTTTATAGTAGTTTTATATTTATTGTATTTTTATATATTTTGTAAGCCGTCCTGAGCACTCAAAGCAATAGGACAGGGTATAAATGCCTGTAATAAATAATTAGCTGCAGGCAAAATCCATTGTTTTTCTGTGAATATATCCCAGTTTGTCCTTGGAGACTCTTTACCTTAGTATTACCCTGTTTGTTACTTGGTTTGGCATGGGAAAGTTTGGAACAGCAGTCATCTGACTCTTTGTTGTGTTAACAATCTGGCTAGTGCTGGGGCCTCGAGTCCAGTGATATCCTGGGGCCATCTTGGAGGAAGGCATCTGCAATGGGCTGGGAGGCAGACATGAACTCAGCAGAGGGGGTACAATATGGGGAAGCAGATGGCTTCAGCTTTTTGGCATGGGAGTGGTTTACAACACACACTCCCACCACCACCACCACACACACACATACCCCACCACCACCTCCCTTTTTCTGGTAAAGTTGGCTCATTAGATTTCAGAAATACTGATGTCAGAAAGACTTAAGACGTGATTCAACAGTTTCTTGCAATGATGAGATTCAACGTGGACTTGAAAGTAAAGACTTGAGACCTGGAGTAAAGGACTTGAACACAACACTGCCACCATGAGCCTGATTGTTTGTCAGGCACAAGGAGGTAAAAAACTATGAGATAATCACACAGTGTCCCTTGCCATGATGTGTGAACTTGACCAGTCTGTTGGTGAGTGGGGCTGCATGAAAATTAGGCCAAGATGAAATTAGGCTGAGGGTCGCATGTGGCCCATAGGAAGGAAGGTTAATCACCCCAGGTTTAGTGTGGCCTGATTTGTACTAAGTTATCAAACTGTTCATTGAGTTCAGTGCTGGCTAGGTAAGGCCATCCTTCTCTCTTTCACTTTCTCTTTTGGACTAGTCCCAAATAATACAACTATTTTTGTTCTTTTTAGGAGGAGTAAATGGGATCTCTGTGCTTGTATGATTAGTAGGCTACTGTAAGAGGATTGGAGCTAATGTCAGCTAGGGAGGAGAAATTCATTTCTGTTCATTTTTAACTGGAACTGAAACAGTTTGCACCTTTTAGACTAAACATGAACTTGCAGGCAATCTGCAGTGAAGCCATATTATTTTGAGCTTTCAATATGATTTGGGGCCCAAAAACAATGTGTTCAACAGTATGCATATCTCTGAAAAATGCATATTAAAATCTGAATCTTTGAAAAATGTGCACAAATACTCTTTCACCAAGGGAAAAAGAATGTGCATATGTCAAAGAGGTGTACAGTTGATGCATGTATTTGGGAAAACATGCATGAAAATTCTCATGTGAAAAGTGGGGAGAGCTCATAATCTGCTATGAATCCAAGTTAAATAAGCTTCAAGATAGCATCTGGAGAACTACAGTGAGACTAAGCTTTTCTGATATGCACATTTCTAGTGTCGGCAAAATACTAGAAAGTTTGAAACACCTGTTGCACCTGTTTGAAATCACCACTGATTGCCACACTGCCAGAAATAAAGGTGAGCTGCTGCTATCTCACAAAATGTAATGGTGGAAAAGTACTTTGAACAGAAAACATTGTACTATTACAATATTCTATTACAATAGTCACAAAGAAAAGCTGCTCGTGAACAAAAACTGCCAGGGTTTTCCAAACCTCAGGAAAGTCTCTCATCATCCTCATCCTCATCATTACAAGCATTTATATCCTGCCCTCAGGATGGCTCATGCGATCCTATACACTGGGTAGGGTTGATGGAGTTTCTGTCCAGCAACATCTGGTGGGCATTCAATTCCCATTTCTGCTGTGCGTACCACGGAGTTAAATTTTGTTGAATATAATAGTATTTATTTCTGAGTAGAAATGTAAAGACTCGCAATGCTCATTTGCCAAACTGCCTTTCCTCTTTATGTATGTTCACAATTATAAGTCTTATTTTGAAACTGCTTGAACAGAAGATTTTGGTTTAGTAACATATGTTAAAAAAAACAACAACTACATGACCCATAAGCCTCTGTTCCAGATAAAGAAGTTTAAAGTCTTGATTTTTAAAGTGATTATTATTTATCCAATATATTTATATAATGTTGTCCATATTTTAAAAGATCTAAATATTTCTTCCCTCACTCCCCAGTGTTCATGACTTAGGCTTATTACATGTAAATCTGTGATAATTTCTGTATTGTTGTTAATGGCCTAGTTCCACTATACATTTTCTATAATTTCCATGACTGGAGGCATTTTTGCATTTTTGCTTTTGATCTCTCACTGCTAACTTAGTTTGTCCTTTAAGGCTACCATGTGGTAATCCACAAAATTAATCATTCATAAGAAAATTGGTTCAGTCTTAAGAAGTTTCTTGGATGCCTGAAAGCTGAACAATCAGCCATTTGGCCCATTTACTTCATGTTATAGCATAGAGGTCCTTGATAAACCAGATAGCTGACTGGTTTAGACCAGCTGAAAAGAAAGTGACCCATTTTAAACCAGTTTAAAAAATTGCTTGGGAGGGAAAAGGTCACCATCTGGTTTCTTCTGGGTCTTTCATAAAGGCTGTGATCTTGCACTGTCCCACTGAAATTAATGTGGCTTTGAATCCAGAACAGGGTAGATATCTTAGTGGCAGAGTATGATTTGTACAGAAAACATCCCAGGTTCAATCAATGACATTGCCATGTAAGGCTGGAGGGGAAAAAATCTGCCTAAGCCTGCAGTGAGCTCCTGCCAACCAGCATCGCGGTACTGAACTAGACAGAACAATGGTCTGATTTGGCGTTAGGCTGCTTGCTGTGTTTCTAAAGTGTTGGATGCAGGTAGCACCATGGATTTCAAGAAAGCAAGCTGTTTCTGGAACACCATATTTCAAACCACATATTGTATTAATTATCTAGCATGGAGCTAGGCTTTTATCTTTCCTTTTACTCTGGAGTAACGGTGCAGAATCTTAGCCTGGTGCAGGACCAGATTTAGTCCTCAAGATAATCATCAAGGATTCCCCTCAGGAAAATTGGTCCCAAGAGCCCCTCTGAAATGGAATTCAACTACTGGATTGAAAGAAGTTCTGCACCCGCTGCTGTAGAGGAAGTTTCATGGTCCTGATTTGGCTTGTGAGTATCAGGCACTGTGAGGGGAGCATTAAATCTTCTGGCCAAGCTATTTGCTTTTCAACCCCAACCACCCAAGTGTCATGCACGGTTTAAAAAAAAAAAAAAAGATTAAAAGCTTTCATTAACCACTTGCAACTCCATCAAGATGCTTGCCATCACCTTGCCATTGGTTAAAGATTATGTCCTGAAGGTACTCTCAAGATACTAAGTACTGAAGATACCATTTCATAAGCCCCCAACCAACTGGTTGGAAGTTATGTCACTTCGTAAGTTCCATCCTTTTCAAGGGTATTCATGATGGAGTAGAACCTCCTGGGAATTTACAAAAGAAAGCATTATGTTTTTGGAAATACTTGCCTGATATGTATAGGTATACATACATGAATACCACACAAAACATGAACAGTTCAAGGCTAGCTCATTGGCTCAACTTTAAAGATACCCCTAAATCGAGGTCCCAAAAAATCTTATTAATCACATTAATCATTATACTCAAATTTAGTATAATCACTGGAGATATATGGGGGTATATTACTAAGAAGTATGAAAAAGAATCTATGTTTGGCTGTGCACAAGTCCATCATGACTTAAAAACAAGCAAAGCTAAGCTCATCTTTCCCCACATACAAAGAGCAGCTTTCTGTCCTTAATATTACTTCAAAAAGCCTTTCTCCTGCTAACAGTCCTCAGAGCTGTGATTCTCAAAGGGTGGGTTGTGGCCCACAGATGCTTTCTGACCTTTTCCCATAGAGAGTGCACAACAAGGGGCCACCCTTTTAATTTCCCTTTTAATTTCAGGATTCTTTCTTTCTTTAATGGGGCTGACCACCATTACTGATTTGTGTTCTTTTTATGGGACAGACTGTTCCCTCCCACTGTAACTCACACATATAAAGTCACTCCTAGATTAACATTAAAATCACAACTAAAATATAGACATTCTTCAGTGTGAACTACCTTTGTGTTTTCTGTTATGGAAGGGAAAAGTATAGCTCAAAAGGAGTTACTTGACAAGGCTGTGTGATTTTACATGTGGGCTACACTTCAAAGCATCGACCTGCCTGGGAGAATCACTAAAATTAGTCTGTAAGAAGGTGTGGCTGTGTGTCAGCTTCACACACTCATATGAACATAGACGTTCTGATGATGGTGAGCAGGCCTATCACTATGCTTCTTCCTGGCTTGTGATCAGAGGCTGAACAAAAGGAGTCAAGCTCTCCTCAATGGTTGGAAATCCCATGCCAGCCTTTGGAGTGCAACAAAAACACCATAAAACAACAGTGATATTTTCCAAAGAGAAAGGAAGGCTACAATTCTAGTCATTTAGGGCACATTCCAATGCATGTTTAGACAGAAAAAAGAACTTCCAATCCTCAGCCAGCTTTGTTTGCTGGGAAATGCTGGGATTTTTATAAGTTTTTTTTCTTTCTAAACATGTATCAGATAATGCTTTTGCTAGACAGAGAGCTCTATTGGACACTGTAGAACTTACTTCTGAGTAAACATGCATAGGATTGCACTGTTAAAGCTCATGTAGCACAGCCCCCCAAATTCTCAGTGATTTGGTAATTATTTGGTAAACATAATAATCTGTATCCTAGTTTGGATGGATTAAAATAATAATTTTCCCAAAGTACCATTCCATGTTGTTCTGCATCTCTTTAAACTGAATTATCCCATACCTCTGCAGGGTGGAGTGGCATGTTTTCCTTCCATTCATTAGAAAAAGAGGTTTACTCATACAAATCTCGTGACACTCGAAAGTAAAGCTGTCACCATCATTCATAGAAGCCAAGGGCACCACCCTTAAACCCGTCTCTCCTTTCCTGTTCTAGAGTATCTTGCTTGTGCCTGGGGGATTCTCCTGTTCTGCCTAATCTATTACACAATAGATCAGGTTTCATGTAGGCAAAGGAGACTCTTCTGCCACAAGGACACACTTTTTGCTCCTGAGCACAGGTGTGAGAAAGGTCAAGCAGCTGTCTCTTCTGCAGCTCCCCTCACTACTTCCCCCTTTCTTGACTTGGATTTGTGTGTAATTTAACACTGCTTTTTTTGCGTTGTGTTATGAGATTAAAACTCATCAATAAAACAAACATTTAAAAGCAGCAAATGAAATGAACGCCTTCTCTGTCTAAGTTAAGCCTCAAGATGTTCTGGACCACAATTCCTCACATTTCTGAATCGTGACCACTGGCTGTGCTGACTGAGGCTGGTGGGAAGCTGGAGTCCAAAACAGCTGGAGGGCAGCAGGTTGGGGAAGGCTGAGCTAAGCTATCTTTGGTTGGCAGGCACTTGCTACGTTACGGGCTTCTTCAGGAGAGCTCGTACTGATGATGAGTGCCTTGTCAAGAGCTCTCAGAAAATGATTAGATTGGAGCCAGGTGTTTTAGGTCCTCCCTAGGCACAGGACTACTTTGGCATCATCCTCGTCTGATCCTGCATGCACAAAGTCACATCCTTGTAATTTGCGTTCACTAACTAGAGAATAACTACCACACTGTAGTGGCAGTGCCAATTGCAGGTTTGGAGGGCCCTTGGGCAAGACACAATCAGGAAGCATCCTCCCTCAGTAAATCTGCTGCCTCAATACCAGCTCCTCCTCTTTTTCATGACTGGTATCACTTGCATGCTTGACAGCAGAGAGCCAGTTTCCAAGTAGGCAGTGACGACATCTCCCCTCATCCTCCTTGTCCCCCCCCCCCCCCCAATCTTCTTTGGGCCAGAGCAGCAGGCAGGTAAGCACACAGGTTGTACTAGGGTACAGGTGGAGCGAGACCAGGGCCTTGTCAGTGACCCCTGCTGGTGCGAAGGACCTCCATGGATGCTGGACCATGACTGTCCTTGGTGCCAAGCCAGTGTACTGGCAGCCACTAATGAGGAGGATTTTCTTGTAGAGGAGGAAGCTGGATGGTCTCTCTGTGGGGTGAAATCCCTCCCATCGCCAGTGATTTTGCCTCACGCCCTGCCTTTCACACCTTTGTTGGTACAACTTGCAAGCAGCCTGTGACCTGGTGGGAGACTCGGCTTCATCCAGCCAGGCCTCTGGAATGCGTGCCAGATCCGCCTGCTCATCCAGGCTTGAGTCTCGAACAATTGTTGCTTTATTAAGAACCGATCTGGAATTGAACAAAGGAACAATGAGCAAGGCAGCTCAGGCAGGGACTGCCTCTAGGAACATGCTGCTTGGAAAGGAGCCCAGGCTGTCTGTCCCCTCTCCTCCTCACCTGGTCTGCCTCCATCTCTAGGCTGCAGTCCTATGTCCATTTTCCTGGGAGTAAGACTCATTTCTATCAATAGGAGGAGACATAAATAAGATTGGACTGTTAATGAGAGATAAACAAGAAGTTGGTCAGTTTGTATTTCAATGTGAACTTACATTTAAACGACTTATTTTATATTGTTAACTTGTTTTATATTGTTAATTTATTGTATTTTAATTGATTTATTTGTAAGCCGCCCCGAGGCTTCAGTGAATGGGGCGGCATAGAAATTTTCTAAATAAATAAATAAATGCATAACATAATGCAGTTTGATGCAAAATCTGCACATTTTACAAGTTTGTGATGCACTTTGCTGAAAAGAAAAAAATAGCTTATCAAAATTAATACATTTTTAAAAAATCTAAAACTGAATACTGAAAAGAAATACCCATGTCAAATACATATCCTTCCAAAAAATGCACACAAGGATGCTTAATCTGATGGTGAAAGTTACATCCATTTGTAAAAGTACAGATCAAGGTCCATAGATTTGGGGAGAATACATACAAAAATGTGGATTTTTTAAACGGAAACATATACAAAAATGCATACAAACTTTTGCACAGATCTGGAGGAAAAATTGCACAGTCCAATCTGGAACTGGGACAAAACAAATGAACTTGGGAAAATGAGAGCCATACTGACATGGTGATGTGGTGCTTAACAGAGACAGATCCTGATATTAACACTTTATATATTCAATTATCCTTATTGGGCATCTCCATTGCTGAGGATGCTGAGAATGCTGCTGGAAATTCCCATCACAGAATTACAGTCCCCAGCATCCCAGAGACAGTAAATATGATAAACCAAGTTAAACCTGCCATGCCAATTACACCCCAGGAGTCCTCACAGAACTAGCTTTACTCCTGGATTCTGCAATGTCAGGATCACGCTTGCTTTTTATCAGTCTTGGTTCTTGTGCTAGCTGCACATTTCCTCTGTTGTCATTCATGCTTGGACCACTTCAGCATCTGTTTCTGGCAGTTCCTTGTCTACTGCCTGACAAGGGGGTTGTGTCTGATGAGAGTTCAGAAGCTTCTGCCAGTACAGAATGTGGCTGCTTGTTGCTTATAATGGAATATGGAGATGGTATGAGGCCAATATTTGGCATGGTTGGCCATTCATTTCTAATTCCTATCCACACAGCCAGCCCTTCCATGAAACAGTGAATCCCACAGCTCATTCATCCCGTGTCTCATTTCTCGTAATTCTCACCTGAACTAATCTAGTCATCCACAGAACAGGAAAAATTGAAAACTTCTGAAAGTTAATCTCTCAACACATTGTGTCCCACTGCAAGGAACGCCCTACACCAACACCTCACTCCAGCAAGGTAGAACTACAGTGGGTGCTCCGAAGAGCCCTGCCAGTCCCTCTCTGACCAGGGCATTTCTTCCCTGGAACAGCTGCCTGGCTAGCAGCACTGTAGAGGGTGCTCCAGAGACTCCCACATGCGACAGTGAGGGAGTGGCTGGCAGGGCTCTCCAGAGGCAGAGGGCAAACAGGCAGGGACTCTGGAGCAGCCGCCCACCCTCTGCCTTGCTCCGAGATCCTTAGGTGGGCAGCCATGCTCTGGCTCACACTGAGAATCCTCTGCTGAGGAGCCAGGGGATGAGCAAGTGGCCCTCTGGAGAGCCACATCTGCAAGAGTCAGCATCCTGCATAGCTCTTCAGAGAGCCATCCAGGCTCCAGCGGGTCCTTCCTCAGAGCCAGGCATTGTGGGAGGAGTGGCACAGGAGACGGTCTGTGCTACAGTGATCACTGGTGCAGACTGGGAATGAGGGCAACTGCAGTCCATCTAGTCTGGAGGCCACCAGGAGGTCAGAGACGACTTTAGGTGGTTCTAAGCTGGAAGTCAGCTCCTGTTGATGAAACTCTGGGGTAGGAAAAGAGACAAAATCGGACAGCTGTGAACCTGCTCTGAGGTTGCTCCTGAGCCTAGGGTGTCCAGATGCAAAAGCAGATAGGGCTCTGGCACCTTGAACAGCTGCAGATAAGAGGACATTTGAGCAGATGCAGTTTATCCTGTAAACTCTTCCACATGATTAGTAAAGGACCAGGACTCCTCCCCCATTTTGCATCTGGACACTCTAAATCTGGCTTCTTTCTCTGTGGTTCCATGGTTGAATGCAACCTCCCAAATAGCTCTTTTACAAAAATTCTTTCAAGGTAAAATGCTGTTGCAAATATCCATATGGAAAGCTGGACTGATGGGTGGGATTGTGCATTACTTTCTTGTGACACATACCCAAACTAACCAAAAAGCGGGGGTGGGGGCATGCCTACCTTAAAGTAATATCTCATCCATTATCCATTCAAAGGGTTCTTAATAATGCAGTAATTCATGATGATCCCAAGAAAAAGAAAACTTACTGTGCCCTAATGGCTCTAGGAAAGTGGTGACATTTTAAAGGTGACTATTATATGTTTAAAACAATGCCACCACTTTGTTTGCTGGCAAAGGCCATATATAATAATAACCAGAACTAATTTAGTGATCCATATTACAGGAAAAAGCTTTTGAAAGTTAATCTCTCACCTGATCAACTGAAGGGCTTCAACATCTGCTCTTGAAGTAAATAGGATATTATATTTTAACACTGGACTCCTTTCTGGTTGGAAGTCATTGTTCATATACATGTTGTTCTTGAAAAAACTTGTGACAATAATTGAAGCTCATGTACTTTCAAATTATATTCCTGTGATGCGGAGATTAACAAATGGACAACAGTCAATTCTGAGAACCTGCATGGCCACAAAGAGACTCATTCCAAGCAAAATAACTCCCCACCACCCATTATTGGATGATCTGGAGAATGTGCTACTCTCACCACAGCTGAGCATTTATCTGCCAATCATGCACTTCATCTGGATGCTTACTGAGCAATATGGACTGCTTACAGAAATCTATATAGTTGAAACAGAAGTGGTGGGTCTTTCGTTTTGATTTTTCTTTCTATTTTATTGATGATGTTGTGAATGGTTGTTGTGAATGGATACACTTTCTGGCTATGTTCTTATTTGTTGCTGTTTCCTCTCTCTCTCTTTTGTTAAAATTACAAGAACATTTGCTTGTTCATTTGCTTCTCCCACTAGGTTCAAGATCCTCATAATCATCTTGACACCTATGCTAACTTTGCATCAGCAAATAGCACCTTCAGACATAGCTAGATTATCACAGTCACCTTTTTTGCAATCTCCTTCCTATATATTTTATCAAGAGCCTTTTTATTGACTTGGGTAGTGAGTAAGGCACAAGACTGAAGCAGTAAAGATTTCAGGGCACTCTACTCTCACACCAGCATTACAGCACACTTAAATTTAGTAAATTTTGACTGCATTTGGATTACCGTGATAAACAGGTGCACAGAATAAATTCAGGATAGTCCCTGCCTGCAGATTTATAGTCTAAAAGGCATGACACAAAAGGGGAAAAAAGGTGAAAGAAAAGAAAAAGTTGGAAATCCATGTTGTTTTTTAAAAGTTTTCATAATGAACAGATTGAATGGAAACAGTTCAGAATAGGAAGCTGATGGACACACAAGGATGACCACAGTGTAGATAGCTTGGTCCATGGAGCTACAGGTAGCTGTTTCAAAGACATGGAGAAGAATTAGGAAGGGGAAAACACTAAAGGGCAGATATCATCTATCCCAGCCCTTTCCAAAAGTGTTGGACTACAACTGCTCCAGATCAATTGGAGTCGTAGTCCAAGGCTCCAGGTTGGAAAATGTGACCTATCGCAAAGTGAGGGGAGCAAAAGGGGCATTTTCCTCCATGGGTCTATATTGGTCCAGGAATGCCAGGAAGCTCTATTCTCATCTACACTATTCCAAAGATGAACTCTCTTTGGAAGCAGGACACCCTGAGAACGCTCAGTGTGGGTTGGGATCAGCCTGCACTGGGTGGTTGGAGGTGAGGCCTGCATTTCTGAATCCTGTGTAGTTGCCTGAGTCACCTACACCTTCATAAACTCACTGGCCCAACTGAGTCTCCATGGATTGATTTGGGCTTCTGTCTTCATCCTCAGGCAGTTTCACGGGTTCATACACAGGAAGCCCTACATGCACCATGCTATTCCTTTTCTGTCAACAAAAATAAAGCAAAGCAATAAAGTGGCCTAAACCAATGAAGTTGTATTAAATAGTCACTTTTTTGTTGTTGTTTTCAGCACTCCTGTGCCTTTAAGTGAGACATGCAGGAGTTCAACAGGTAATACTTGGGGCCTTGCTCTGTGCTGGACAGAAGGGGATCTATTTCTCTTCTTCTGGCCATGTAATTATTAAAAGCACTTGAGCACATTGAGTAGGGATGTCAGATAAATGTGCAACAGATTCAAATGAGTTTCAATATTTATTAATGCAGCTTGTGAATGCCTTCACACACTGGCTTTTTCCAAGTCACATGGATTCTGCAGGGTTATAGACCAATTTTCCCCTTTTCAGGGAAGATTTGTACTAATTCGCATTCGTACTAAAGTAAATTAGCACTAATATGACTTACCACCAAGCAGAGTGAAATTCTGAGGGAAAGAATCCGATTTCATCAGTTAGTGGATGACAGAGTGAAAGATGCCTGATAAGTGTGATAAAGATAAAGATACCACAAGAGCCAGTGTGGCATAGTGGTTGAGAGCGTGGGACTGGGACTCAGGTGATCTGGGTTCTAGTCCCTGCTCCGCCATGGAGCCAGCTGGGTGACTTGAGACCAGTCACAGACTTTCAGTCCAACCTACCTCACAGGGTTGTTGTGAGGACGTTGAGAGCAGCAGGAGGAGAATGATAAAAGCTGCCTTGAGTTATTTTAAAAAGAAAAAAGCAGGGTATAAATCTAATAAATCAATAAAATAAATAATCCATGAAAGACAGAATACATTTGACATACTCCATATCTGAAACCCTACACTGTACAAAGAATAGGTTGGCCCCACTGGCATATGACTTAATCCTAGCCTTTTAGGTCGATCCTCTCAGACCTTCCCTGTTCAACAAGTTGTTTTGCTTGAATAAGGTCAGGGTTGCTTCAGTCAGCCAAGCAGGTGGAGACTGCAGTTGATAATGTTATCTTCAGGTGTATGGTGCCAGCAACAACACCTACACCATAAAGCTGTGTCTCAGTGCTTAGTCAGTGTGCGGTCTTTTTAAAAAGGGAACTGTTCCTTGTTTCTTTTCATAGAGAAAGAACTGGAAACACTGAGAGCATTCAGGCTTATCTTTATATGATGTCTGATTCAACACTGTATTTTGACAGGCATCGAAATACATAGCTTACATTCTTTTATGTATGCTTTACTTATATTAGTGGGAAAATGAGGTAACTGTTAAGAGTTTAGGCCAAAAGAAATTTAATCAAGACATTGTCTGATCTCCCAATTTAAAAAGAACTGAAATTTTTAAAGTAACCATGTGGGGAAAGAGGCAGTCTCTGTATTTGATCTGAGCAGTGGTGCTGAGTAAAAGATAGGAAATAATTTTTTAGCTTGCATTTTTATACACTTTACCTAACTTTGCATTTCAAACCGATGTGTAAATTAAAAAGCAGCTATCCTTCAAAATTCTCACTGCTCCCAATAGTGCAAAGGTGTTCTCCAATTAAAAATGCATACAAAACTGTGCATATTAGGAAAACACACACACAGAACTGTGTATCTTCACAAAGTATATGTTGAAGTACTTTAAATAAAGTTAAAATGCCTTTTCTTATAATCTTGTCCTCAAAACACAAGGAATATAAGAATGACACAGTCTTTCAGAAGCATACTGGCAACCTTGGACTCACTGTTGTCTTCCAGCACATTTGAAAAAGGGAAATTGCCTTGCAGAATAAGGGGGTTGAATCTGAGAGTCAACCACAAGACCACTGATCACTCTAGCAATGATGAAGGTCATATTTTTCATGAGTGTGCATTGCTGTGCTAAGGATAACTTTATCAGATTCAATGTCAGTTGTAACAAACAAAATGATGAACAGGTATTTGTCTGTACAGATGCCATTTCCCCACAATTCTGCCATTCCTATGCCAGGAAAAGTGTCATGTCTTGAATTTCTGCTTGCCACATGTCTCTTAAAGGCACAGAAGCCTCCTAACAGAAAAAAAAGTGGATGGGGAAAGGAACCTATCTAAAAAAGTGCTACAACAGGCCAGCCTTAGCACTCATCAGGTCCACTTCCCAGCTCCCACCTGGGATTCAAAATCCGCACCCTGCTGTGCTACAGGAGTATCACACACATCAGTCCTGGTCTTCACAGTATTAAGCAATGAATTTCAGTGCCATCTGTGTGTAGCTTTGGAGTGGCAACTCCAAAAGGAAGATGCCCCTTGCTTTTGCCTGTTAGAGGCTTGCCATACCAGTGATTACCTGCCTCCATTGACAGGTATGAAGGAATTATCACCCACCTGGACATAGGTCGCTGAGCATGTGAGCCAGGAGTTAGATGCTGCTGTCACAGAGGGTGATGCTGGTCTTTCCTCACCAGTGCCATTGCTGGCATCATGTGTGCGAGTCCGACTGTTTCCCTCTCCTCATTTGCTGCTAGCAACAACTGAAGAAAATGCAGGACTAAGATGTTTAAAGCCTTCTCAAGCCTCTAATGATCTCATTGCCTGAGATGCTACTTTTAAGGGTTAACCCCCCCCCCAAAAAAAAGAATCAGTATTTTTAAGGTCTCATTAGTAATAAAAAAAGATCCAGCAGCAACTTCACAGCCACTCTAGAAAACTACTCTATCCTCCTCAAAGCTTTGGCATTGGGTTGATGGAGTCTCTCATATGGTGGCCATGCACCCCTCTTTAAGAAGCACATTATTCTGTGTTAAAGTGTCCTTCTAGTGAAGAATCTCTGGTCCAAGACCATTTTAAGATAAAGAATCTTAAGAAGGAAGGGAAAGTAGCAGCCTTGACATTGCTCATCATTGTTTGGATGGGTGGATATTGGCACCTGATCAGTTTTCCTCATTATGCTGCGATGTACTGCATTAATGAATAATGATTAAATGCAGATCTAAATTAATGTGCATAATATTTGCACATGTTGATTCACATGTATACATATAAATCAGCATGCTTTTTGTTGTTGTTGCATTGCACGTACATCACAACCATCTTCCTCTAGCAAGGAACCCAGGGTGACTTACAAGGTTCTCCTACTCTCTGTGAGGTAGGCTAGGCTGAGAGGCGGTACCAAGCCCAAAGCCACCCAGCAAGTTTCATGGCTAAGTGGGCCTTGGAACCCAGATCCCACTCTTAGCCATTCCCCCCACACTGGCTCTCAAATGTTATGCAAATCTGTGTGCTCTTTGCCTTTCTTTTGTGTTGCGTAAAGGAGGACTCTTGGAGAAATACAGGATTTTCAGATCTCAGGCCAGTCATTCCAGAACAGTCCCATCAGTTTTAATGGCACTAATTTAATGGTTTGAAATGCTGGATTACAAAATGAGAGTTTCAGGTATTTCAATACATCCTTAAGGGTTTGCTGCTGCTGCTGCTGCTGCTGTCATTTCACCCTTATTAGATCATTGACCAAATACCCAGATTAATTTTTTTCTGCACCCTAAGTTTTGTACAATCAGTGGAGAGGTGTAAATGTATTACAATTCTGTTAGATTTGCATCAAAGAGAGGAGAAATTTAGTCATTATATATTTGTCTTTTTTCTTGTAACAGCAGGAACTGATTAAGAACAAAAATGGCCATTGTATGAAGAAAGAATTATTTGGGGGAAAATAATAAGAAAAACAAGTTTCCATGTGTTTACCATAAAAATAACATGAACTCCACCTTAGGGTATATAAAAGTACAGACTGTTCACTGTATGTTTTGGCATCAGTTTAAAATGCCTTTATAAACATATCCTATTAAATATTTAATTATTTATCACAAAAGTGGTTATTTTGACATGAGTTAGTAAAAGCAATGGCTTTTCACATCCTAGAATAGCTGACCAGTTACAATATATTACTGGTATGTTTTATTCATAAATACTGGTAAAATTGCCTTTAAAGTTTATCCAAGGGCACTAATTCCTTTTAGAAACAATACCATAGGTTTTCCAATTTTGAAAATAAGACAGATAACTTTTTCATATAATGTTTGACCAAACTTTTTATTTATTATATGTACTTGCTAAAAATGGGTTATATATAGTCTATGTGTAGTATAAAAAACAAAAAAAAATCTTCAACAAAATTTTAATTCAAATAATCACATTTGGTTGGCAAGGAACATTAATTTAAAACAAGTGTAAGTTTGTAAATTAAGTATATTAAGAAATAAACAGGAGACATTTTGCTGATACCATGGATAAAATCAACAGAGTTTTTTCAGTATTGTTATGAGAAAGAGCTGAATATTATTAACTAGAATGGGTTTTTAAAAATACAACTTCATTAATGAAGGAGATAGTGCATTATTGTTTCATTTTGTTATGTCTTGCTTTATTTTGCATTTTGTTTCAAGAAGAGGTTATCATATTTACTAGGTTATAGTAATTATTTTATCTTTGTATAGACATTCAGTGAATTTTTAACTGCTGTTTTAAGACTAGAGTTGAGGCCATTCTGGTTTGCCAAAGGCTCTTCAAAGTCAAGACACTGGAAACTAAGGCCGATGCCTTAACTGGCATGCCCCATCATGAGTGATGATGTTGTGTAGTGTCACAAATAGTGCTTGTTTGGCATTAGCATGCAAGAGGAGGACTACATGGTCCCAGGTACTTCCTCTCTCCCATCTACATCTGGATTTGGGCATGGAAGCACGGAACGTAAGTTGTAAGCAGCTCTCCCTCCTACCTTTGAGTTCTATAATAATGGACCTTTTTGTGGGGGGAGGCAAATCCCACACCTTTTTCATAGGAGATAATCACCAGCCATAGTATTGTAAAGAATGGAATATGGATGTATGATGTGTTTCATACTGATGTCACACCAATAGAGAGAAAGAGAATGTAAGAATGTAAGCTGGCTTTGCACAATACTACATAAGAGTTTGTATTGCAGATACACTTAGGAATGCATGAGCTACTCTGAAATCTAGCCAGAGTGTGTTGCTGCAACAGGAATATAATCTTGGATAATCCTCCAGCACACATGGAAGATAAGGCTACTGATGGCTACTTGGCTAGTCATTATTGGCCACAGGTCTAATAGCTGAGGCAGATGCCTCCCAACTGCTAGGGAGCATGGGGGAAGAGGTGCTATTGAACTCATGTCTGCTTGTGGGCTTCCCTTGGGTATCTGGTTAGCTGCTGAAGGAAACAGAATGCTGGGCTGGAGAAGATTTGATGTGACTCAGCATAGCTCTTATGTTCTTGTGCACACAGTGAAAATGCTGTTTCAAATGTGAGGATGAGCATTCAGTAGGAATCCACATTTGACTTTGTTTTTTAAAGGAATGGACAATGAAATCAATGAATGAACTCAACTGTTTCATTCATTTTACAATAAAAATTAGTTAACAGATTGTAACAATAATAACAAACAATGTAACAAATAAAAATTTAGAAGCCAAATTTACCCTCCATTTGTTTGTACTGAATCTACTGCCAGTCCAAGTCATCAGACCACAACTACTGATATTACAGGAAGGGTGTTGGGAGATGCTTCTCTGCCTATCTTTGTCACAACATGTGGGTTTGTATGGAGTTAAAAATGGGGTCCATCTTTTTGTACAGGCACAGAATGTAGCCTCTATAACCCTGAAAGCCCTGACCCAAGATGACAATATTTATTATTTCCAATTGAAAAGTAATAGAAAAATTAAATAAAATGATAAAATATTATTTCTAATTACCAACCAACTGATTTTTGCCACAGAAAGAGTTTATTTCGAAGATGTTAATACCACTAAACCACTAAATAGAACCACTAAATTATTGCAAAGCTAATAAGAAAAACCATAATGAGAAATAAGAACAGCTATGAAATACACAGTCAAGAGGTTTGCGGGTGACCACAGTTACGCCTCCGTGTTTTCTAGAAATAACTTGTCCAGTCATGTCTACCCAGTTAACTGAGATGCAAATGCCTAATTATAATGCAGATATCTGAGGCAGAGACTCTGTTTTCATTCCTGGCTATACTCATCTTCTACTAGCCTTTATTTGAATATTAGTGTAAAACACTGATGAACTTCAGGGGTGCACTAGTGCTAACATCCAGAAGACACTGTGTGACTCTCCTGTCTCTTCTTCCTTAAAGGATTCTCTGCAGTAAAGAAAGAAGATGGAAGAAGCACTGGAAATACACAGGAACATTACAAAAGGATAATATTGTCTGAGCCCCTCGTATAATTTCATGAAATTTCCATGAATGAGGCAGGGTGATGACAGGATAAAACCCTTGTGCAGAAGCCCAAGAAAACCAAATGGGGAAGAAAAGGTGAAATAGCTGTATGGCACCATGTAGTTTGTAGTGCTAGTTGCTTTCCATCTGAAAGCCCTAAATGGACCTTTTGTGGAAAGAAAAAAAGGTGGAAGACACAGTAGGAAAACATGGGAGGATTAAAAGTGTAAGACAACATTATTTTCCCTGCTTTCTCCACCCACTAAAAGTTCTTAAATAAAGAATGGCAATGGCACAGTGAAAGCATTCCCTGCAAATAATCCTCAGTTCAGGTTCAAGTCTATGTTGCCTGCCAAGTTCTGCTACAGTTTGCTCTCTAATTTCTGGGTGCAAGTCAGCACCATAAAAATGGCAGTTCCAAAAAGTACAGCTTATGCTGTTTTTCTCCCTGTGCAAAATCTTACGCTCCATGAAAGATGTACAGAACTGCTCTGGAATGCACTTTCATGGTGTGTCCCATCCTGACCATGGTGACAACCCCCTTCATTTTTGGAACGAGCTCCTACCTTTTATGATAGAGGCAGCATTGCACTCATTCATCTGGGGAGTTTTGGCCTGCTACTTTCATTTAGTTCAGACTGGCTATTTTGTGAGGTCTTCTCAAGGTTCCCTCTTATTTTCACTCCCAAAAGCAACACATCAAATTTAGACACATGGGTGAGATTACTAATTGAAATACACTTCATCCATAGGCAAAAGGCATGGATTTATTTATTCATTATTACCTTTTTTCTTTTTAAAGAACTCAGAGCACCTTACATCATTCTCCTGCTGCTCTCAACATCGTCACAACAACCCTATGAGGTAGGTTGGACTGAGAGTCTGTGACTGGCCTCAAGTCACCCAGCTGGCTCCATGGTGAGTAGGAACTGGAACCCACATCACCTGAGTCCCAGTCCCACGCTCTTAACCACTACACTGCACTGGCTCTCAGTTGAATTCTACCAATTTCATGGTTTCTTTCACATTGATTCTGGATGTTTTTCTTTTCCACTCTTCACTGCTCCTGATTCTACTAAATGTTTCCCCATCCAGTATTTTTAAAAGATTATTGTTATTAGTATTAATATGATTCATGTTATGTTTCTTTGAATAACTCATATACTGTTAATTCCAAGCATTCATCAGTTTCTCAGTGCCTGATATAAATCTTTGGTAACAAAGTCGGGACTTTCATGCCTCAAGATGAATACTCTGTGTAGGAGTAAATGCAGCTAAAGTCTTTAATGTTATAATAACCATGGGGATATGGTTTTGCCTGAAAACATATACAAACCTATGCATGTTTAGCCAGAAGTAAATCTTCTTGGATTCAAGAGTATGCACGCTCAGGTAATTATGGAAAGGAATGCAGCCATAAGCGTATCTGGATTAATAAAAAACAAAAGCCACCTGCATTGTATTTAGGAAGAAAAATATATCAGTGTTTGGCTATGGAAAGGGTTTACAAAGCAACAAAAGGTCAAAAGCAATAGCCTGTATGTTACTGTCTTGTTTGTCATTTCAAGCATTTGTTTTACAAATACCCTATATGTAAATAGAAAATGAAGAATATATTTAAATTTTAATAGCACTTTAAATCTATAAATGTCATATATTTAAAACGCAGATAGTGAGTGAGATGAATGGTTGCTGTACAGTATTATTTTACGTGAACATTTGTTTCATGTGAGCATTTGTAGTTCATTCTAATAGGAACATCAAATCATTTTACATCATTCAAAGTTGTCCCCTTATTCAATATTTGTAAACTGATGTGCCGAATAATTTTACCTTTCTCTCCCTTAAACAATAACTTGATTCTACTCTGATGTACTTTTCTCCCTCCCTCCCTCCCTCCCTCCCTCCCTCCCTCCCTCTCTGTGCGCACATGCTATCCTAAGCATACTTCCCTTGAAGGCAAGTCCCAATGAAATTGTTGGCAAGCTCCACAGCTCAGCTTCTGCTACACAGGAGTGAAGTACGCACCACAGGACAAGGCATGTACTAAACATGCCCGCTACTTTTTCTCTGCATTGTCATGGGCCATTTGCCGCAGAGAAGTGCGTGGGAGGTGCTTAGCCCTTCTCCCAAGAGGTGCCTTTCGGCTGCAACTCCCCATCCACTCCCTCCCCCAAAGGTTCCAAATGCAGGCTTACTTCAGACAGAGAACCTTTGCAGTGTGGTGGTCAGCATACGGCACACAGACTCAGGAAATCCAGTCCCTAGTCCCCACCCAGCCATCAAGCTCACTGGCTGACAGTTACTGAGTCAACACAGCCTACCTCACAGGGTTGTTGTGATGAGAAGAGGAGGTGGATTATGCAAGGCAGCTTGGCTTCCTTCTGGAAAATAAAGATTACAAATGAATAAAGGTTTGTGTGAGGTCCAGTGGATGGGAACAGCATCTGCGGAGTGGCTGTTGCCAAAAAAGCGGTCAGAAGGGAAGGGTTAAAGCATACCCCCTTCTCTGCAGCAAATCCCCCCTCAGAGAGCTGCATTGCCTAAAATATTTGATACTGCAGTTGGATTAGATACAAAAGCATGCCACCCCCCCAGGCTGGCCCCTCTGTCCCACTTCACAGAGGACGCATTTGAAAGGTTGTCAAAGGACACTGGCCTACATGCCCAGTCTAAGGCTGACAAGGAGGAAGAGGAGGGGACCAAGGAGATCCTTGAAGCTGCCCATCAAGATGCAAGTCCCTGGATGGCAACTAGAGCATTCTACCACACTGGTCACTTTAGTACAGTCTTTCCATTACATTGGGATAAGTTACATCATAAGAATTATTTCTAAATTGGCATTGATATGTATAAATTAGCACTTGGAATCGTATGCATTTTGGTGTTCAGTTTCTTGGCAGAATGCACGTGTGGGCACCCTGTGCCACTTTTCCATCTGCCACCCTAACTTGCTTTTTGCCGGAATCTATCCCTTACCAAGGAGTCAAATCTAGGGCCTAAAACCAAAGAAAAGATGCTGTTATATAAACCAAAGTCAGGAATAAATTTTCCAAATACATGCAGATCCATAACACAATCTACTTGGGAAAGCAGAAGCTTTTTTTGGAATAATAGAATCTTACCCACAGAAGAGATACACATATAATTTTAAGTCACAACCCCTAACCAGCATTATTCATACCACGGATTACAGAAAGCTTGTTTTCCCTTCCTTTTTCTTTTTTTAACAGAAAAAGTATTTTCCCAGTGCAGAATTTCTGTAGATTCATACATGGTTGCTCATAAGAACGAGTTTTAAATATGCTGGAACGCATGCCTGGATGCCTGAGTCACTGCCATGGCAGGATGGGCTGGTTGCCCTGCAAGTGGGAGAGCTTCCAGAAACACCCAGGTGCCCCTGAGTCAGCCTCCCTCTCCATGATGCCGCAGAGCCACTAGCACCACAGGCTGGACTGCCAGTGGGCCACACAGGCAGCCAAGGTGTCCTTTGGGCAAAAGCACGTTTGCTAAGGGCCGCATTATTGCAGGAGGTACAGTGGTGACTCCAGGTTTTGGGGGCTCTCTGGCAAAATATCCCAGGGGCCCCTCCCTTGGTGTGTCCGCCTCCACTGGCCGCTGCCTCCCTCCCTCCCCACAGCACGCCTGTCAGAGAGAATCAGAGCAGTGGCAAGGAGCAAGCAGGGAGCCACAGTGGCGCCCCTCATCCTCTCCACCACCACCATTGCTCCGTGGGTCATCCCTTCTAAGCTACCAGAAGGTGGCAGGTGAGCCTGGGCTGGTGACAGGGCAAGGCAGCTCTCAGTGGTGGGGCCCCTCCTTGGCACAGGCCACTGCTTCACCACACGGCTGTCTGCAGTGGGAGCCACAATAGACTGCAGCCTAGCGTCTTATATTAGGTAGCTAAAACCCTGCTCGGGCCACTCTTGGCTTGACTGGAAGGCAGAGTTCCAGCCTGACTCACACACCCAATAATACAGGGAGGGCTGGGGCTAGGTGCCAAAGGGGAATGGCAAGTTTGGTTTCCTTGGTGACGTCCTTTCTTTCTGTGCTCTGGACACCTGGTGTGACTGTCCCCTTCTCCTGAAACTCAGAGTTCTCCATGAGCAATGACTGTTGAGCAATAACAGCCTGATATGATCATCTTCCCTGGAATCTGCCTGTCTTCAAATCGGAGCTGATATGGAGCACGAGCAGCCAAAGCAAACAATCTGCCTCTCATCTTAGCAAAGTACTGAGACACAATCTCTTTCCCTTTTGGTCATCCATCAAAATATGAGGGGAGGCTGAGAGAACTGGGCATGTTCAGCCTTGAGAAGAGAAGACTAAGGGGGACATGGTATCCCTCTATAGGTACCTCAAAGGCTGTCACAAAGAGGAAGGTCAGTATCTCTCCTTGCTGACACCAGAGCGTAGGACACAGAATAATCAATTCAAGCTGCGACAGCCCAGTTTCAGGCTAGATATCAGGAAAAGCTTCCTTACTGTCCCAGAAATACAGCAGTTGAACCAGCTGCCTAGAGAGGTGGTGGGCTCTCCCACACTAGAGACATTCAAAGAGAAACACAGGTGTTAATGCTGATTTAGGTGAATTATTAGTGTAATCTAGCATGGCAGAGCGAATCCTCACATCACTCAATATCTCCCATTGTTTGATCTCCAATCAACTGGAATTACAATGCAACAAGCCACACTGTTTTGTGTATTGTGTTGTGTTTAATTGTAAATTGCAATTACAATACAACAGGGTGAATCTGCTCTGTGGAGCCAAGACCTGCCCATGCCCCCTCCCCATGACTTTTGCACATTTTTGCATGCAAAGGCTCTGTCTGATGAAACTGGGACTCTGCACAGTGTGATATCTCAGGTTCATAGGGTTGAGCAAGGAATTCATTTCGTTCAGAAATCCACCAGATTCCCTGGTTTTGGCTTCCTGGACTCTGGTCCACTTTGCAGCAGCCCAGAGTCTGAGCTCCTGGAGAGTGCACCCAGAATTCACAAGGTGCTCACTAGGAATCAATCCCATGTCCTGCACAAGCAGTGCCACGCTGAATCAGACCCAGGGTCCATTCAGTTCAGCATTAGGTTCACACATTGTCCAACCACCTGTCCACAGGATGCCACATGCAAGATATGTGTGCAACAGGACCCTCCTGCCCCCGTTCCCCAGCAGCTGGTATACCAAGGCACAATCCCTCTGATCCTGGATTGCCTACGTAGGACATACCTGGCTGATTAGCATTAAGCCTGGGCAGGCTAGTGGAGTCCCCAAGCGTTATCTATGAATCTGGAACCATCGTGTAGCAGGTGGGGCTCAGTTACTGGTGGGCACCACACACACATTGAGCATGGTCACCAGGAACTCAAATTCAGGGTCACAGCAAAGTAGACTGGAGTCCCAAGCGCTGATTCCCACCCTGAAACAGACTCCTCACACATCCCTAGGTAGCAGCATCACATTTGGGCTATAAGAGCAATCTTACCTCTTTATCTAATTCAAAACTTTGATCCAGTGACATCATTCTAAGAACATAAGTAAATAAGATGCACCATGCTGGTGCAGGCCGAGGTCTGCCTAGTCAAGCATTTCATTCACACCATTGCCTGCATGAAAGCCACAAGCAGGGCATGAGTACAACACTACCCAAGATCCCCAGCAAAGGTGTACTTAGCATACTGCCTCTGATAGTGAAGGTAGCATACAACCATCAGGAGAAGAGCCACAGATAGCCTTATCTGTCATTAATTTGACCAATCTGAGAAGTGAATTAGATAGTGTAAATATGAGTTGCGTAAAGAACTTTTTATTTGTCCTGAACAGACTACCAATCATCTTCCCTTTGGTTCTAGTGTTATGAGATAGAAGGGAAAATGTCTCCCTATCCACTTCCTGTACACCATGTACTCTTCCATTATGTCTCCCTTACTCACCCTTTTTATAAGCTAAACAATCTCAGCTTTTTATTGTTTCCCTTTAGGGGAGTTGCTCCAACCCTCTGATCATTTCAATTGTGCTTTTCTAACCCAGTTGTTGTTATATTTATCATCTCTGACTTATGGTGACCCCGTGAATGGAAGTCTTCCAAAGTGTCCTGTCCATGACAGCTCCATTCAGCTTTTTCATTTTCAAGGCTGTCAATCCATCTCATATCTGGCCTTCCTCTCCTTACTCTGCCTTCAATTACCGTGGCATGACTGTCTTCTCCTTAGAGACTTGCCTTCTCGAGTGCCTGAAGTACATACCCCCTTTTTAGATGCAGCGACTCAAACTGTGTACAATATTCCAAGGGTAGTCACACCTTAGATATGTCTTAATGGGAGTGTGATCTTGGCAGTCTTGGTGTTGATTGCTGCCTAATAATGCCTGATATGGACTTTTTTTTTTTTTCATAGCAGCTGCACACTGGGTCAGTTTTTTCTATCAAGCTATCCACCAGAATCCCAAGACCTCCTTTTTAGTCACTTTTAGCTCCTATCCCATCAGCATACATGTGAAGTTGAGATGTTTTTCCCCCACATGCCTCACTGTATGCTCGCTTACATTGAACTGCATTTCCTATTTTAATGCTAATTTTCCTTGCTTGTAAAGTTGTTGCCAAATCAAGGCCTTAGCTTGCTACACCTGCCTTATTTGCATAAATCTAAGCCCAGTGAACAAGAGCAGTAATGTGCTCATTATTGCAAACATGACACAATTAATTCAGCTCTAAAACATTTGGCTGACCTTCTGTTTCCTGGTATCTGCATGTACTTAAAGTGAAGTCATCTTATTGACACTTACATATTATTTCTCATCTTTCACAGATCTCCTTATTAACCTGTTGAGGGGACTGAATCCAGCTGTCTCTGAAGACTGTTCAGAAGTGGCACTATACACAGTGTATCCCTATACGGGTTGGGACCACAAGACCTATTGGAATGCCTCTCCCAATGAAATCCATCTGGACATTACAATAAAGTTCCAGGGCCTGCCTGCCTCTGATTGCCACCACCAAGGGAGGCTCAGTTGATGACAACAAGAAGGGACTTCTCAATGACATCCCCTCAGATATGGAACAATCTCCCCACTGAGGCACACCTTGCGCTGCCAACTTTAGTATCTTTTCCGTCCCTGGTTAGGATTGCCCTCTATGACAGGGCCTCTAATTTGTGTTGTATTATACTGGGGCATTGTGTCAACTGCTTAACAGGTCTTGCAATGTAATATGTGCAAGCGATTGTGGCATTTAAAATTTATTTTACATTTGGCTTTTAAACTTTTATCTTTTTTAATGTTTTTATTATTTTGTATACATATTGCATTGTATTTTAGCTGTCATTGTAAACTGCCCAGAGAGCTTCATTTATTGGGCATTCTGACCAGTAGTATTAATAAATTATATTAAATGTATTGTTTATTTTATCTATTTGTATTTTTCATTATTTTACTTTTTATTGTAAGTTTTCACAAAACAAAACCATGAAACAAAACTTCGAAACCAAACCAGATATCCACACAGTGCAGCATCCATATGCTATCTGCTCATATATTGAAAGTATCTTCAATAGAGTCCTCAATCCATTGCATTATAGGAGGTGAGCATTTCTTCTTCTAATGATGTAATCTTAGTATTTTAACTGTCAAAAGAGAGTGAAAAATCCATTTAAATTGATGGTGCTTTAACTTCCAGGAATTAGCTAAACAATTTAAAGGAATGAATGCATTAGTTAACATCAGTTTTCAAATACAAAGTTTATCTGTATTATAACCTTCTCTTCAAAAGAGGCAACTGAACAGCATTTTATTAAAGGAAGCAGTAGCTGCATTACATCGCCAGGACTTAGCTGATGTAGACAAATTCATATTAAAGAAACAATATGGCATCCAATAAATCTGAAACAAGAGGGTGTTTTGAATAAAACATTGCCTGATATACACTGAAGCTAAAGATATAGTTGCTAAAGTAACAATCATTGATTAGACTGAATAAGACAATCCAGTTCCACTCCTGCTTTAGATGCTGTGTATCAGATCCATACCAAACAACAAACAACACCCCCCCCCCCCCACTTGCACTCTCTCCTTGTCTAGTGAGAGAAAGAAAGACTGGTATCTCCATCCAACAGTTATGCTCTCTTGGGCCGTCCCGTTGAACATACCACCAGAGATATTACCCGAGGGTATTCACACCAATACCTCTACAGCAGAGTCCAGTAGCAAAAGTGAGTAGGGGCCCAGATGGTTCCACACCCAGCCAGTCATGTCAGATGAGTGTGGGCACACCTGCTGTTATCAGGGGATCCCTCCAAGCCCACTTGGTGTCATTTACTCTCTTCCTGAAGTGCTGGGTGGCTCTTTCACCAAGTCCTTGAGCCAAGGGCCAGGCTTCACTGTATCAGGGCTTTTCCAATTAGGGAAGCTCCATGTACAGCAAAGGTCAGCCAGACAAGCCCATGTCGCTTATCCTGACTGTCCCAGCTTTGCTACACATGGAGGCTTTCCTGACTGGGATATCCCGCATGCAGCAAAATGACAATATAAGGGAAGCCTCACTGTGATCAGTGATGACAGTGGGGATTCTATTCCCTTCTTCCTCCAAGCTCATGGAGAGAGAGGGCTTGCATGCACTGCTGACTGGGTGGGGCTCACAGAGGTTGCACAAGCTTCTGCAGAGCCTCTGGGGGACAGATTATGTACATGGGTCAGAGGTTCTGTACCCCCTCCCTACATATAGAAATTTTAAAGTCAAGAATTGCAATGTTGGAGGTGATCCTGCATCTCTTTGCAATCAGAGGCATTGAGCTAAAAGGGATTCTCTAAGGAATGCGAATCAACCCCCAACCCATAAGAGCATCTGGATGCAGGGAGAAGTTTGGCACTGGCACCCTTGCTGCTCCCGGGGTGCCAACAGCTTAACCTTCTTTATCCTTGTGTAGCATCATGTTTTGTTTATTATGTTGCTTTTCAGATTTGCACAGCATGCTTTAGCATATGCTTCTGTTCTAGACAAATGGAAAACCATGTAAAATGGTTGACAGTTTATCTTCCAGATAGCAAAATACTTCCCGACACTGTTCCCATAGTGTTCCAAGAGCCATGAGAGGAAAGGATTCTCAAAGAGCCATCTAGAAGCCAAAGGTCATCCATCAGTGAGAGTTGCTATATGCTATCTCAAGTGGCTAACTATGATAAATGGAATGCATTGAACAGATATTTTACATATTTTAGCAGAAGAGCCATAAACCGTCAAATAGCAAGCAACAAATGTTTTTAATGCTAAAAGAATGCACAAGTTAATATGAATTTGTCCATTCTGTTACACATTAGATGTCATTTTCAAAACAAGTCAAGGACATCCTGCATTATCAACATTGTGAGATGTTGCATCTTCTTTAACAGAAGCCCCATGGAATGAAATTAGGCTTACTTTTGAGCAGACTAATATAAGATTCTGATGTAAGCCTGAAAATCTATCCATACTTACCTTGGAGTAAGTCCCGTAGAACACAATGGAGCTTGCTTCTGCCATGTACAAAAGCCACTAAAATTTGTTCTAACTCCAACTGCAATATCCAGTTACCCCTTATAGATTGGGACAGGGTGTCCTTGGGAAGAGTCAGACTTCCTGCAGACTATAACCATAAACAGGAGACACTTTGAAATGTTGTCACTGCAAGACAGGGGAAGAGCCTTGTCCTACTTAATGAAACCCTTTTTCACTCAATTTATAGAATAGGAAAATGCAAAAGTAAGTGTGCGTGTGTGCGAGGGAGGGAGGGAGGGAGAGGAAGGAATACCCATCACAATAAAATGTTGCATGAAAATAGGACTTCTTCCATATAATCAATCATAGTTGCACTTTCCCCTTAAACTGCTCTAACTGGGCTATTCACATTCATGCCACATTTGTTTCTATGTTTCTCTGTCCACCCACCACAAATTGTACAAAGCGCTAGGTGAGCTAGCCATTTGACACCACTGCTATGATTCCATCTATTGCTCATGGCTAGGATGTCATCACCTTTTATTCCTCCACTCTGATTCCACTCATTACATTTGGTTCCTTCCTATTTTGTTGTTTACAGCAGCTTTCCCCAAACGGCTACCTTCCAGATATTTTGGCTGACAACTCCCAGCCTTCCTTCTCATTGGCCATAATGGCTGGGGCTGCAATATAAAAGAACTTGTGGAGGTCTCCTTTGGAGACCTATCTTAAGTGGGATGTCTATAGAAGGAGCTCATCTTGCTTCCTCCCTGCTTTTCCCTTTCCTAATCCACATTATTTGGCTGTGGACCATTGGATTGCGTGTAACAACTCTACTGTATCTGTACTCTTCCCTTTGCTCTCTCTCCCTCTTTGTGTTAAACACTGCTCTCATTGAGAAATTAAAGTAAATTATGACATATTTAACTAGACACCTTTCAATGGACTTTTTGATGAAACATGTAGAATATTTGGGTTCACATTAATAAAGGCAGGGATATGGGCCTCTTGAGGGCATCCAATAAAATATGCCAGATTTGGTATGTCAGGGAATTAAATTATGAAAGTTGGCCAGTTCTACATATATTTGCTCAGAGAAAAATCCCAGTAAGTTCAGTGTGTCTAATTTCTGAGAATGCAATAAAAGAATGACAGTTTTAGGATTTTAAAAATTTTATACTAACATACAGAGGTACCTGTTTCCACTCTAGATTGGATTCCTCCAGAACATAGTGTTGGAATAAAAGGATAAAATATGGTAAACTGAAATATGGGAAGAGAGTAAGTAAATAATTTAGACAACTGAAACTGCATAGGATAGAGTCTGAGAACAAATACCCTTTTGCACACATTATCACATATCAATTCTATGCACAAAATTCCCCAGACAATGAAGAAATGTTTTATTTGACAGGTAGTTTACTAGTGCAGCCTCCATTTTTTCATGACTAAACTCTCATCATGGGTACTTTGCTGTTAGGATGCAATGCAAGGGGCTTAGTACTGCAAGCACCTGCAGTATTGCACCACCATCCCTGCACTACAAGCTACAAGAATTAGCCCAGCAGATCTCTTTCCCTGTTTCAGCATAGTGGTACCCTGTAACCACTCAACTAACTTTTCAAGTGATCATTGCCAGATTGCAGCTTTAGGGGAAAGGTGTAGTTAGCACTATGAGAATGTTCAGTAACCCTCCATTAGCAGCCATGTGCCTTCAGCTTCATGACTGGCTGAGAAAACAAATATTAACAGCCTTGACTTATCATGGATGAGACAAGAGCAAGACTCATGTCTGTGGAATGATGTGGGCCACTGTTAACTAAGCGCAGAATGAATGTTCCAGTTAAAGTCCTACACTCTGTAGTCTAGTTGGCCCTGTAGGTGAAAATGCCTCACTCTCACACTGACTTCAGTGAGGCTTAATGGGACTCAGTGTTGACAGTATCATGCACAAGTGTGTCCTGAACTAAGAACATTCATTTTCAGTATGGCACTTTTAAGCCCAACAAGATTTATAAGGGGGAAAATCAGACACAGCATTTCCACCTGACTTCAGTATGGAATATATTTGCATCAACTGTTTTTAAACCTGTGCTGATACCACACGTTCCCATTCCTGTGAAACAATTCCCACACCCATGAGGGTGATGGAATAACAGGGACCTTGTGCTGTGTGATATATAGTAAGCAACCTATGCATCAATGGACCAACTTGTGGCAGAAAGGGTGGTGGGCAAGCTGCCAAGGGAATGCGATGCATTCACCTTTATGCATTGACTGTTGAACGGCACCATTCAGTTCCAGGAATCGTAGATTGTAAAAATGATATGTGCTTTGTGGTTTGGCACTCAGTCAGAACTTCAGCTCCAGCACCGCGACGAGCTGCCAACATCTGCCAATTATTACGCGTCGAGGAAAAAAAGGGCCTTGGGCTGCAAGGCTGACGTCGTTAACTGGTTGCACCTACTGCTGAGTAACAGGGTGGAAATTTCTAGCTGGAGCACAGCCAAGACAGGTCACTGGGTTTTCTTCTCAAGAAATGTTTGTGATAATAATTCTAAGCGACACAACAAGGGACAGATAAATAGAACAAACAGTGAACAAACTACACAGTGTCACACCATAACTTAATCACCCATTCAGAATTCAGAGAGGGAAACACAGACAGACAGGAAGTATCCTTTAGACTTGCAATCTTATGCACGTTTACCTGGGAGGAAGACCCATTGAATATAGTGATTGATAGTTCTGAGTAAACATGCATAGGATTACACTTTTAAGCATGCTGCACCAGGCTTTATGCAATGGCTTTGCTATGAATTTTCTCCAAGGAAAAAACCAGACAAAACAGGAGGGGCAGCAGTTGGTATTGGCTTTGGGGGCAGGAGAGATCTGGGGGAAAATACTATGCAGAGCTCTCCTTCAAATAGCTGTCAGTAATGTGTGAATTCAGCCAACCAGATTCCAAAAGGGTTTACTGCACAATTGTGTGAGTGAAGCAAATCTCATGACTAATGAGCTGAAGGCAGATGTTTGCACAAGGAATGTTCCCTTACCCAACACCTGTCTCGTAAGCAAGTGTGGAGGCATCTTGGACAATTAAGCCATTGCTGCTCAACAGCCAGAATTATTGACTGGAAAAGAATCACCTGCCAGTAAGTCACAGGAGAAAACAAATTAATGTGTAACCATTAGTTACAACTTCTTTTATTCACAACCTGAAAAGGGAAGAACATGGTAGGCAGTGAGGACCCGGGCTCACAGAACGCCTGGACTTCTCAATTAGCAGGAATCATGATGTAAGCTCTCTCCCACCCCCAGATTTCCTATTCCCTCTGAGCAACTATATAATAAAAGTTCACCTGGCAGCACCCACAAGTTCAGACATGACCTGAAGTGGCAGAACTCTTGGCACAGAGGGGAGCCCTGGCCCTCACAGACAACCTGGCACATGGAACAGGAATTCCTTGCCAAAGTCCAATTATAGAGGTACCAAACTCATGGGATCTTTTCCTGTCACACTGCCAGTGAGCAGGGCCAAAGCCATCAGCAAGTGGGGCAGAATCAAAGTGAGTGGGCCTTTTTTCCTTGTCCTTCTTTCTGCCACCCTTTATTTCCCCCCTTCTCTTCTTTCCTGGGCTTCCAGGGAAGGGATGGGTCCTTTCCAGAGGTCTCACAGAGGGGCTTTTGAAGCAGACCAACAGTCACAAGCTGCCTTACTCTGATATAGGCAAAATGAGGGACTTGGAGTGGTTTCTTTCAAATAAATGTAATATTTGATTCTGGCTGTGTGAAGCCAGCAAACTCTAGAAGAACAGGACCTTGATACCTAAGTGAATGCACAGGAAATCTCATCACAGGTATTTAAAAAATCATGCCCAGTTCTTGATTAATGTTAGAAATGTCTATTTGACTCAGGTTTCTCCATTCACTGCAGTCTTGTGACCTAATTCCTTACTCTTGCACACTCATAGCAATCAAACTTACCTTCTGTTAAAACTGACTGGAGAACCTTTTCAAGGAAAAAGGACACAGGTCCTCAGATTCCAAGGATGACTGAAATTAGGGAGTGGTATAAACAGAAGGTGACAATATGCCAGCAGAAAAGTTGGCAATTAAGCAACAGTACCTGTTGTTCTTGAGAGAAGAGGCAGTGCAGCCTGCGCCGTGGTGCACACCCCAAGCTAGTTAGGTGTGCTGAACCTGTCTCCTCATCCTTGATCATAGGAAGTTCAAGTGACAAAGCCAGTGAGCTCACAAGGGACCATTGGCCATGCCAGGACAACACCGGAGGGGGGTTGCAAAGCAACTGGTGCTTAGAATCATTTTTCCTGGACAGTGGTTTTGCAATTGAGACTTAACGCTTCACCTTAAATGATTGGACCTCACATCTGGAGCTACCAAATACACAAAAGAGTGGCTGCCATATACACAAATATGGCAAAAGCCAATTACAGATCACAAGTTAACATTATTTGGGAACACTGGGAAGAGTGCCATAAATGGTTAAGGATCAGAGCATGTTACCAAAGATGCTTTTGAGTAATACATATGAGACTTACCATTTAAGAGTTGGTTGTTGCACTAGCACATATTCTCAAAAGGTGCCATGAAGCTGTTATTATAGCAGGGGGTCATGCCTTCAAATTTGCTTCAGATTGGGGTGCTAGCTTTTCTCTGAGTGTATTTATAGAGGTCAAGACTATCAGTGGCTACTAGTCAAAGAATCATAGAATAATAGAGTTGGAAGGGAACCAAGATGACTATCGGGTCCAATCCCCTGTTGTTGCAGGTCACCAATTTATTCCATCCCACTCAGATGACTGTCCAGTTTCTTTTTGAATGTCTCTAGTGTGGGAGAACCCATGACCTCTCTAGGCAACTGGTTCCAAATCCTGGATCATTTGTGTTGCCCTCCTCAGGATCCTTTCTAGTTTTTCTGCATCTTTCTTAAATCTTGATACCCAGAACCGGTCAAATAATTTAGATGAAGTCTTACTGGTGAAGAGTATAGAGAACTATTACTTCTTGTGATTTGGAAGTAATACTTCTATCAATACATCCCAAAATAGCATTTGCCCTTTTTGTCATGATATATATAATATATAGCCATGTTGGCTATATATTATCTCCACTACTGGAGGCCGTATGCTTTCATAAATCAGTTGCTAGAAAATCCAACTTGTGGACTTCTTGCAGGCATGTGGTTGAACAATATAGGAACAGAATGCTGAAGTAGATACACTTTTAATTTGATCAAGTATGGTTCTTCTTATGTTCAGTAGAGATAGGATTTTTAAACGAAAACAGTAACACCTGGAGTAATTATTCTTTTTTTCTTCTAGACATTTGTGAACTATTAACAATGCATACTATATTCTGAAATATAAGGGAAATACCTATTATCTCACTTTCTCTACGAAAGTAAAACAAAATCCAGGCAATCTACTGAGGATCTTCTACATGCCAAACTAAATAGTAAAATGCCATTAAAGCTCTGTTTAGTCATAACTCAATGACAGAATTAGCTTCTGCAACTGAGCTTTGTTGTATTCTGGCCAGGCCATTTTATTAGCCACCAGTTTCATTTTCAGGAGGTATCTGATCGTGCCAATAAAATGCAGGTTGGCAATTTGTCCATATGGCTACTTAACTCAGTTTCAGTGTTACTCCAAGAATCCAGTTGAGAATAAACAACACCCCCCTCCAGGTAATTATGGTAGTACTTGGAACCCACAATGTTTGGATGGTTATTCTGAATCAATATGTACATCTTACCCTTTCCTCCTCACAGCTTCCTTGGGCTTTTCTACCCAATGCTTTTTTTATGCAGTAGTGATCCCTCACTCCAGAAGTGTGTGAGTCCTTTGCATGATATCATCATCCACCAGGGCCAATTTTACATTTTCCGGATATTTTCATGGCTTTTTTAAAGCCAGAAAAGTGAAGTATTATCCTCTATGCTGCCATGATTCACTGCCACAAACCTTATGTTTATTTGCAATTCTACTGTATACCACAGCACCACCTTGTGCTTGTTCAAAGAAACATACAAGAACATACAGAAAGACAGGGAAGGAAAAACCACAAGAGAAAAGCCTCCTGCAAAGGATGCACTCTTCCACCTGCAAAGTAAACAGGAAAATGCAGACTTGGTGAAGTACCAGGCTAAAGACCTCACCTAGGGAAGCTCTTAGTCTCTCTTCCTTCCCTCCCCAGCCCCTGATAACACACAATCTCCCTGACGTTATGGCTTGTGGGAAATTTGTCCCTACCTCTTCCTTCCCCATGGCCCTGAAGCCTCGCTAGCCTTCAGCTGGCTTCCCATGCAGATGGTAACACGCGGAAGAGCACGAGCATGGTGTTGTGGTGAAAGCAGAAGCAGTAAGCATGTTGCTCATGGGATGCTGGGCTGGTCACCATCTCTCAGCCTGTCCTACCATACAAAGTTGTTGTGAGCATAAAATATAAGCTATCCTAAGTGTCTAGGATGAAGGGTAAGATTTAAAAATGTTATTAATAATAGGCCGTGTGTGTGATTTTCCTGCAACATCACCTGCCTGCCTTTCACTCATCACATCTGTACAGGCTGTGAACATTCTCAGCAGGCTGTTCCAGAGCAGTTGTAATGTTTATGAATATTATTTTCATGCACATGACACAGGGAACCAGTTTTTGGTCCAATATGAACATTAGACTGAAAGGATCCTGGGATGTTACAGCTGTACCAGATGGCGCACCTAGAAATAGAAATAGAGCTTCTTCAGTTCTTTAGCTGTCCGGAATTAAATATAAGCAGGGGAGCCATCAAATTCTGGTGGCGTTCCTCAGCCTCCTGGTCAAGCTAGACTGAATTCTTGAACCCTCCCTTTCATGAGTTTAATTGGTATGGACTAGATCAGCCTCAAACAGGATGTTTTGGTCATAAATGGGTAGGAGATAGGGGAGATATGCCAAGCCTAGGCTGAAGGCAGCCAGTGAATGTGGTTTTCCAGATGTGAGCAAAATAACTGAAGTACTTGACACTCCCAGAGTAATGCAATGCATTGAGCCATTGAAAATGATGAGTTACTTGATAACTACAAATATAGGAACACAAGAAGCTGTCTTATACTAAGACTCTGATTCCATTAATCCATCTAGTCCAGTATGGTTGCACTGACTGGCAGCAGCTCTTCAGGAAATGAGCAGGCACTTCTCCACTCCTGCCTGGAGATTCTGGGGATCAAAACTGGGACCTTCTCCATGCAAAGAATATGCTTTACCAGTGACTCTACTTCCACAGGTTTTATAAAAACCAATAAACGTCTCCTTTTTGTTGCTGTTTCTGGCATGGCAATGAACTGAGAAGTCAACAGCTCTGTGTAAAGGTCTCTATGTGAAATGACACAAAGAATTGTGCAGGGCTAACACACAGGATCCCTATGGAAACAGAAGAGATGCTTAACTCTTCTCCCTAGCCAATGTAAAAATCTTTCCTCGGATGTTTAGAGTGGCATGTTGCACAATCCAGCAAGTGAAGGTAACCAGCTGTTTATCTCCATTATACATGGAATGATAATCACATGTTCACTAGTTGCTTCAGATGAAAGCAAGAAAATACATTTCTTTTACCATGTGGGTTAAAACAATCTTATATGCAGATCTGACCCCTTGAAAGGGAACATTTATATTACAAATTGTCCCAAATGTTCTGGTGACAATACAGTGCAGTACTGTGTACACTTACGGTCCATTTAATTATGTGCTGAATTGTGGCATTTCACGTGGAATAAATATTCTGGATTGGTTCCTAAACAATCCTGTGCTTTAGGCTGGTCATGGAACTGGGGTGATTAAAAAAAAGGATATGTATTACCCTAGAAAAGAAGAAAAGACACAGGTATGCATAACATTTGCATGTGGTAATATATATGTAGCTATACAAAATTAGAAAGAGTTCCTATCAATGGAAATCCCATCCATCTTGCCCGAATGGGGACAACTGCATCCTTGTGAGCTGTGTTACCTGCTCGGCCTGCCATCCAGGCCCTCTTTGCTATCCAGTCTTCTATCCTGGACTGCCTATTCTAGCCTATTCCAGCCTATTCTAGGCTCTTCCAGTTCCTTATCATTAAACCAGATTTCGACTGGAGAGTTCTTCAAAGCACCATCCACCTTCACCTAGAAGTCTGTCCTCTATAAAATAAAATATAGGACCAATTCCCAAAGCTGTAGCCGCCCCTTCCACACATGCATATGCACACAACATCTCACAAAGATTCAGAGGTTAGCCCAGACCTTCAGGAATGGCTCTTGACTGGAAGCATGACGGCAAGGCCTATTGTGAATGTGTGTTTGTGTGTTGTTTGTACCATGCTAGCAATATTAGGCAAATTTATTTGGTGATTGTTTTATATGATTTTTTGCAAGGATTTGCCAATAATTCCAACTAAATTTAGTTAAAAGACAGGAATTACTTTTCGTAGTGAGAGCAAAATTCTATAGCAACTGATTGAATACAGCCATCACCAACTGTATCTGCCTCCCCACAGCCTGTTTTTGCTTCTTGGTCTTTTTAAAAGGCCATTTCTTTAGAGGCCACTTCTCTAATTGCATCACCTGGGCTACCTTTTATGTCTGCTTGAGGGGAAAAACCTAGAGAAAGCATCCAGCAGTGTCCATGTGACTCTGAAAATATTGTCAGAACATGCTACCACATCACAAAGTAGCTTCACTCTTCGGCAGTTTCCTTAGAACAAACAAAATGGTTGGCTGGGACCTTCAGGCCTATGCCTACCAGGAGCTAGGGCAGCCTTCCCCAACTTGGTGTCCTTCAATTATGTTGGACTATGGCCCACAATTTTCAGCCAGCAGTGCTACTGGGAGTTGTAATACAACTGGGGAAGCCAGTTCCTTGCACAGGTACTCCACTGACTGATATTAGCTGTCACATCCCAATAAATACTGTCAATTATATTTACTACCTGAGGGATAAAGTTAATATCCAGTCATCCTGCTCTTCTAGTTTAAAATTCCAGTTTAATAAGCATTTCCCCACCAGGGGGGTGGGGGAATGGAATATTATGATGACTCAGAAGGCTATAATTCTTGTTTATGAGATACACTCACCCATTTTAAACTGGACCCAGGGATTTCTCATCAGCCACAGCCACGTGCCAAGGATGGCACCCTGGATGGAGAACATACACAGTTCGTTGGGATGCAAACGTCATAAAGATAGAACGAATAATTTATTTCTTCAGGCTCCTTGAAAAAAAAAATCCTGGCATGGAATGAAAGAAATGTTTCCAAAACTTAAGCAGGGCTCCAGCTTGAGATTCTTTGTAAACAAACGGAGTGCTTCAGCTTGGTCTGAAATAAAGACCTGTGGTTTAAGCTCAGTGAGTAGCTGGAGCTCTTGATCTTATCCAAAGGCAGCCCACAGGAAGCCAAAGAAAGGGGAGGCCTTGAAGCGGCCCTCCCAGAGAGCAGCTGGACAGCAGCCTGAGCAAGCGATCAGCTCACCTGGTCACCGTCTCCCCTCCAATGTAGAACTGAACAATGTTTGCAGTTGGTTTATAATAATTATTTCTACATGTGTATTCATTCATTGCGTATAAACAACTGACATTGCATATAAAGTGCTTGTTATTATAAACTCTCTAAGTGGTTCACATAAAAATACATAAAATACAATATAAGAGTCACTGTATAAAATTAATATATATATTCAAACATTACAAAAATAGAAAAATGGAGCTGTGCAATTACAAGTAAGGAAAAACAGGAGTGAATGGGTGTCTTCATATGCAAATAGTATGCAGACCTGTATCATCTTTTTCATTGATTCATTTCATCTTTTGGGCAATGTGAAAATGGTCACTTTGCTGCTAAAGAATCCAAATACACAGTATAATAATGGGACTTACTTCTGAGTAGGATTGTTCTGTTTAACACAATAAAAGAGCCACTCTGACCAGCAGGTACATTCATTCATAAGTAATTATTTTCGACATTTTGATTTTTTGAAGCAAAGCATCCTACACTGAAAGGTGTTCTTGGAGCCAAACTACATGTTACATCTTTTCCTCCATGAGCTTTGGGTGGAAGGATATTTTACAACATAAAATATCAGGGGAAAGTTCAAAAGCTCACCTTCCAGTACTGAGCAGAGGCCTGCTTCCCACTTGTGGCTGCTTTAGAAGTAAAATATAAAAATAAAAATTGGTAGGTCCAGTCATGAAATCCCCACATTCTATGTAGCTTGGCCCTTTGGTTTGCTTTCCATCCCAATTTTCAGAGGTGAAGGTAAGCCAGGAAGAATGAGCTACAAGTGTGGAGCAGCCAGCCCTAACATTAAGGCCTGGGCAGCTGATATTTGGCAGTGGCAGCAAGCCCAGTCCTTTGATCCCACTTAGGGCCTCTAGCCATTCCTCACTCTTCAGGGCTGGCTGTGCTGCACGGCTTGCCCTTCCACCAAACTAGCCTGCTGCTCTCAAACCTATGGAGAATGTTATACCACTGCCAATGCTGAACTAAGATCAATTGGCCAATCCAGTTAGCTTCTACATGCAGACCAGAGAGGAGTCCCTTCTTATTCTTCGAAACCTCAAGCAGTAAAATGTTTGAGGCAGCCTTGGTGTGGGGATCTACTCTACTGGTGTAAGGAAAGGGATAACAGTAGAGTATGAATCTTGGGTAGAGAAGCTCAGCATTATAAAATTTGAGAACCTCCATCATTGACACCACAGGTAGATGCAGGTCACTGTGTGGTGGACCAAAATACACTCCCTCCAAGTAGGTCACCTAAAAGGCTAAAATAAACAGACACCCAGCTTCCACACTCTCTACTTTCGGCATAATGCTACGAGCAGAACGCCATGCCCTCAAAAAACAGCTGGGCTTTACCATACTTTTATTTGCAGTACTTGGGTGTGAGGTGCTTTGCCATTCATGAAACTTGACAGACAAAAGGAGGGGCCAGGCTGATTCATTAGCTGCTTTGGCTGATTCATTAGCTGCTTTGGCTGTCATGGGGATAGCCAAAACAGCAGGTCAGGTTTAAACAGACAAACGCTTCTCAGTTGGTCAAAACATACAGAGACGGCACCAACTACTTAGAGAAGAGCAAGGTCTTGCTTAATTTGAAGCAATACACAGAGCAACAATGCCTCATCTAGTGTTATTATCCAGTTCAGCATCTCACCAGTGCATTGCCCAACTGAAGGCAATCTGAAAGCAAAGGGGCGGGTTCAGTGAGGTGTGCTCTGATCTCAGAATGGCAGTGACTGCAAATAGCTAAGGCAGAAAAACTGACCTATCAACTTCAGGGTGCAGTCCTCTGTATTGCACCTACATTAGACTGAAGCCTCTGACCTCAGCACCTTGCCTGGATGCTGCCACAAAGGCAGGAGGGACAAGAGGGGTGATTTCCACTTTCTATCCATCCTCCTTGCTCTCTTGTTTTTCTCCAAATAGGCCTCTCAGCCTTCCTGGAGGAGGTCTACTTGTGGGAATAGGGATGGAGAGGCAGTGGGCTTCTTTGTATGATGGCCTCTCCTCTTCCCACTCCAACTGACTTATTGGAATGCCCCCTTTCTGAGGCAACTTTTGCAACTATGGACACAGTTGGGTGGACCTTTTCCCAGCAGCTGCAAGTAAAGCATGGGAAGATTTGATTACAAGCCTCCCTGGCACAAAGTTGTAGCAGTGTCTATGACCTCAGAGGGGGACTCTAAAGAATCCTGTGGCCCCTGGTACATCCTCTGGGGACTCTAGGATTTCTTTCCCCATAAGCTACAGACCAAGTTAAAATATCTGCCTTGCACATGATATGGGATACATGCAACATTGCCTAACAAAGCCTTTCTTTTGTTGGAGGGAAAATAACGAAGGATTCAATCCTTTTTATGTTTAGACAGAAACAAGTTTTACAACTCCCAGCATGATGGCTGGGGAATGCTGGGAATTGTAGGACTTGTTTCTGCTGAACTTGCATAGGATGGTGCTCTACATATAACTGTTTATTATGAAGTGCCATGTCGAAAATCTCCAGGAGCCCAATTGGTTCCACCAACAGTTTCATCTGTAAAGACAGGGAGGTACCTTAAATGTATTACCATCTGTCAACAAAGGAAAAGGCAGTGTTCCTTCTGTGGCCATGGAAAAGTCTTCCAAGGTCTCAGTGGAGACTCCACCTTTGGAGGACCCCCTGCAAACACACACACACACACACACACACACACACACACACACACACAGAGAGAGAGAGAGAGAGAGAGAGAGAGAGAGAGAGAGAGAGAGCCAG